>NC_143396.1:163410953-163728588 GCF_052110815.1 Crocodylus siamensis | reverse complement strand
AAGGCTTGCTTTAATAACTACCAACAAGCTACAAAACTAAACGACAGAAAAAGACTCTTTCCCAATATAAAATGGGTTATTAGTCATACACAGAGCCCTGGCAAATACAAGTTGGCATTGTATTGTCTTAGCTGCAAAGAGATCTTTACCCAATGCAGACAGGAAGCAATTCTTGTACAGCCTTACAGCATGGATCCTTCACTTGTCAGCTGGGTGGCAGGATGACTTATTGGTCTTCCCTGAACTGAACACACCTTGCTGGCAGTTCTGTGTTGTTTTATACTGTTTAATTGTACAGCTTCAAAGCATTTTTTTTTTGATAGCTGGTCAATTAAGGTCTGAACAACACAGGAATGAAAAGGGGGGGACCATCATATTACAATTGCTAAATTTCCTGGTTCCTGTTTTTGGATTTGTCTAGGTATGAAGACTCGTGGTTCTCACAGCCACTGCAATTAAAGGTCAATTACATGTGATGGGCCTGGAGTGGTCAAACAGGATGCTTAGAGGCACTGGTTACCGGACCTGTTTTTGGGTATTTGTTTATCAATGGGGCAAATTTGTAATAGCTTATACGGTGGTCTACTTTACAAAATTCCAGGCTTACATTGAATGATTGAGACATCAGTAATGCCGTAGACACTGGATGCCTATTTTGAGAAATGTAAGCGTGTCATGTACAGGACATTTTTTTTCTGCATTCAATGCACCCTTTTACAGGTTTTGCTTGAAATGTATAATTAGATTTTTATCTTCTTTAGTTGCTAGTTCAGTTGAAATGCATATGTAGTTTCCTTGCCCTCTTTGGTTACACTGGCTCAGCCTCTCTCTCTGGCTTCCTTAGCTTGGACATACGCATGTGATGAAGGTCTCTGCCAACACTTTTAACCATCACTTGTATTATTTTATGGCATGGGTCTGGTATTGGATGCCTCATGCTCCACACCTAATGGGTTGCAAGTTATTAGCAGAGTTTGATTTTCTTGTGGCAGTCTTGTTACCACAACGCAGTCTTGCCCCAGCCACCGTCTTGCATTTTTGTGCAAGAGATACTGTTCCAAGCTTTCACAGTTTTCATATTCAGCAGCATAGGCAGCCTCTGTGTGCGGCATGTGGCAGACTGGGGAAGGAACAAGCAGCACAGGGCACGTAGGGCCAGAAAGTAGTGTGGGAGACTGGGTGGGGAGCAGAAAGCAGAGCAGCAGATCAGACAAGGGAAGGGGATTGGAGTGGCACTCAGGGAAGATGAAGAGCTGAATTTATGTGCCTACCAAACAGGTTGGCAAAGTCTTTGGGTACAGGTAATATCTTATTAGACCAACTAACTAGCTGCAAAAAAGTTATTTGCAAACATTTGGACACACGTGTTCTTCCTCAGGTAAAAGAAAAATGGTGAGAGATGACAGATGGTCAGAAATCTCTCGGGTATGAAAAAAAACAGTCTTTAGAAAGCTGTTCTGCAGGAATGCAAATCTGAAGGGTTTCAGGGAACAAAAGCGGTTGTTTACCTGTAGGTATCAGATGTCAGTCGGGGGGGCATAAAATCAGTGTTAAAAATTAGTCCTGGTTGTTGAAATTGGCTTTTTTTTCTAGATCCTAGATCCCTGCCAAACAGGTTGGCTCTCACTGTTCTGTACATTCCTAGGAACCCATCTGTTCATCCACAAGAAAGCTTTTAGTATTAAATAACTAGGAATGGGTCTCTTGCTCTCTCTCCTCACACCTTAAAATACAAGCTTGCATTAAAAAAATAACAACAGGATCAAGAAGAATAGAAATCTACATGTTATCCTCAGTCAACTAACTTAGAGCTGACATTCTCTGCCTGAAGACCCCCCATGTTCCTCTCTGAAAATGTTGTACTTGTGACTGTTATAAATGACACTTAAACTACCTCTAACTGAGAGAAGTGGGTGAAAGAAATGCACTTCAAACTGGCATTTCAAGTATTTGACTGTATGCATTTGTCACTGCTTTGGGCCCAGCCAATTTCTCTGGTTTCATTGCGCAAACAGTTGAGCTTAAGTCCTGTCATGAAATTTGCCAGTTTGCTGTGACTGCTGACATCAGTGGGATACACAATTTTAAGGATACATGGGTCCCACCCTGGGTGCTAAGAGCTTGTGCTGGTGGCTCCCACTTAAAAGCAGGCCTCCTAAGCCCTGATACTACTAATTCTGCACAAGAATAAATGCATCCCCAATGGTACTCAGCTGCACCAATGTCTCCCCGACAAAACGCTTGCTTAGAGCAGTGGTCTCCAAACTTTTTTGATTGCGCACCCCTATCAGTAAAAAATTTTTGGGCATGCACCCCCAATATATGTATATTTATATTTGCGCACCCCTATCAGTAAAAAATTTTTGAGCACGCACCCGCAATATATGTGTATTTATTTATTTATAAATTGCACACATGTACTACTGTACTAATATATTATGTACATTATAAAACATACACAAAAAAAGAAATTAAATCGTCTTTGTTTTTACCTCATAACGTGGCTGATGAAGAGCTCGTACTAGGAGTAGAAGTGTCAGCTCTGCCATTTTCTTGTTCGCTTGTGCTTGCATTATTAGTATTCTCTTCAATCTGCGGTTTCTTCGCAGGAATCTTGTTAAGCCACTTCTCCATTTTGTGAGGGTTAGTTTAGTTAAAACTAGATAATATAATCTGTAAATCCTCTTAACCAGGCACACGTAAACTGCAATACGTTGCAATACACTGAAAGCGAACGAACGTGTCTTCCCTCAGGATACCTCACAGACCGTACGTGACACATGACCGTCCAACATATGGACTGAGTGAGGGCGCCAGTATCAATCTGTATATTAAATATTAGCAAAGCTTAATTTCTTCCTTATTTTTTTAGATAAAAAATAAATAAAAGTACAAGTTCTAATAGTTTCTTTGCGCACCCCCTGAGATCGTCTCGGGGGTGCGCGCACCCCACTTTGGAGACCACTGGCTTAGAGAGCCTTAAATAGATTCTCATGAACAAGGGGACAGAAACACTCACGGAGGCGGGGACACAGACTGCCAAGAAGCTTGGATCCCGGATTCAAACTTGAGCAGGGAAGTAAGTGCACGTTACAGTATAGACCAGGGTTTCGTAAAAAACCAACAAAAAAACAACGGGGGAAAAAAAAACCTAGAGCAAGAAGCTACATGACTTTTGAATCCTTTAGTCAGTGCTGCTTTAATCTACGGAAATCCTGCACAATTTAAAGGGGGAAGAAATTCCATTGGTGGGGGGAGTAGCAGGGGGAGGGAGGAGAAAGCCCCCCTCCTTTTTCCTCTTCTAGAGAGAAAAATCTGCTCTCTTTGATCCACCCTCTTGGTATGCGCCTCTGCTTACCTGCCGACAAGTTGAAGCTCATCCTTCCCCTCCCTTCGTGTCCGGGACTCCGGGCTGAGTCCTGGGAGCGCGGGGAAGCCTCTGCCTGGCTGCGGGGCACGGGGGGAGTCGGTTCTTGGATGTGTCCCCGCTTCTCGCCCAGCCCCGGCCCGGGCCGGCTCTTCCCTGGCAGTGGGCGGGAGGGGACGGGGGCGGGACGCAGGTGAACCTGACTCCAGGAACTTGATCGGCGGCCGGGAGGAGGAGAGGAGAGGAGAGGAGCTGCCTGCCGGGCCGGGCCGGGCCGGGCCGGCGGACAGAGGCGCGGGTCGCTCGGACGCACGTGTGGACGCACCATGGCCGGGGAGCTGAGCCAGGAGGCCCTGCTGGACTTCCTGTGCCGGGCGGGCGGGGAGGTGAGCAACGCCGCCCTGCTGGGCCACTTCAGGCGCTTCCTGCGGGACCCGGCGCTGCCGGCCGAGCAGGTGCAGCGGCAGCGGGAGCAGTTCAAGGGCTTCGTGAACTCCGTGGCCACGGTGCGGCGGGGCGCGGGCGGCGCGGGCACCCGCGTGGTGCTCAGGAAGCGCTACCGGGACCTGCTGGGCGAGGAGCTGCAGCCGCCGCCCGCGGGGCAGCCGGCGGCGGGCGCCGGGGACAGGCCGCCCGGCGGGCCGCGCTGCAAGTGCCGGCAGGAGCGGCGGGTGCCGGCGCCGCCCGTGTTCAGGAGCATCCGGTGCCAGCTCTCCCTGCAGGACCTGCCCGGCTTCGTGGAGGAGGCCGGCGGCGGCGGCGGCAGCGACAGCGACAGCGGCAGCGGCAGCTGCTCGCCCCCCCGGGAGGCCGCGCCCGTCGGCGGGCGCGGGGAGGGCCCCGGGGGAGCGGTCGCCGGCCCCGCAGCGCAGCCGCCGCCCGGCCGCCGGGTGCCGCTGGAGCGGCGGGAGCACGCGTGGCTGGTGCGGGTGGCCGGCGGGCCGTGGCGGGCGGCGCGGGCGCTGCTGCAGGAGGAGCCGGGCCTGGCGGCGCGCAGGGACTTCATCTCGGGCTACACGGCGCTGCACTGGCTGGCCAAGCGCGGCGACCTGCGCGCCCTGCACGACCTGGTGGGCGCGGCGCGGCGGGCCGGCGTAGCCCTCGACCCCGACGCCCGCTCGGGCTGCGGCTACACGCCGCTGCACCTGGCGGCCATGCACGGGCAGCAGGCGGCCGTGGAGCTGCTGGTGCTGCAGCTCCGCGCCAAGGTGCACCTCAGGGACAGCAGCGGCCGCCGGCCCTGGCAGTACCTGGGCAGCGCCGCCTCCGGGGACACGTGGCGCCTGCTGGCGGCTCCCCGGGGCACCCCCATCTTCCCCACGCAGGCCTTGGCCGTCGGGAAGGCCAAGAGCCAGGAAGTGGCCCGGGGCCTCAGCCGGAAAACCTCCCTGGCCGCCTGTCTGCGCCCGCCGCACGTCCCGCGCCTGGTGGTGCCCAGGCCCCTGGCCCTGCAGGACAAGGAGGAGTACAGTGACTGAGCCACAGCACACAGCAGCGGAGCCTGCCCGAGGAGGCCTGGGTGCCAGGCATGCATTGTGGGGACTAGCCAGGCCTCTTGCCAACCTACTGCTTGCATGAGTAATTCGGGGCATTCCCCACCCTCCCCACTGAGACACGGGCTAATGCCCTCGCACCCCCCTGCCACAGGAGACTCCTGCCCTGGAGTGCTGACTCCCCCCCGCCCCTCACCTTCTTCCTGGCTCCAAGCTCCGACCACTGGCCTTAGAAAAGGAGGCGATGACTCTTCTTCCTGGGCACGTACTTCCAAGCACTGGCCTGCTTGGAAGGCTGAGGTGATGAGAGGTGTGCTCGGCCACAGGGAGTAAAGGTTAGAGGCCCCAAATCATCCCTCACTGACCTGTCTTTCATGGTCTAAGGGCTGTATGAGAGAGCACTTCTTGGAGTGAGGGGAGAGACAGATCATCAGGCTAGTGACTCGAACGCACATATTGTCATTATAAAATGACAGACACTCAAGTGACATAAGGCTGAGATTGGGGTATCCTTGACACTGTAGGCACCAACTTTTATTTTTCCCAGAGGCCTAAGATGATGGACATGTGAACAGTTTTATCCATTTCAGGGAGGACCCCCAAGTACTGGGTACCTCTGCTTGGTATCACTCTTGTGACTAGTAGAGATTACAGGGGTGTGGGAGTGCAGCCTTTTTGGCATTGGCGACATGTAGGGGGTGCACCCCATGGAAGCACCAGCCGCGAAACCGGAAGTGCACCCCAGGCTTTCTAGGGACTCAGTCTTTGAAATTGCTCTGAAAATCCAGGACTTGTTTTGGTTCTGTGAAGATTAAATGAGTGAATGGAAAAGGCACTACTTTCACTGAGGCATAATATATATTATTAGAACAACCTTTTATTTTTAAATGAATAAGGTTAATAAAGGCAGACAAAATTCTGTGGGTAAATGGGATAAGTTAATAAGACTTTATATAAAATATTGCTGCTACGTTAATATACACTTGCATGTATTAGTCCCTGTTTGTCATGCCCATTTCTGCTAGTTAGTATGAATATAGATATCTTTCTCATTCCGGAAGATGTTTGGTCCCCAAATGCAAGGTATTAGATGTTCTTTCTCATCCATGGTTGATAACTCTTTGAGGGTTTTAATGTCACAATATTAATACCACAGCAGCAGAAAAGCAGACCCATGTGCTGGTTTTCCAGTGGCTGTTTTGTTGGTTCTATTACATGTTATGCCTTCTGCCTGTCTGCCCAATTTGCACATGCAATTTATTCCTAAAAGCAACTGGCTGCTTGTCTCTCTCTTTTAAAAAAGACTTTAAGAATGTTCCATATGAATGTTTTATGCAGCCATATGAAATTTTTGTACAGAGATATGAAACACTGTTCTTAACAACCACAGAGCATTTCAATCAATCTGTGCACTATTTGTTCATCATGCTAATTGCTCAATTTCAGGAGTGGACTAGACAGTCACAGTGCTCCCTTTAATCTCAGGGGGTTTTAATGTGGAGATTGAGAGCCAGACCAGCTCTTAAAGCCACAGAGACTTAAGGGGCACCATGCCAGCAGCAGTTCTCACAGAGGTTTTGCCTGTGAAGGGGTGTTGCAGAGACATGCACATTGAGTGCATGGTCTTGAAGGTATAACCTGTTCATTCCAGAAAGGAATCCAAGCCATTGCCACAGTCCTGCTCTTCCCACAGGTGTTGGGGATGCTTATTAAACCTGGAGAATGCTTATTAACCTTATCTGTACTAATACTTTACTCCCTCCCCTCTTCTCCATCTGGAGATGAAATTCAACCAAAGCACAAAGAATTATCTTAAGGCTCTCCAGGACACCTCCATAGGGAGAGTAGGCCTGAGGAGGTATCTGCACCTACATTCTGTGGAATGAGTCCTTGTGCAGCCCCAAGCAAGCAGAAGGCCATACCAGGCCATACCAGGTGCGTTGCAACAGGAGAAGAGCTACAAATCAACCTTTGTGCGGACTTAGTGGGGCCAGCTCCCCCAGCAACTGGCCTTTGGGATTATGCAGCAGTTCTACCCTCTAACCCTGGGTTCATCTCCTAAAAATTCAAATACCTGAGCTTGGCAGAGTGCATCCTATGGCAGGAGCCCCAGCAATAGGTTCTGCCTGCCTGCTTCATGGATGCATGCTGGAGGAGGACCTGGGAGGAAGGGGATTGAACTCAGTGTGATTGCTTCAAGAGTGAAGGGGTTGCCCTGGGTCCCAGATCCTCCAAGCACATACCAAACCGATTTAGCAGAATACACAAGAGTAGCCCTATACCTTAAGCACATACATAAAGGTTTTCAGTGTTAGGCAGCAACGTAACTGGGGCAAAACCCTTACATCAGTGATTCTCAGTCATGACACTGCAGCACCCTGGGGGTGCTTTGAGAGCCTTTGAAGTGTGCTGCAGAGTGCCATGCAATGTTAGCACTGTTAGGTATGCAAACATGAAAAAGAAAAACCCAGATATTTCAAATAGGAATTCACAGTACCAAAAACCTTTCTGACTTGTGGTCTTTCTGGACTACTTTGCAACAGAAGAAATTGCTCCATTATTTTTTTGTAGTAAAACAAGAGTGAAAAGTAAGAGCTGGCATTCTCTGAGGTGACCTGATATTTAAAATAGTTGAGAATCACTGCTTTACATAATGTTTCTAACATGAACTACTAAAAGAAAGTGTACTTACCTCAGTCTTTAATCGAGGCCTGAGAATTCTGTCTGGCATAAAAGGGAGAAACTAAACAGTGGAACTTATTAGTGTTAACTCCCCCTTATTCCAGCCTTGTTTTTCTCTGCTGTTTATTAAACTGCTTCCTCTTCCAGTGAGAAGCTCTGGTTTATGTCTAAATGTGTCCTTTGGGGCCAGCTGCGTGGCACGGAGGGTAGAAACCTCTGTGCCCAACACCTTTGGTTTACAAAGGCTAGGGAAAGACATTCAAAAAGCCTGAGCCTGAATTGATTCAATTTTTGCAGGTTGGTCTAACCTGGCTAGATTGAATCAGTTTGCAACTGCACAGACATTTTCTCTGGACTGAGGAAATTCAGGCATGTGCCTGCAGTGACTCAGGCTAGAAGCCAAGGTTGCAAGAGCAGCCCTCTGTTCTGTTGCATAGTACTGAGCTTGGGGGGGAGAGGGTGGCCAGGCCCCGGCAGGACCTCTGATTAGGAAGGTTTGCTTGAACCATCCCAGGCTTTTCCCCACTTGCTGCTCAAGGGAGGGAGTGTTGTCAGCCCCCAGCCCCCGCTAGCACTTTGTGGCAAGTGGGAGTATGCCATGCATGCATTTGTTGATGATAGGGAGCTTTTCAATCTCCCTCCCTGCTTCTTTATACTGTCTGCAGCAAACTGACAGGAGAGCAAGCCAGTAGGGGGCTGATAACAGCATTTATCATCTGATCAGCCAAACAATAGACTCTCTCCATTACTTCAAACTCTTCTTAAACAGCTTATCAGCTGCCCTGTTGATTAGCTCCAAACAGTCCTAAGTGGTCACTGTTCTATCTGGCTGTCCCAGTGAAATTGGAGCCACTCACCACAGAAATACCTCACAGCATTAACTAACATAACCACATGCCTAGGATCCATGGGGCTGGGGTCTCTGTTGTGGGAGATGGGAGGGAGGGGGTGGGATTTCCTGCTTGATAGGTGAACAGTGAGTAGGGGGGGTAGGGCAGGGGGAAGCCAGGCTTACCCTGCTGTGCCTGCAAGTCTCTGTTGGAGCTTCAGCCAGGGAGCAGAGGGGGGGAGCCAGCCCAGCTTAGCCCAGCCCAGCCCAGCCCAGCCCAGAGAGCATGCCGGGACGCTGGGGGTGTCTGGTTTATTTTAAACCAGCAAGGGGTATGGAACAGACATTGCATAAACCGGTTTGAGCCAAATCAGTTAAGTCTGATACTACAGTCAGCCAGGTTTATCTTAAACTGGTTTCAGCCTGGTTTATGTGCACTGTACATCTGTTCTGTTATAGGTTTAAACCAGTTTCTAATCACTTAAACCAGTTTATGTGTAATGCCTGTCCCTAGCCAAGATGTGTGGAAGTGGAGGGCCCTCAGCATCTCATGGGACAGGGTGTGTGTGCCACAAGAAGTATTGGAGGGGAGGAGAAGATAGTCAAAGAGACAATAATTGCTGTGTGCCTATGTGAACTTCTATGAGTATTTAGCATGGCCATGACTAGTCTGACCACAGGCATCTCTCCTGGGAAATAATAACGAAGTCAACCTTCACTCTCACAGGAGTGACTCCTTTCAGTGCCTGGGAAATTAGTTGTCATGTAAACATTCCCTCCCCTAGTTCTGTCAACATTCCAGCCTTCTGCACCAATATTCCCGATGGTACCAGCCCACCTGGCTGCTAAACTCTTTCTTTGACTGTAAATGCTTGTGCTGCAAGAAAACAGGCATAAATCACACATGAAGAGGAGGGGGCTACAAGTGTCATTCTTTTGCTTTAAAAAATAGGGTTGCGTATGTGACTGCACAAATAAAGTTTGGTTAATTGACTGGTCAAATATTGGTCAAAACTTTTTTAAAAATTGCCAATAGGCCCAAATAATAAACAGAAAAAGCACAAATATTATTTCATTAAGAAATGTGTCAAAAACAAAAAAAAACCATATTTCTGCCGAGAAAAAAACAAAAAAAAGGGGGGGGTTTGGGTCAAATTACTGTAATTTCTGAGTGGTCAAAATATGCAGTCAATTGATTGGCCAATTGACAATATTTGACCAGTCAATTGACTGCTTTGCTAACCCTATTAAAAACATAAGTTTCTTGAACCTGTGCTGCAGGATCTCTCTTTTTGCTAACAGCACTAGAAAATCCTTTGCATGTTTATACCAGCAGATGCCTTTGCACAGGCCCTGTCAGTACAAACCCTTTAAATATGTGTTTAACTTCACTGCTGTCACTAATTGCACCCTGGTAACAAAGTCAAGCATGCATTCATGTGTTTGCACAACTTGAGCTACTGTCTAAACAACATATGCTAACAGGCTCAGGACTAATGCTTTGGACTTCAGTTTTCCCCTTGCCTGAGCTTTTAAGCAGAACAGGCAACCAAACACTGCAACATTGTGCTAATGCATTAGCCTTAGCAAGTGAAGTTGGCTAGGAGCTGAGTATAAATGTAAATGACATTGACTAGTCCATTTCTATTGACTTAGTTGAACAAATTCTATAAAGCACAATCAGAAATCTTAAACAGCAAAGACCAAATGAAATCTTAACATTTTACATGCCTTATCCTTTTAACAAACTACTAGCAGGGAAGGAACTTTTGAATTTTAGCCTTCCAGCAAATCCCTGTCAATTTAGGGTAAAGGAGGAATGGCCACAGAATGAGAGGTTAGTTACTACTTATAAATCAAGAAGGGACTGGAATCCTGTTCAGAAAAATTAATCTATTAATTGTTTGGAGAATGTCTCCTCCAGGAACTATAAACAAGAATATCTCAGTTTTAAGGTGAAGTGACAAGAAGTGTCCTCCAGCAGCTGCTGAAAAGCACATGTATGGTCTTGCCTCATTAAACTTTGCTTCTATTTGTGTGTGTCTACATAAGACTCTTTACTGAACAGTAGGCCAAATTACTGTGCAGTAAGTGTCACCATCCACACATGCAAATGCATAATAATTTGGTCTACTCTGTGGTTACTCTACTCTATTATTGTATAGTAATTTAGACTACTCCGTGGTTGACTTGCTACCTGCAACTGCAAGTAGCAAATTAACTGCACAGTAGTTACTGTGCAGTAGCACACATGTAGACACTGACTGGGAGTAAATTTGCTCCTGGTCAGCCTCACCACCAGGGAGCCACCTGCAGGCTAGCCCCAGGGCCATGGGGCTGTGAGGTTATCCAGCCCCAGGGCTGGGGCAACTCTTTGCTTTCCCACCCCTGGCCCTTAATGGCTGTGGGGACACTGGGACCCTGGGCCAACTTTAGCCAGCCTCTGGCCACTGGGTCCTGCAGCAGAGGCTTTTCGGCAGCTGCAGCAGCTTGCCTGGATCCTGGCACTAGTCCCTGGCACAGTGTCACTGTGCACCTGCCTGTCCCATGCCATCACACTGCCATGGGCACTGCAGGCACCTGCAAAGGCCCAGCAGCATCCTAGGCCACCTGCAGCCAGCCTCTGGCCATCACAACAGAGGCCCCCAGCCAGCTGCAGCAGCCTGCCCAGACCCCAGTGCTGGTCCCCAGCAGTGTTGCCATGCACCTGCGTGTCCCATGCCATGTCCCTGAGCTGGGTGCTGCAGACACCTTCCCAGGCCTGGCAACACCTGGACTGTTGCATGAAGGCCCTGCAGGTCATTGCAGGAGCCATCCTGGCATTGTCCCCGATGCCACACTTTGCCTCTTGGGGCCACAACTGGTCCCAGGAGGAGACGATGGATATCATGGCACTGTGAGGTGAGGCTGAGGTCCTCAGACAGTTTGCCCAGAGTAGGCACTCCAACACGCATGTGTATGAGGGTCTGTCAGGGCATGGGCATGACTAGTTGGCATGCCAGTGCCACATAAAGGTCAAGGCCTTGTGGGCACAGTGGGTCACTATCACCAACCACAATCACTGGTCAGGTGCTGTCCACAAGTCCATGCCCTTTATAGAACAGCTGGACCACATCCTTGCACCCCAGGACCCTGGCTGGAGCCGTGCTGTATACTGCAGCATGGGCAGCCTGCATGAGCTTCTGTTGTGGCTTGGCCAGTGCAACGAGGCATCAGTGGGGAGGGCCCCTTGGGGAACCAGGACTCTGTCCTGCCTTGGTTGCCACTCCTGGCCTCACTGAGCAGCTGACAGCCGAGGCCAGGGCCTGCCTGCCAGCTCTAGGTGCACAGCCCTGCCCAGGAGGCCAACCTGGTTATGGCATCATTGGCTCTCAGCAGCTCTAGCTCCTCCCTGGAGGGAGCCTCTGCCTGGACAGCCAGCTTCTGAGTCCCCTGAACCCCAGGACACCACTGGGAGTTGCTTGTCCTCACCGCCAGTGAGGACAGACTTGGGCCACTGAGCACACGTATCATGGCCACACAGTAAGCCCCATACTGGGAGGAGGGCCCTCTGCCCCTGCCTCTGCCCCTGGCCCTTCCTCCGTGCCCAGCCCAGCCACGCCGCCCTTGGCCCCTGGAGTCCCCCCACATACACAGCATGCAGGGAGGCAGGAGAGAGTGCAAAACCTTATTGAGCAGCCTGTGCCCCCTCAGCTAGGCAGGCATGAGACTCTCACATGTGGAGGAATGCATCGATGCCATCCTCAATGTTGTTTTCAGCTGCAAGGGGCAGGGATGTGTAGCACAGCCACAGGTAGCCCTCCAGGCAGAGGTTGCTGAGCAGCACAGTCTTGCTCAGTGCACCATTGAAGCTCATGGTCCTGTGCCAGATTCTCAGGTGCATCTGGGTCACTAGGGCAAGCAGCAGCAGCAGCAGCAGGGCATAATGGGCCAGGCACCTCTCAGTCTGCGCAAACAGCTTCTTGTGGTGCACCCAGGAGGCTCACAGCATAGGCATGCTCAGGGCGCAGGGCTGGCAGGGAGGGCTGGCCTCACAGCTCATCTTTGGAGAAGCCCCCTGCAGGGAAGGCAGGGGCATGACCAGCTTTGTGTCCCAGTCAGCCAGGAGCCCCTCACCGCCCCCCCTGCCCTGAGCCTGGGTGCCATGGTCCTGGCAGCAGCAGACAGCAACAGAAGGTAGAGGGAATGGGTCTGGAGCCATGGTGCTGGCAGGAGCCAGCCCTGGCCGGCCCGGGAAGGGGCAAGAAAGGCAGGCTGCCTGGCCTGTACCCAGCAGCTCACCTGCCCATGCGGAGCAAGCAGGGATGGGGAGGACTCAGCCAGCAGCTGCCTGTGGCAGAGCCTGTCTGGCTGACTTATCATGAACCTTGGGCACCTGTGCGCACATGAACCTTGATCTGAGGCTGGGCAATGCACAGCCCCCTGATATAGTTTCATAGTTTCTAGGGTCGGAAGGGACCCGAGTAGATCATCTAGTCTGACCCACTGCCATGGCAGGAAAGAGTACTGGGGTCAAACAACCTCAGCAAGGCATACATCTAGCCTCCTCTTAAAGACCCCCAGGGTAGGAGTCAGCACCACTTCTCTTGGAAGTTGGTTCCAGATCCTAGCCGCCTTGACAGTGAAGTAGCCCCTCCTGACATCTAGCCTAAATCTACCCTCTGCCAGCTTGTGACCATTATTCCTGGTCACTCCTAGCAGTGTTTGGGGGAACAGGGACTCCCCTAATGCCTGCTGGTCCCCCCTGACTAGTTTGTAACAGGCCACTAGATCCCCTCTGAGCCTTCTCTTTTGGAGGCTGAACAGGTTCAGGTCCTGTAGCCTCTCCACATAGGGCCTGCCCTGCTGCCCCCGATCATGCGAGTGGCCCTCCTCTAGACCCTCTCCATGTTGTCCACAACCCTCTTGAAGTGCGGCGCCCAGAACTGGACGCAGTACTCCAGCTGCGGTCTGACCAGTGCCGCATAGAGGGGGAGGATCACCTCCTTGGACCTGCTTGAGATGCATCTGTGGATGCATGCCAAGGTGTGGTTGGCCTTCCTGACTGCATCCCCGCACTGCCGGCCCATGTTCATCTTGGAGTCAGTGATGACTCCAAGATCCTTTTCCGCCTCTGTACTGACAAGTTCCCCAGCCTGTAGGTATGGTGCTGGTTGTTCCTCCCCAGGTGCATCACTTTGCACTTGTCGGTGTTGAATCCCATCCTGTTCTCATCCGCCCACCCTTGTAACCTGTCTAGGTCTGATTGTAGCCTATTGCTCCCTTCCAGCGTGCCCACATCCCCCCACATCTTAGTGTCATCAGCAAATTTGAGCAGGGTGCTTTTTACCCCCTCATCCAAGTCGCTGATGAAGATGTTGAACAGTGTGGGCCCGAGGACCGAGCCCTGCGGAGCCCCACTGCCCACATCCCTCCAGGTTCAGAAGGACCCATCCGCCACCACCCTCTGGGTGCGGCTCTCCAGCCAGTTGGCAACCCAATTGACTGTGTGGGTGTCAGCACCACAGCCCCCTGTTTCTTAATGAGAACACGGTGAGAGACAGTGTTGAAGGCCTTCCGAAAGTCCAGAAAGACTATGTCCACTGCTACCCCTGCATCTAATGATTTGGTTATCTGATCATAGAAGGCCTCCAGGTTGGTCTGACAGGACTTGCCTCTAATGAACCCATGTTGGTGGCCCCTAAGCATGATCTTCCCTGCTGGCCCCTCATGGACATGTGCCAGAATAATTTTCTCAAAAAGCTTGCCCAGGATCAAGGTAAGACTAACTGGCCTATAGTTTCCTGGGTCTGCCTTCCTCCCCTTTTTGAAGATGGGAACCACAGTGGCCGTTTTCCAGTCCTCTGGCACCACACCAGAGCACCACGAGTGCTCGTACAGCTGTGCCAGGGGTCCTGCAATGACTTCAGCCAATTCCCTTAGTACTGTGGGGTGGAGATCGTCTGAACCAGCTGATTTAAATATGTCCAGTACCTCCAGAAGTTCCCTAGCTAGTTCCCCACTAACCCTTGGCCTAGGCGTGCCTCCCCTGGGGCCTGAGGGGGGCCCAGCGGGGTGGGGGGGGTGACTGTTCCCTGCTTAGGAAAATGGAAGCAAAGAAATCATTAAATATGTTGGCTTTGTCATCTGGTGTGACAACCAAATTTCCTAATGTGTCCTGCAGGGGCCCCACGTTACCCAGAACCTTCTTTTTACCCCCTATGTGTTTAAAGGAGGACTTCTTATTGTCCTTAATCCGGGAAGCTAGTCCCAGTCCCATCTCTGCCTTGGCCTTCCTGACTGCCCCCCTACATCCCAGCATCACACTTATAAGATGGGAAACTCCCTTCTTGAGAGCACAGAGGCAGAAAGGGATTTTGGAGTCATTATTGACTCCAAGATGAACATGGGCCGACAATGCGTGGTCATGGTTGGCAGGGCTAACCGGACCTTGTCATGCATCCACAGGTGCATCTCAAGTAGAGCCAGGGAGGTGATCCTTCCCCTCTATGCGACACTGGTCAGGCCACAGCTGGAGTACTACGTCCAGTTCTGGGCGCCCCACTTCAGGAGGGACGTGGACAACATTGAGAGGGTCCAGAGGAGGGCCACCTGCATGATCCGGGGACAACAGGGCAGACCCTACAATGAGAAACTGCGGGACCTGAACCTGTTCAGCCTTCACAGGAGAAGGCTGAGGTGGTGACTGTCTAGAAACTCACTAGGGGGGGACCAGAAGGGTTTGGGAGAGACCTTGTTTCCCCCAGCGCCCCCTGGCATAACAAGGAATAACGGCCACAGGCTGTTGGAGAGTAGGTTTAAATTAGACATCCGTAAGAACTACTTCACAGTCAGGGCGGCTAGGATCTGGAACCAACTTCCAAGGGAAGTGGTGCTGGCTCCTACCCTGGGGGTCTTTAAGAGGAGGCTTGATGCCTACCTAGCTGGGATCATTTGAACCCAGTTTTTTCTCCTGTCCTGGCAGGGGGTCGGACTTGAAAATCTACAAGGTCCCTTCCGACCTGACTTCTATGATTCTATGATCTCCGAACAACTGCAATATAGTCCTCCCTGGTGATGGCCCCTCCCTTCTATTGGGTGTATGCCTCCCTCTTAGCTAAGAGACATTCCTGGATGCTTTTGGTGAGCCATGGGGCTTGTGTGCCCTCCTGCTCCCTTTGGTCCATGTTGGGATTACCTTCCTTTGGGCTTGGAGGATCATCTCCTTAAGGAGCGACCACTCTCCTTGGACACCTGGCTCCCCTCCCCTCTGGGACCTCTGTGCTTCCCCGACTATTCTCCTTAGCTCATTGAAGTCCACCCTCCTGAAATCTAGGGCTGCTGCCTTGCGGCAGGCCTTTGCCACCTTGCGCTGCATGGTGAATTCCAGCAGGTGATGATCGCTGTCACCCAGGTGGTCGAGCACCCGCAGCCCCCTCACCAGGTCGTCACTCGTGGCCAGCACCAGGTCCAACAAGGTGTCACCCCTGGTGGGGTGCATTTTATCTCAGAAATGTTGCAAACTCTCTCAAGCAGCCTGTTTATCCTAGCTGTGCAGATCCTGCAGCTCCATGCTGGGAAGAGGCATAGCTGTCAGCCAGAATGTGCCATCAGGGTCACCACCAGCTTTGGCTGGGGCCCTCTATCCTGGCCCTGGTAGTTGCCTTTGATTTTTGTTGAGGGTTTTTTTCATATAGCACTTTGAAGTGTTGCTCTGTTCTGGGGGAGGTGGGGGTGACTGCAAAAAAATGGTCTACGGCGCTGTAAAAATATAAATTCACTTGTCTGGACTCATTGGTTTTCAGTCAAGTCTGCTCAGTTTTTTGCATAAAAAAGTTGCTAATTTCACTGCTAGCTTTGTAAACTACTGAGCTCTGAAAATCAGTCTTGTCACTGGGAAGAAAGTATCGGCAAATCACATTCTGCTCTTTACCACACCTATGTAGCTACAGTGTGTGCAAGTGTGTGCACATGCATGTGTGCACAGGTGAACATGCATGGATATATTGCTATGAATATACAATACCTTTCACATAGAAAGCAATCCCTTTAAATTATGTCATCTCGTTTGTTCAATCTCTTTGCCTTCACTAAGGTTGCACAGGTCTAAATGGGGCCAAAAAGAGTTACATAATTGGACCATAAATTATAGTGCTATTTATGATGCAGATCAGGGCAGACTCCAGTTTCTCCCTGGCAGAGTTGTCTGTGTCACTATAATCAGCAGAAATGACACACCCATAGATCTGCTTTGATGAGCAGGGAGGGGTTATTTTTGTAGATTTGCTCCTCAGAGTGAAACTACGTTTTTAAAAACATGGAAAATATTCTTAAATTAATTTGTGTGGCACTTTAAGTGGACCTGGCATTTTGTGGCAGGTAAGACAGGCTGAACAAATAATAAAAGTCTTGCAATGAAGAACTTTACTAACTAAAGGCAGAACAGACTGAATAGAAATGAGAACTGGAGAATAGTGTGTAAATGCTGTCATTAGCAGGCTTCCCACATCATATATGTTTCATCAGTTCTGATGTGAGAGAGGGTAGAGACCTGCAGTGCGTTGGTCTGGAGGGTGTTCTGGATGTAGGTGCTAAATCAGGATTGTAGGAAGGAACCAGAGTTGGCTCAGTAACCAAAGACTGTTGCTTAAGGCAGCAATAGAGTAGGAAACACAGATTAAAAGTAAATAGCTGTGGAAGTTGTTGGGGAATGGAGTGTGCATCTCTAGTACAGACAGGCTGGTTACTGGGACTTTCTGTGGGTTAGAGGAATTGTTTTATCTAAAAATAGTGGCTGAATGATGTAAAAAATAAAGTACTATATAGGAACTAGTCATTGTTAATTCTAGGAGTTGGAAGACGCCCTGCCATAATAAAGCTATGAGTGCACAAGGCTGAATCCAAAAAGGAAACACTTCAGTTTTAAATTTTCAAGTGGTTAGTTTAAATAACAGTAATATAAATGCTTTTTTAAAGGTTGTAGAAAATTACTTTTCTCTTGGCCCTTGTAACAGCCACATCACCAGTGGGCTACAGACTGATTTCGTGTTGGGATGCTGAATGAAAAAGATTGAGAAGGAGGTGGTGGAAAGAAGGGGACTAGCATTTAAAAGATGACAAAGCACAAATGTTCAGTCTTGAAGTCTAACACATTGGGGTACTGGCAGAAAACACTGTCTAGAGATGTATATTATAGAGGAGGAAAGAGGTGCTGAAATGTCTTTGTCCTTAACATACAAAGCACTAGGTGCTACTTTTCCATGTATTATATACTTAGTAATTTATTTTGTTGGTAACGCCAGAGCTGTTAAAGCCGGCAGACACCAATTCTCAAGCAGATAAAGAATAACTACAGCAGGAGCAAGCTGCTCTTCCAACAAGTGAAAATTGCACTAAACACTGTAAGTGTTATTCCCATTATAAACAGGCAGACAGAACAGGTTATGAAACTGCCATCTCTGCCTCTCTCATGTGCTCTGAGAATGACCCCCTTCAGGCTTCCCTCTTGTGAGGAGTTCTCTTTCAAACAAAGATCTCTCTGCAAGCTCAATTTTAGTGAAAACTCTGCCAGCAATCCCATTGAGCAGTCACTTTTCCAATATGTACAATTTGTCTTTAAATATATCAAGCTCTAAAGAGGTCTGGGCCTAGGAACAGAGTTTTTTGTTTTTGTCTGGTTTTTTGGGAAAAATATATGTCTATATATATACATAAGGTTATATATATCTACACTCTTCATATCACACCGCAAAAGGAAAAAAACCTTCTCCCGTTACAAAAACTGCACCCACACACCCGTAAAAAGGCCTGCTGCCCCTCCAAACCTTTTACAATATCCTCATCATGCACAGCACACACAAAACAGCTAAGTCCATCCTGGTCCCTCAGATCAGGCCACACTTCCTTTCCACCCTGACCCCACTTGCGGGGTCACATACTCAGTTCAAGTGTCCTCTCTGTTGTTGTTGCTCCAGCTCCCGCTGTCACTGTTGCTGTCCTCTGTTCTGCTTGTCCTTGCCTCTTCTTCGCTGCCTTCTCCCCCTCTCCACTGGGGGGTGGGGGGTTGGATGATCCTGTGCCACATGTCGCTATGCCAGGTGACTTTGGCCACATCTTCTCCATCCTTTACTACTGATTTCTGGTAGTAGGTCTGGAGTTCACTCAGTGCCATTTTCACACAGCCCACTACCTCTACGTCCATTTGTCTATACAACAGGAGATTCCTGGCCTTCCACAAAGCGCTCCTGATGCAGGACACAAACTGGTCAAAATGGGGCAATGGGTTCCCCTGATGTTTGGCGAGGTGCCCGTACAGTGGCACTTTAAATGGAGTTACTGCAGCTGATGGAGGACTGATCCTTCCTGTGATGCTGGCACTCAAGATAGTGCTGATCCCTCCCTATACACTATGATCTGTTGCCTACATAGGGTAGGAAGAGATTTCAGCTGCTCAGGAGACAATTCTTTTCTATAAAATGCTAATCTAGTCTGGAATCTTTAAAGGAGCCTAAGGGAGTTAGGTGCCCTTAGATTCCTCTGAAAATCCCATCCTTAAGAAACAGAGGGTGTGTCTACACATGCAGATGCTGTTAGATGGGTTTACTATGCAGTTCAAGCAGTCCTTGGACTTAAGACACAATTGGTTCCTGAAAACTGCGTTTTAAGTCGAAACGTTGTAACTTGCAACCAATTTCCCCATAGGAACAATGTTACAAATGGGGGATTGGTTCCTGAACCAAGGCCTGATACCCTATTTTTGTCAAAAATAACAGAATTTTGTATTCAGTCAATTATAGATGAGTAATATAACTACATTAATGTATATATATTGTAAACAGCAATCTTATTGATTCGGAAGGACTTCTCTGAGGTGACTTCGCTGGACTTTTTGAAGGGTTCTTGGCTGGAGTCTTCTCAGGCGTCCTGGCTGCAGGTTTTTCTGGAGTCTTGTCTGCTTTCTTAAAGAAAGTGTCCAAGGAAGTTTGAACAGATGTTCTCCAGGGAGATGGGCAACGCAACGAACTTGTTTGCTGGCGTGACATCACATTGGATCAAGCATTGTAAAGTTGAAACTGAAGTCAGAAAGTTGAAACGGTGTCAATTTGTAAATGTTGTAAGTTCCATTCATCTAGAAATGTCTTAAGTCGAGGACTGCCTGTACCCTGAAAGGTTTCAGTGCAATTGAAAAATGGTGCCTATGCAAATCAGGAAAAATGTGCTGAATTCATGCTCCTGACTAAGAAAGTATTTGCGTATTAATACCTTTTGGGGAACAATGAGTCAGAGACCAAATGCAATTAAAAAAAATAAACCTTAAGGAAAACTACATCCCAAAATATGTGTTGTTCTACTGCAACAGGTATAATTTGGTTCAAATGATTTGTGAGAGTACTTTAGGGTAATAGTAAGTGTTTTGTATATTTTGTGTGGCCATTGATGTCTTTATGCAAGGAAGCTTTATGGCAGCTTGCAGCTATTAAAAGGATGTGTTGAGATTAACAGTGATGTTGTGAGAATAAGGGGGTGGCAAATCAGTAGTGTTGGTGGTATTAGCAAGGTCTTTCTGTAAAAAATATACATTTAGTTGTGTAGCATTTCTCCAGCTCCAGCTTGAGCCAGTGCATATAATTAGGCCCATGAACAATGCCTACCTCTGGAAGCTGGGGGGGCATGGCAACCACCTGCAGGCGGCGGCAGTGGTGGCAGTGGGGGCATGGTGGCGAGTGGCAATTGGTGATGGCAATCAGTGACTACCCACAGATGCCACCAGTGGTTTTGGCAGTGAGGGGAGGAGATAGCGAGCGACAACCACCAGCGGTGCTTCTTTCAAGGGGTGCACTTCCAATCTCAGGGGGTACACATGCACCCCCTACGTGTTGCCAGGAATCTGTGCATGCTAGCTAAGGTAGTGCTGTCTGGTTGGTGTGGGATGGGTGAGGGCAGGAGCATGGTGCAGGCTACCTGGGCAGGAGCAGATGGGGCTCAGCCTTATGTGCAGTGCTGCAGGGGCAGCTGCAGGCTAGACAGGGGAGGGGGGCAAGTTAGACTGTACCTGCACCACTTGTGTGATCTCTGTTGTGCATGCACCCTGCCACCCCCTTCCCACACTCCCACCAGCACCCCTGGCCTGCAGGCTGATCCCCCCCACCCCACCTCCACACACAATATACAAGAATAAGACTTTATTTTGAGATATTATGCAATTGCCTATATACACTACTAAATACCCGTTTCCCACCCCCCCCCCCCCCCGCCTAAATCAGGACAAAAATTGCTTTGGAAATAAAATTAAAATATGTTATAGTAGATACTTGATTTTAGTATATGCTTTTTTATTTATAATTTGTTAAAATTATATCTTCTGAAAGATTGTATGTATGTGGCCCTTGATAGCTTACCAAAACTCATTAAGTGGCCCTCCAGCTGAAAAAATTGCCCACCCCTGTAATAGGAGCACAAAGGGGTATAAGGGAGAAAGAGAGGAGCCCTCCTTCATCCCATATTGCCAGCAAGACCTGCACCCCTCCACACTCCCAGTCAGAACCTGGGAAAACAGAGACTGCTCTCAGAGTATTTTTCCACTCTGGCAGTAATATGTCCTAAAAGGGGTGAGAGAAAAGTGGGACCAAGTGTCCATTACGTCCCACCTACTTACCAACTGATAGATCCAGGTAGCTGTGTAAGGGGAAGTATGCTACCCTGTATAAGGAAGGGTAGGGACTTTTCACTCTCCCTTCAGACACATTAGGAGAAAAACAAATACCTGGAACCATTCAAACTACAAGGAAGAATTTTGCCAAAACATAAAAAAGTCTCAAGTGGTTTCAGCTGCGCTGGGTTGGAAAGGGATATCTCTGTCATTTTTCTGTGATATTTCCCATCAACATTTTTTTTTTTCTGTTTACTGATGAGTTGCACTTTCATATTGACAATGTTTTAAAGAAAATGAACTATTTCAACAACAATTTTTATTTAAATGTCATGGAAAGTTGGGATGTCAATTTTTGCAGAAAATTTTCATTTTTGAGAAAAGACCATTTTGGGATGAGGAAGCTTGTGTTAGGAAACATTTCAACCAGCTTTGTAAATAACTCTATGACCCTGAGGGTGGGTCAGCTGGGGAATGCATGAATGCAGATGCAGGAGATAGGTGGACTTGTAGTGGGTAGGGCAATAGAGGAGGTACCTTGCTGATTACAGGAAAGCAGCTGCAAAACTGAAAGGGGAAAAATGGCCTATGTTTTATGAAAAAGGGGAAGAAAGGAAACTGTAGGGAAGAACAAGAAAGTGAAAAATGAGCAAATTGTTTTGCTAACAGAAATGCAATTAAAAGAGTCTAAGTGACTAAGGCACAGTGAAAAATGAGTTTCATACAGCTCTTCAGTGTTTTCCTTGGACAGCAGCCAAGACTGGCAAAGAGTCATTGACCTGACCTGGTCTATGAACTATTCTAGCACAGTAAGTTCTTTTGAATTGTGGTTTGGTGCTCCCTTATTGACTGCTGAATAGAGGTCTTCTGGATACAACAGCAGGGTTGTATCTTACAATACTGTATCTCACTATACCGGAGACATCTGGGGGCACATCCCAATTGTTACCAGATTTGCCCGCTACTTTGGGGTGTTCTCATTTATCAGAGCTAGGGTCTTGGTAATTCTATCAATGTGCTGCTTGTGTTGCTTGTGTTTCTATACGGAGCTGTCTCTCTCCCTTCTGCAAGCTCTCACCCCCAATGGAGCTATCTTGCAGGACTCAGTTCAGTGGGGCTGGGTTCCTCCAGTCCCCAAATAAGTCATACACACAAACACACACAGATTAACGTGACATGCCTGACCTGGCCGGGTTGATCAGCATGGACAGGCTGACACCCTCATAAGCCAAGAATCAGTTAATCAGAGCAACAATAAACTACAGTCAGACACAAGCACACAGTTAAACAGAATACCTCTGAATCTGGCTGGGTGTCCAGATGACACCCTCATGGGCCAGCATTCAGTTCAACAGGGCACGTCTGAGCCAAACTGGGTCAATCAGCCTGTACAAGCTGATCCCCTTATGTGTTTCAAACTCAGCACATCCCAATCTTTTAGCCTTTTGATGAGCAGACCCCACAGTATTTTTGGGCTACGCAGGGATCTTTAGCTTAGGTAAGAGGGGCATTGCTGCAGAGCAAGTGGGGAAAAGAGAAGTAAAGAAGGCAAAATATACCCAATTACCACCAGTTTGTCTATAAAAGTTATTTATTGCTAGGTAGATGAAATATATATTGACACCAGTAGTGACAGACATGCAAAGGAAAAACAAACACAAACAGTCACAGTATACCCTGGTTTCACTAAGCATTTGGGGAAACTTAGCTCAAGCTTAACTACTACAGTTCAAGTTCAGAAATCTGTGCTTAGAGAGAGAGAAGAGAAGAGAGAGAGAGCTGGGATCTCACCAGGCCAAGGCACTCGGGTTGCAAAGCTGACAGTCCAAAGTTCTCAGCACAATCCTTGAAGGGAGACGATCTGTCTCCTGCAGCCTCTCCAGAAGAAAGCGAGTGGTGTCAGCACACACATGCTGCTGCTGCTGCTTTTACAGATTTTTATACCTCCAGTTCAGCTTCTTTCAAGCATTCTCAATAGTGTAAATCAAATTGTCTTTTCTATTGACAAGGGGTTATCTGGGTGGAACATCTCAGGAACTTGATTGATACTCAGGAAACACCTTCTTGGGAGCCAGCTTGACATTATATACTTGATGGGATATCTCTTGGTGTCTTCAGAAACAATAGATTGCAGCATCAGAGTTTTGGATTTTTACTTGCTGTGAACAAGCCTCAGCTTAGCATGACTTTTCCAGATCTTACTATAGTCTTTTAACAGACTTCAGGCACTTACTGGAGTGTTCATAACCTGTTGTGGAGAGGACTTCCACCAGTTGTCTCGGGAAAAGTATGACAACACTTGTGGTCAGGGCTCCAATGGGCTGGACGCTGTGATGAACCCTGTACTATTGTGCACATGTTGCCCATACCCCCTCGGACTCAGTCTATTGCCTCAGCATTCCCTAACCCGGCAACCGAGTTTTAGCCAATTGAGTTTACATAGGCCTCCCATAGTGGGACTAGGGAATGTATGGCCCGAGATGCCTAATAAACTTACTTTTGCTTAGAGGTGTGTGTGTGTGGGGGGGGGAGTCCTTTGTAAATCCAGATTAGAACTTGTCTGATAAGTGCTGAGCTGGGTGTGAGGGTTGATGAGCATTTGGAGCACAGCTTCCCCATCGTGCAGTGCTCCCCTGCTTCGCTGATCCCAGAATTCACTGCAGTCTCTGCTTCAGGCTTTCTGTTCTCCATCTCTCATGTAAATGAATGGTCATCTGGTTCCATCTCGGTTGCAAATGAGACCTAGGGCAGTTGTTTCACTTTTGTCACCCTTATCTGGAGGGTTTTAGGTGTGTCTCTCACTGCATCTTAATCAATTTCTGTTTAGGTAGAGGAAGGGGTGGGGGGGTGCAATTCTTTGTGAGTCAGACAGTCTGTGTCCTGTGTCAGGGTTCCCCAAGAACATGGAGCTGACAGGTAACACAATGTAGTGTATAATGTCATACCTCCCTTGTTAACTGACCCATGACAATTTACACCAGAGAAGGTTTGGCCCCCTCAGTGGGTCCATCTACACAAGATGGTTTACTGCAAAGCAGACCTAATTTACGGCATGGTAAATTGTCATCATCTACATGTGCAGGCACTTACTGCACAGTAAATTAGTCTACTGTGTGGTTAGTTTACTACCTGAAAATTCAGGTAGTAAATTAACCATGCAGTCGTTACAGCACAGTAGAGCATGTGTGGATGCTGACTAGAAGCAAATTTGCTCCTGGTCAGCGCCACCACTAGGGGCCACCCTCAGGCTTGCCCCACAGGCACTGGGCTCAAGAGTTTCTACAGCTCTGGGGCTGGGATGACTCTTTGCCTGCCCCCGCCTGGCCTTTAAAACCCTGCCATGTCCCCAGGGTCTGTGCCACCTGCTGCCTGCCTCTGGCCATCAGGTATTTCTGCAGTGGTCCCATGGCAGCTGCAGCAGCCTTGAGGACCCTGGTGGTAGCCCCCAGGGCTAGCTCCACCATCTGCCTGCCTGCCACACACCATGCCCCTGTGCTGCAGACACCTGCCATGGCCTGGCAACACCCAGAATCTTGACCACAGTCCCCAAAGGCTGTCAAGGGAGCCACACTGGCATCTTCCTCGACACCACACACTGTGTCCTGGGGCCCTAACTGGTTTCAGGAAGAGACCTCAGACGTTGTGGCACTGTGAGGTGATGCTGAGGTCCAGAGCCTGTTTGCCTGGGGCAGGTACTCCAATGTTCACATCTATGAGGCCATGGCAGTGCTACATAAAGGTCAAGCTCCTGCAGGTACAGTGGGTCTACACCACCAACCACAAGTGCTGGTCAGGGGCTACTCACAGGACCATGCCCTTTATGTGGCAGCTGGACCACATCCTTGCTCCCTGGGACTCTGGATGGAGCTACACCATGTTCTCTAGCATGGGTGGCCTGCCAGAGCCTCTGCTGCAGCCTGGAAGCTGCAATGAGTCATCAGCAGGGGAGGGCCCCTCAGGGCACCAGGAGCAGGTCTTGGTGAGCAGGCACCCTTGGCCTCATCCAGCAGCTCTGGGAGCCTGGGCCAGTGGCTGCCATACCAGCTCTGGGTGCAAAGCCCCACCCAGAATGACAGCCTGGGGATGGCACGACCCACTGTGATGAGCTCCAGCTCCTCCCCAGAGGAGCCACTGCATCTCTGTATTCCACTCGGCCAGGAGCCCCTTGCCTCCTATCCCCAGCCAACATGGGTCTGGCACTACAGGAGCTGATTGCCTGGCCTGGAAGAGGAGAAGGCAGGGAGCAGGTCTGGAGCAGCCTTGGCAGTTGCTACCAGGAGCCAGCCCTGGCCCAGCCTGGGAAGGGGGCAGGGAAGGCAAGCTGTCTGCGCCAAGTACTAAGCAGGCTGTCTGCCCCTGTGGAGGGAGCAAGGGTGGAGGGCTCAGCCAGCAGCTGCCTGTGGCAGAGCCTGTCTGGCTGACTTACCATGGTCCCTGGGCACCTGTGTGCACACAACCCTTGATCTGAAGCCGGGCAGTGCACAGCCCTCTGGTATAATGCGTGTTATCTCTGAAATGCTGCAAACTCTCACAAAGAGCCGCATTCTACTGGCTTTGCAGGGTCAGCAGCTGCACATGGGGGAGAGGCACCAGCTGCTGCCAGGGATGTGCCCTCAGGGTCATTGCCACTCTCAGCCAGGATACTCCATACATGCCACCACCAGCAGCAGTGCACACAAGACCAGACCCTTCTATTGAATCAGATGGTCACTGTGGTGGAGAAACAGCTGGTTGATTTGTGGGCTGGCATGCAAAGGAAGTCATACATGAGTAAGAGAGGGCTATGTGCGTGCAACAGAGGGCTGCTCTTGAATGGGACAAGGACCAGGAAGACAGGGCATTCCAGGAGAGGCTCTTGGCCCTTCAGGAGAGGCACATTGCTACCTTGAGAGGATGCTGGAGGCTCAAGAGTGGCAAGCTGCTGTAGTGACCAGAGCAGTGGAGGCTATAGAGGAGGACTGGTGGGGTGCTGAACACAATCCTGGCCCTGTTGGTTTTCTTCATGCTACCCACTGCCCATCCCCAGGCCTTGGCCCTAGTCCCCCTGCCCCCTGGCAGCTGCCCTCTGCTCAGCAGCAAGTTCCTGAGTGGACTTCAGCTGATGTACAGTGCTACCTGCAGTGGCCAGGTCCCCTTGAGCCAGCACCTGACCTGGGTCCCCCAGCTGGGGCCCTCCTGCTGCTCACCCAGGCTCCATGTGGCTCCTGCACAAGACCAGCCCAGAGCAGGTTCAGCACCACTTGTGGGCTCTTCTGGCTCTAGCCCCATGCAGGAGGAGCAGGAGCCAGCTGTGAAGGCAGAACAGTGGCCATTTAGCCCCCAGGTGAGTCCTCCACCCACTGGCTTCACTGTGGGGTCTGCACCTATGGTGGTGCATTCAGAGGTAGGAAGCTGGGTGCCTGTCCCCGGGATCTGTCCCATAGGTGCCTCCATTCTGCTGTCCCCCACCCTGGGAGGGCATACAAAGCACAATGTGCATAATTTGAATGGGGAAGAGGATGCTTTATTGGTGCTGGGGGATGGGCTTGGTGCTGGGGTCTGTATTTGGGGAAGGAGGGTAGGATGGGGTCTGTGTTTGTGGAGGGAAATAAAGACTGTGTCTGAAAAGTGTCCTCAGTGAGCATGGTGCTGTGGGTGCCTGGTGGGCCTGAGTTCTGTGGCCGGCCAGCCGGTGGCCTAGAGAGGGAGGTACAGGAGGAGGTGGTTGGCCAGCACCTCTCATACAGTGTCCTGGCCCCTGCTGCTGGATGTGTGACTTGCCTGCAGCACTGATGTTGGCCTGGGGTAGGGCACAGGGAAGGGTGAGGTGTATCACTGTTACTGCCACCGCAGCTGTCACTCCTGGTGCCAGGTGTCCTCTGTCCACTTCACCTCCTCAATACACACCTCACAGAACATCTCCCCCCTGGGCCTTGCTGATCTTATGCAGTACACAGGCTGCAAGAATGACCCGGGGGATGTTGGCTTCCATGACCTTGAGGTGGGCAGTGAGGGTGCACCAGTGTCCCTTCAGATAGCCAAAGGTGCACTCCACCAGCATGTGGGTCCAGCCCAGGCACCTGTTAAAATGTGCCTGGTGGGGGTCAAGCTGGCCAGTGTCGGGCTACATGAGCCAGAGCAGGAGCCGGTAGGCAGGGTCACTGATAAGGAGGAGTGGGCTCATCACTTTGTGCCAGCTGGAGGTCTGGTACACCTGGCACAAAGTGCTTGCTCCACAAGGGCTGACAGGCTGGAGTTCTGGAAGATGTGGGCATCATGATGTTGATGAAAGTGCCTGGTAGTTCATGATAGTCTGTAGCATGGCCAAATGAAAGCCCTGCTGGCTGTCATAGGGGTGGTCACCATGGAGCAGGCAGGTGACAGGGATGTGGGTCCCATCCAGGGCCCCGATGCGCTGGGGGAAGCCCAGGGTGCAGAACCCTACCATCACCTCCAGGGGGTTGTGGACCAAGAGCATAGTGTGCCTCAGCACATCTTGGAGGGCACTACAGGCCTCCAGAGCAGCCTCCTCAGTGGTTGCCTTGTCCACCTTGAAGAAGTGGCTGATGTGGTGCAGGCTGGTGATGATCAGCCAGGTCTTTGCAGGGAGGGGCAGCTGCATAGTGGTGGACTCCAGGTATGGGTAGAGCTGCTTGAGGAGCTCCTGGAATGTGGTCCAAATCATCTGGAATGAATCTAGCCACTGCTCTTCATCCCAGGTAAACTGGATGATGTGGAGCCACCAGTCCTGGCTGGCAGGGCAGGCCCACAGGTGATGGGGCTGGGGCCTCAGGAACTCATGGACAGCACCCATGGTGGCAGCAAACAGAACCCCGGGGTGTGGGTTGTCACTGCTGGGGCCTGGTGGTGGAGCAGCCTTGGCACCATGGGCACAGGCTCTGCAGATTGCACTGTAGAGGGCTGGGCAGCATGCTGCAGACCTCTTCAGGCCAAAAAAGCAGATAGCCATGGCAGTGCATAGGGTACCTTTTAAAGCGTTCCCTGGCACCGAGGCAGCTGTGGCCAGAGCCTCCAGCTCCCCCAACTACTGCAGGGGAGTGAAGCAGGGCCAGATGAGGCCTGGAGCAGGCTAATTCCATAAGCAGCAAATCTGGTCTGAAATGGCTGCATGTGTAGATGCCTGCCCAGAGCTGGTTTACTGTGCAGTAAATTACCATGCAGTAAGCCCAAATAGCATTAATTTTAGTGTAGATGTGCCCCATGTGGAAAATAATAACTGGGATATGAAACAGTGCAAAAGAAGTCTCTAATAATTGAATGTCACTTCACTGAGGTGAACTGGGAGTAAAGTAAATTATGTGGTCAGATGTTCATGTGCCAAGCCCTTGTAGAAGTCGTGTCTAATAGTGGAGATCCTTCCCTTATCCCCACCATAGCAGTGACCATGGGAAAAGACCTTATAAACAGGAAACCTTATATAGCCTACCTTTGGGATATAGGAGAAAAAAATGGTTACCTCATGAAGATAATATTTCCCACTCATCTGGCCTAATGCAGTTAGGGTCACAGTTAAGGGTTCTGGCCATTTTAGGGAACAAGAGAACATGATACTTTTGATTAGAATTAGAACTGGGTGGGATGAAGAAATTCAAATTCCAAATTGCCCCAAGGATTCAGAAATTCTTTAGAATGCAGAATTCATATATCATCATCCTGATTTGGCCAAGGGTTTTTTCCTTATTCATGTTTGTATGGTCTTAACATCCAAAATGGAAAGCAGCATGCGGTGATTTGTCCAATTAGAATGTTTTTTTATGAATCTCATTTTATCCTTGTGTCTTAACATGACCTAATTTCTTTAGCAGATGCATTGTAAACATTTGGGATCCATGAGTAAGTCTTGCTTTAAAATGTTTTTCTTACAGTTTCTCACTAGAAAACAAATACAGTAAAAGCTCTGTTATCTGGCAGCCCCCAGGAATGGGAGATGCCAGATAACAAAATATGCCGGTTAACTGAGCGGTCCCAGCCACTGCTTCTCCCACAGCATCCGGGGTGTCTCTCCACCCTTCCCGTGGCATCGCTGTCCCTCCCAATGCATCAGTGCCTGCCCTGCAGGCTCTGTGGGCCCTGTGGGACAGGGAGGTGGGTCCCGCACAGCCCCATGCAGCCTGTTATGCCCCCGGGCCATGGGGGCTTGGCAGCACAGGCTGTTTTGCTCCCAGCTGTTGGGGCTTGGAGAACCTGGAAGTGCCGCAGTGGGCACTTCTGGTTTCACTTTATCTTACAAGCCAGCATGCCGGTTAGTACAGCATGCTGGCTTGTAAGATTCCAGATAGCACAGCTTTTAGTGTACACCACTTTCTCTTCAGAACAAACTACAGATAAAGCAGGTGTAAGCATGCTTGTCCTAGGGATGTCATGCTTGCTTGCTTGGTTCTCCACTTCAGAATCTCCCTTTGATACACACCTGCCACATCTTCAATGACTGGAAAAGAGAAGAGAAAGAAGGCGAGATATACATCAGAAGCAGTTGTAGGACTCAAGGGCAAGACTTTTCTTCATAGGGCTCCATCTCCCCTACCCCTTGCCTTTACTGCATCTGCCTGCACTTAGGCCAGCGATCTCTTTTGATATTTCATCCCCACACTAACACTGGGTAATGTCAGGCTGTAGACTGGCTGTTCCTACCATGCACTTGCAGGAGCCAGCAACTCAACCCTTGGCAGCACATCCAGCTATTTAATCAATTTATGATTAATATGTTAACAAGTCTCTTGCCATCGGTTCACCAAATTAGTTGGTTCTTATTTTATACTTTACCCATGAAGGTGTTAAGTCCTTTGACCAGAAGAACAACAAAAGAAGAAATAAAACAAAAATTCCCCAGAGCGGACTCCCTATAGGAGGGCTTATCCTCTCCCTGCTCACTGTCACCGCTAGGACCTGTAAGTCAGCCTCTTCTCATTCTCCACTTCTCGTTGTCTGATTCAACATTCTGTTCACTGTGCCAACTCTTTTCTCTGTTTCTCTTGTTGCAGGACCAATATCTGGGACCCATATTGCAGCCGACTCTGCTCTGTGCCTCTGCACAGATTGCACTGCTTCCTCCCAAGAGGAGTCATGCATTCCCCTCTCCAGAGGAATCTATTTGTGTTCCAGTAGCCCCTTTTGACTTTTGGTGAAACTCCTGGCTGCCAATCAGGGCCTGTTCCACTGGCATGTGGCTGCCTGCCTCCCAAGCCAGCTGCTTCAGGCTCTGTCAATCTCTGAGTAGCAGATCATGTGTCTCCAGGGTCGGTGCCTCAATCCTAGGACCCGGATGTAAGTTCCTTAGCAAGCTCTGTTCCAGTTGGTCAGCTCGGACTGTAATAGGGCCTGGGATGGGTGCCCTGTTATAGAAGGACTCTAATGAGACCAGTCTTCAACCAGCCTGGGTGATGCTACTGTGGAAATGAGTCAGTTTGCCTTCAGCAGCTCACTGCCACTGGCTAAAATGCTCCAAAACACATCAAAGTACCTGCCACTCACCATGAGTCCCTGACAGATTTGTTTATTGGTTTGTATTGACAATTTTGTCTTTCAGTTCTGTTGGCATTATGCTCCTGTAACTTTGCAGAACAGAATGATAAGTCTGGTACATAGCAAGGTTATTTACAGAGTATCTTATATGGAAAAAGACAGAGATTCCAAGAAATGTGGTACCCATTATGCAGCCCTGGTATCCCATTATAATTTATAAGCAAGTATGGAGGAGTAGGAAACAAACAACACAGTGCAGCAATAAAATTCTTGTAAAGTACCGAGAAGAGATGTTATCATAGCTTGTCCAAAGTCTACAAAGTAGTTAATGACAAGCTTCTGCTCCTGCACTGGAGAATTATTTGGTTCTCATTTACATTCACACAAAGGGCAGAGAAAAAATCCTAATAAAAAAGAGAGAATTAAGTCATTATGTAATGGATGATCTAATGAATAGAACTGTGTTCATTTTGCTAGTAGACACTTCATCCTATTATCTTTTGGTATTTACATCATAATATTCCCCGGTATCTGAAGTGGAATATTTTCCCTTCTTCAGAGAGGGGAATTAACATGTAGGATTCCATCCATGAGGCTTCCTACTTCCTGAGGGCTGATGTCAGCCATGCAGTCAGGGCAGTGTGTTTCAGCATACTCTTTGACATCAGAGGCCAACAGTTCCTGTTGTCTTTAGCATGCCCTCAAAGTGGAGTGATGATGACAACAATTTACTAGCTTATGGGCAAATTATTTTCCCAGACCCTGTTTGTACAGATATCTGTACATTTGAAAAGAGCAGACTACCGACATTGAGATCTGCTGTGAGGAGCTGTAAGGAGCTGAGTTCTAAGGGGCAAGTTAATGTTATTTATTTGTAGTATAATTGTTGAGAGGCCCTACATATGTAGGCACAGGTACTGAGAGGATGTCGTTGCTCTGAAAAATGTACCGTGGAACAGATAGCACAGGCAAAAAGTGAGAAGGGAAACAAGGGTCACAGCAGGCTTATGGCAAAGCCAGGAACAGAGCCCAGGTTTCCTGGCATACCTTCAGGGCTATCCCAGGGGGGTGGGGCGAATTGGGGTGACTGCCCTGAGCCCCGCAGTTTGGGTGGCCCTGTGGAGCTGAGTCGGTTGCAGCTGGTTTGCCCCAGGCCCCGCACCCTGCCATGGTCATCCCTGCATACCCTATCCACTAGGGCTGTGCGAAGCTTAGGTTGCTGCTTTGATTCAGCAGAAATTCAGACCAATTTGGCAGCTGAATCTCTGAATCCAAATTGAATCAGGAGACCCATTAATCTCTCTGAATCCAGTTGGAAGCCTCCGATTCGATTCAGAGAGATTCAGAGAGATTCAATGATTCAGACATAGACACAGCTTTATATGTTTTTTCTACATACCTCAAGGTACCAGGCAGCTCATGAATGCTGAGATGGTGGGGCAGATGGAGCATCCCATGGGAGCACCGGGGGGGAGGGGAGAGGTCCCCAGTGCGCTTGGCAGTAGACCCAGAAGCACTTCTGGTCTCCTTCCGGGTCTGCTGCAGACCATGCGGGGGACCTCCCCCCGGCTCAGTGGCTCGTGCCTCCTGGGTCTGGGAGGGCAGCCGGGGTTCCCTGTGGCTGATCACTGAGCCAGGGGTGGCAAGTGGGGGAGAGGCCCATGCTCCTGTGGGACACTCCATCTACCCCACCATCTCAGCATTCATGAGCCACACCTGGTACCTCGAGGTATGTAGAAAAAACATTTCAAGCTGCGTCGATGGCCGAATCACTGATTCTCCAAATCAGAATCAAATCTTCAGATTTGGCTGAATTGAATCGGGTCAGTGATCTAAATCAACTAATCAAATCAATGACCCCCAGATCAGGCTCAATCCGAATCCAAATTGAATACGGCCTGCTTTGCACACCCCTACTATCCACCACACCACTCCCTCCAGGTTCTCATGGTTTGTGTAAGGACTGCATTAAATGAGGTTTGCAAGGTTCTTTGTGTAGGTATGATATCTTTTATTAAACCAACTAACTAGTTGGAAAAATGGTCTTTGCAAGCTTTCAGGCACAAGCACCCTTCTTCAGAAAAGACAGGAGGAGCCGTTCACAGGGCAGGGAGAGAGGAGGGGATTCCCTTCTGCTGCCAAAAAAGCCTGGAAAGGCCAGGCTCTGTAAAGGGGTTTTCAGGAGTCTGGCGTATGTTCATACCATGAGAGATGGGCAGATGCTATGATCCTAAAGAGGCAAGGGCCAGCCAGCACTGCTTTCGTCAACCTACGGGCTGCTTGGCAGGGACAATTGAGGGGCTATGAAGTGAACAGCCTGAAGTGGAGAGCCTGCTCAGAAGTACAAGCCAGGTATAGGTGGCAGAGGACATCTAGTTAAAGGGATAGCTGGAAGAGGGATTAGTGGGACCAACCCAAAGAAGAGGGAGAGGGAGAGTCCCAGAGGAGAACATATGCCTGGAACTTCTCAGGTGGGGTAAAGACAGGCTGTAGAGGTTAGAGGAGCCCTGTGAAGAGACCCATGTTACGACCCAGACGTGTATTAGGGTTACCACCCAAGCTGTTTTCCTTCTACTTCTATTTTCCGTCAAGGCGTAGCAGGTGAGTGCAGAAGGATGACATGACTACCATCCAGAGAATGACCGTAACACCAGGGGTAGTAGCACGATTTTCACACCCTGGCAACTGGAAGCTGCTACACCCTGCCTGCCCTGCAGTGCTCCTTCGTTGGGCTTTTCCCTTAAAACCCACCAACTAATTGTACTCCACCTAACTTTTCTCCCATGAGGGTGGGAGTAAGATGCCTACATATACACCCCCCTCTTCAACATACTCTATTGTGACTCACTTCCACCCTTGTGTGAAGAGGGCAAGCAGTGCCCTGTGCCCTGTGAGCACACAGCTTCTGGGCAGCGCTGCTACTGCCATTGCTGCAGCCACTGGGGGAACTGTTCTGCTTCCCCAGCATCCCACTTGCTCTGGGCACCAGGTAGTGAAGTAGCGGGGGCAGGGGTGGGGGTGGGGGTGGGGGGAGCTGCAGCTGCCCAGGAGCATGGAGCATGGGGCAGGAGCTGGCAGCAGCACAGAGCCTGAGCCTGGTGGGTTGGTATGAGCATGAAGCTTGGGTGGGAACCCCCTACACACTCCTCCCTATGGGATACTGCCCCCACCGCTGGCAGCAACAACAGCAGCAGGCGGGGTTGCTCAGTGAGCTTGTGCCCTGTGCAGGCGCTGCCACCAGCAGTGTGTGACTCCAGCCAGTGTTGCATGTGGTGGCAAGGAGCACAGCCCAGCCAGACCATCTCTATTGTACTGGGCTCTGCGCAGTGCAAATGCAGCTTCTAGCATTTGCGCACCACTGGGGGAAGCCCTGCATGATGGAGCCAGCTGTCTTCCCTGTCCCCTGTTGTGCAGATCCTGGGACTCCACAGGGAATCAGGGGGTGGGGCTCCCTTCCACTTCTGGCAGAGTCCTGGGAGCTGTGCTGCAGGAAGTGCTGAAGGCAGCCAGCTCCATCGCATGGAGCTTCCCCAGTGGCATGCAACAGCAGAAGCTGCACATGCGCCACAGGGAACCCCGCATGATAGATTTGGGCCAGCTTGGCTGCACTCCTTGCCCCCATATGCAGTGCTGCTCGGAGCTGCATGCTGCTGGTGGAAGTGCCTTTGCTGTGCATGGGTGCCCTGAGCACCCCTGCCTGCTGCTGCTGCTGCTGCTGCTGGGGAGGGCTGTGCACCTTGGGGAGAGTGTGTCTCCACACACCCCTACTCTCCCTCACACCCCACAAACCCCTCACACCCTGCTCCCAGCCTCCCACATATACACCCCCCAACTTACCCTATTGCCCCCCCAGTCAAACCCCCTCAGAAACCTCCCCTCCCACCCCACCCCCACCCCACACAATATACAACAGCAAGGCTTTATTTTTCAGTTATTATGCAATCAGCTCTATGTACACTATGCAAACACAAATCATAACAATTTTCTTTTGTAATAACATTAAAATATGTTATACTAGGCATTTGACTTTTAGTATATGATTTGTTTTTTTTCTGGTTCCAAGGTGGCAACCCTACCCTCCCAAAAGCAGTATTTCTGGGTGAGCAAGGGAGAGGACTTCCACTGGCAAGGGGCAGGGGTTAGGGGCAGGACTTCTGGTCTCAAGGGGGTGACCAGGGGGCAGAGCACCTGTCAAGTGGGGGGGGGGCTATGCTTGCAGCCCTCCACAGCTCACCAAAACTCATTAAGTAGCCCTCCAGCAGCCCTCCAGTTCTCATAAAGGAACTACACCACTACACCCAAGTCAAAACACATCCATCCAGAGGAATGAGCAAGTGGGTGACACTGCATGAACGTGCAGCTACTTGTGAAGCTGTGAGATCAACAGGAAGACAGCAAAATGTTCTTAGAAAGATTGACTCAAGGCAGCTCCTTGCTTTAATAAATACCTTTCATAATGTAGTGGTCAATAGCAACAGTCTGGCAGCAGTTGTCTAGTTTGTTTACTTCTTCTACATATTGTAGACAGACATTGAGGCAAGGGAAGGTGCACATTTTTCTTTTCACAGATCATTAGAACTGGTCCAAATATCTATTGAATAGAATATCAATTGGCAATGTAGGTTTACTCATTTAATGAATCATTTGCAAACCTGACTTTTTATGCATTAATTATCTGTAAATATTGGATGGATGATTTGTATAAAGTCAAACCAGGTATTTTTGCAAGCAGTTCACAAGCAGCATATTTCCAGAGCCTTGCTGGTCAGCTTTTCATAAGAGGTGAAACCAATGACAAACCATTTGGGCCTACTCTAAATGTAGCTTGCTTTATTTACATGGCATAAACACGTCCCCAAATTGAGATGATCGCAAGCAGTATGCATATTAATCCCTTCTTCAAGCAATCTGAGTTTTGTACCAATGCCTGTTTCCCAGGAAAAAAACCTCTCCTTCCACATCTGCTCCTAACAGAAGTCCATAGTAGACAGCAAAGTTTCCTTCTATGTGTCAGCTTGCTGTATGAGAATAGTGCATTGCACTTTAATCAAATATAAGAACAAATCTTCTTACGACTGAACACACTAAGAGAAAAGCTTTGTATAAACGTGCCAGCTGGTAACATCAGCCATAACATTATTAATTATTTTGGTATTTACATAATCAGACACTGAAGACACATTGGGAAAATTAGAAAACTGGGACTAGAAACAAATAAAAATATTTATGAGAAAAGGATTCTATTTCAAACCTGCAAAATGGAAACAACTTTAAAAACAGTGGTTTTATTATATCTGATACATTGTTTTACTGCTTTTTGAGCCACTCTAAACACAATCCGCCTTGAGGAGATGAAACTGAGAATGCCTGCTAGAGATTATACCAAATAAATCCCTAGGAACATAGGACAGGGCATCCTATTCCTAAACGTATCAAACTCCATCTTAAAATTAGTGAGGTTTTTTTTTTGCCATTAATTAAAACTATCAACATTTTCTCCAAATTTTTGCAACCTCTGTTCCATTGTGCTGCATTATAATATAACACTAAAGAAACTTGCACTGATATGGGCAAACCATAAGAACTCTACCTTGAGCTGGTCTGCTCTGGCTGGGGTGAGTCCAGTGGGTGCAGGGTGGGCCAAGGCTGGGGCCAAGGCTGTGTGCGTGGGTCCCCGCCAGTCTTCATGGAGCTAGGGCCAGTGGTGGTGGCAGCTGGGAGGAGCCGCTGTCTCCTGGGCTGCCGAGAACTGGAGTCCAGCTGTGGAGCTGTCCCAGCCATACTGCATGCCCCGGGGCGGTGGGATGTGCTATGGGCCAGATGGGACTGAGGGACCTGCTACAGGACAGCCAAAGTCCTTCTGTGGGCCAGATCTGGCCCACAGGCTGTCTTTTGCCCACCCCTAGTCCAGATGGAGACACTTCAAGATACTGTGGGGAAGAAGGGTCTCAGGGGATCTCTGGCCCATTATAAAATAAGCATCACTAGAGAGCTCCTGAACAGACCCTTTTGCAGGGGACTTCCAGCCTCACTTTCCAGACATGAGGGGACTGCATAAAGCAGTCAAGTTGGGACACTTTCCAAACTTGAACCTGCAGACCTTTATCGGGAGAGAGTTCCCCTATGGCTTTTTAACCTGCAAGGTAATAGAAGTGACACTGCTCACAGAAGGCAAGGACCCTTTGGAAAGGAGTATCAATGCTTCTATTTTCTTCCTCTCTGCTGAACACTTAACTTGGGATGAGACCTGTGGGCATGTTCTAATGAGTAGTTTTCTTGCATCTTCCTGGACCATTGCCTTTAGGACTTTGTGTCACATGTGCTACTTTTAACTTTCTCCACAACAATCCAACAACCAGAGGTTACAAGTTCAAGCTGCCCTAGCAGTATCAAGGACCAGGACACATGGGGATGGGAACAGACCAGGAAACAGGGCCTTGGAAAGGGAAAGAAAAAAAGAGAGATGGGAACAGTGCAACAACCTGACATAAAAACCTTTGACCAAGTGGGCCAAAGTAGTGCCAGGGGTAGGTGAGATGCAGAATGACATTGCTTATGTGTGACTCCTTCCTTTGCACTAATGAAAGCAAGATTTATCTCAAATAATTAAAAAAGACTCACTTGCCTAGATCTTGTGTTATCACTGATCCACTGTCCTACTAGCTTAGGCTCTTCACACTGCCGATCTGACAGTCCAAGGCCACTCACTGTCCTACTTCTCACGTATTGATTTCATTTGTGATGGGTTTTAGCTGCTGCCAAATGGTAAGTGGCAATGACTGTGCTGTAGCAGTGACAATGGGCCAGAGAGACTCAGATACGCTTATGTCCCAGGACAGGGAGGGATGCTCTATGGTTTGGGTTTTCTTTGTGGTTTGTTTTAGTGAAAGCTAATGCAGGCATCCTGCAAACCACATTTGCATACTAATGTACACAGGCCTAGAACAAGATGAATGCTTTAAATGGAGTGCTCTGGAGAAGCATTTCATTAGTCAGCAAAAGGCACAAACCTGCCAGCTTTAAGGTGGCCAGTTGTATTTGTGTATCACACTGCACTTAGGGAAATGCTGTCATCAAAATGATTCATGTCCAGCCTTTCTATGATGACAGATGTTTCAGGTTCTTCCGATTTCTTACTTCCTCTTGGCCTCAGAAATTGCATCTATAGCCCTTGTTCTCCATTACCTACTATGCAAAGGCCTTTTCATCTTCCTCCCCCTCTCTTCACTATTCCCTTGTGGCATAAGTCAGAAGGTCTCTGTAGGCCAGCCTTAGGGCCCAAAGACTACTATTCCATATAATAAGCTTTGGAATAGATCTTATGGCTGGCCACTAAACAATTAGCCAAGTCTCTCTTCTCACAGCATCATCATCACGGTTGAACTTACAATTCCATCTGTATTTATTACAAGGATTTTAGACAGCCTTGTTCCTGCTCATCCATTGGCTGAAAAGGTTACACTCCAGGCCTCTGAAAAATGACCTGTTGTCAGTTTTGGAAGTCAGTTAAATGATAAAGTCTACTTCTGATGTGGTTTTCTTAGGAAATTTGAAAGCTGCTTACATACCCTTCCTTAGAGCTGAAGCAAACACCATAAGTGTTTTAATGACTTGTTATATGAAAAACATTTCCCTGTTCTGAAGACCTGTCTTAGAATTTTCTGTAAGCTTGCAGCAGAGTAATTTTAAACCTGTGCAGCAGTTAATACACTGTGGGCTGCTAGAACTTTATCTTAGTGTTTCTACTGCAGCTGCCATGGCTGGAGCTGAGTTGAGAGTAGCAGCCAGGTGAAATCTGAAGAGCAAAACAGGACAGTTTAAATAAGATCTTTGAAGCCCAGTCCTTGTATCTCTCTGACTTTCAGACTCACACCCATTTCTAGGCTTCCTTCCTGGCAGATGCCATACTGGCAGACATGGTAAATTTTGCAGATAACACCAGGCATGGAATAACCTTTGCCCTTGCAGTTCAATATGACTCTCCAGCACAGAAATGACTGAGTTTGTTTAGTGTTTCTGCCCCTGGCTACTATTATTTGTAATTCCCTCTGTGAAATGGGTTCATTCTCCATCTTCCCACTGCACCGTTCCAGTTTTCCTTCCCCCTTGCTTCCTGATTTCAAATTGTCCCTGGATGTGGTGGTGCCCAGCAAGAGTAAATCCCATGGGGTCCAGTTTCTGCAGTATGCAAACACCCCTTAATGGATGTGGAAGGAACACAGAATAAACCAAAGAGAGGCCAGTTCTATCCCTTTTCTGGAGAACTTCTTCTGAGCACAGGGGGAAGATACATGTGTCATGGCCCTGTCCTGAGACAGCCAGCTAGCTCCACTGTTCTCCCACATACACAGGGATTCCTGGATTCACAGGGCAACACTGACACTATTGCAGAGGTGGCTGGATTTTTTTAGCATGTCAGGTGGAAACCTGTGCATTAGTCACTGTCTCTGTGGGTGGAGCCAGCTGTTACTGTGACCTGCTTCCTGCTGCATACATCCGCATTACTATTCTTATTTAATGTGTTCTCAAACTCTCTACCATCTTTTGAACTTCCATATATGACATCCTGAACATCCTGGCATACAGCCAGAATCCTCAATTCTTCCCAGCCTATTTAAACATCTTGTTTCCTGTAGCAATGCCCTTTCCAACAGTAACCCTTGTCACTCCTTTGTTCCAGAGTAGTCCTTATGTACCCTGGACTCTTTTGTGCTTGAGAAAATACAAGCATTGTCTAGTTATGTTATCTCAATCTAAGGTATCAGCAACACTCCTTTTATAACATTGATTTGCACTGTTTTGCATGCACAATAGAGATGTGTAAAGAAAAATCATTCAAAGAGAGGTGTCTTATAAATTGGAGTGCCTCTAGTCTTCTGTACTTTCCATTCTGTGTATGCATGCAGGCACCCTCACACAGGATTTGTGTTAACTATATCTACACAGAATACGTTTCTATAAAGTCATCAAAGTGAGACTGCCCTTTGCAATTCAACACTAGAACTGGTCAACATGAGGTGAGGAGAAATAGCAAAATTTTAAAAATAGCCTCCACCTTTGGAAGGCTGAAATCAGAGTCTTGCTGTTGTTGTTGTTTAAAATATGTTGATAATTTTTGGTCAGTTTTACTATTGAAAATGTCATCAGGATGGCTATCAACCATTTTCCTTCACTGAGACCTGAGTTTGAAACACTCCGACCAGCTCTTTCTGATCCCTTCTTGCTGTTCAGGTGGCTCAAAAGGGACAGGCCCTTGCTAGAGTTGGCCAAAGAACTCCCTTTATGGAGAGAAAATGAGCAAAGGACTCTTCACAGATCTAATCTGTGTACCTGTGCATTAGGGATGGGCTGGAAGAGCGTTAGCTAGGTCACTGTGCTGGTATGGCTTGTCATACCAGCTGCCAGTCTGGAACAAAGGTTGGATCTAGCATGCTAGAAGTCAGTGGTAGCCAAAACCAAATTCAGAACTGGGGAGTTTTTGGCTCCTTGGCAGCCTCTCCAGTGGGGGAGGACTCCATCTATTATGCATTTGTCTTACTACTGTGAACAATTTGAAGGCAATTAAACCACAAAATAGCCTGGGAAAGTGGGAGGGGGAGGGTGGAGAAGCTCTGGACAAAGGCTAACCCTCCCACTACCAAAACTGCAGAAGTCTAAATGAAGTATGTGCTTGTTTTTGCCTTGATGACATATACATAGGACCTGGAGGGTGGATTTCCCTCTGCCCTTTTTGCACGAGCACACTCCCACCTTGCCAGCCCTGTTTTTCCTGAAATGCTTTGAGGATGACTGGGTCAAGTATCTCTCTGACAATACAGTCATCACACAAGTGAAAGGTGACAAGATGAATGAAAGGGGAAGTATATTTTAATTGTGGCTCCCCATGTTTCAGCCCTTGTGTTGTGCTCAGAGCTGGCCTAACTGACATGGGGTTAGATTGAAATGTTGAGTTCAGCCCTGAGCACAAGGCATCCTCAAATTGAATAGCTGTTCCAGGAAGAAATTAGATTCCTTTGAGTATTGGGGAATATCAAACCCCTCCAAGGAAATGCTGGGTAAGGAGGGGTTGCAGAAATACCAGTATTGCTAGTGTCAGTAGATATTGGCTCTGAAGGAGGTTGGATGTATTACAGTATGCAATGGGGCCCCTTCTGCTGACTTTGGCAGGCATTGGCTCAGACACATCACACACCTCAACATAGCGTGTGCTGTAGCTATTAACATTTGTGAGCATTTTTAACTATTCTCCTCTCCTGATGTCATGCTGAAATATATTTAGAGCATGGCACATGTTGGAATGTGGCATGTGTTGGGCTGGAAGCAGATGTCACATTTGTGCCACCTGATCCTGCATGCCACAGAAATTTCCATTCTCAGGGCATTCAGGATAAGGCCCCTAAAGCCCCTGGAGCATCTGCCCAAGTTCTTCCATGTGCGGAGGTGTGTCTCAGGAACACCCTGGATTCCCTAATTGCTTATCATGCTGCTGTGCCCAGACTTAGGGTGCACCTTTGCAAATGGGGAAACCATTTGAGAGATGCATGTCTAGGGAATCTGACTTGGGGTGTGTCTATGAAAATGGAAAGCCTGTGTTTCTCTCATTGTAGAGGAATACCTGGTGATTCCCTGGGCACACCTCAGATAGCAGGAAAACCTGGGGTTTCCCCATTTGCAGAGAGGAGCCCCAAGTATTGTTTCTTAGGATCCAGCCCCAGCCTCTCCCCAGAGCAGCAAGGGCCTGACCCTGAAGGACAACAGGCAGCATCTATTTTACCCAGTGAAGCAGATCAGCTATAACAAGACATATCCCAGCATAGCTTCATTTGGAGCCATTTGTTTATACCCTTGGAGAAATTTGCCATACTGCATTGTCACAGCTGTCTGGTCTCTTGTGATAAAGATTAGCAAGATTTCATAGCTAAACCTTTGGAAAATAGAGATGTGCATTTCTTATAGGACCCTATGAAAGCACCCTCAGACACAGACCAGTACCCCATTGTACTAGTCACTGGTAGGTTCAAACCCAACAAGAAATGGTTTCTGCCCCAAACAGTTTACAGTGTGAGAGAAGAGCTAGTAGTGGATATAGCAAAACAGGAGCACAAGCAAATAGCCAGTGATTAGCATTGGTCTCAACACTGGTTACCTAATGGTTACCTAACTACCGTCAAATTTTCCTGTAACCAAAATAACAAGGGAGAATTTTTAAGGATGGAAATTAAAGGATTTATTTTTTCACAGCTTGGAAAGTTGCTTAGGAAAAGAAAAGATGATGTATAATTTGGAGGAAAATTTAGAATGATGCCAACTGCGAGGTATACAAGAAACCAAAGCAAAAAAGCCCAGCAGAGATGCTGATGTAAATTTGGAGGGTATGTTTGCCAGCTGCAAATTTATAAGGTGTTCAAAGAAGTTCTCAAGTGCAAAAACCTCAATATAATTGTGATATCCACAGTACTTAGGGCTGCTAATCATTTGTTCTGATTAAGCTCTTCTGAGTAGATCAAAATCTTAAAAAGTTGTCAAGATGAGTCATTTAAAAGGACATTGCAGGGGGTGGATGGGGAGAGAGAGAGAGATTGATTGATTGATCAATTGATTGACTGGAATTGATAAAAACCTCTTATTGGACAGGAGACAGCAAATTCCTTCTGGGCTAGGGACAGACATTCAAAAAGCCTGAGCCTGCATTGATCCAATCTTTTCAGGTTAGTTTAACCTGCAACACTTGAACTGATTTGGAAGTGGACAAACATTCCCTTTTCATTCCAGAAATGCAGACACAGGCCTACAGTGGTTCAGGCTAGAAGCAGCCCTCCCTTCCATTCTATAGTGCTGAGCTGGAGTGGGGTTGTGGTCAGGCCCTGGCAGGAGGCTTTGATTAGGGAGGGGTTCCCCCTCCTCTCAGCGGCCCAGCAGGGACTTGATAATACAGTATTTATCACCCCTAACTCAGTGTTTATCAGCCTGTTAAGAAAACAAAAGGATCTCTCATTAGTTTGAGCTCTTAAACAACTTTTTCCAAGGAATGAATGGAGGGACATTACCAGCTACCTGTTGATTAGCTCCAAAAAGCCCTAAGCTGACCCTGTGCTGTCTGCCTTTGTCCTGTCTCACACAGTCAGACCATAGCCAGCATGTGGTATGCTAGCTAATGCTGAGAGGTGTCTGTGTAAGGCAGAGGGGAGGGAGGAATCCCTGCTTCAGCGGGGAGTGGGGGGCAGGGGAAGCAGGAGGGAGCTAAGCAGATGCCCTGTAAGTTCAGTCTCTGCTGGAGCTGCAGCCAGGGAGCAGAGGGAAGGGCCCGGCCCAGCTCTCTGGAGCAGAAAGCCCCACCCAGCTGAGAGAGCATGCCAGGATGCTGGGGGACTGTGATTTAACTTAAACCAGGAAGGTGTCTGGGACAGACATTGCATAAACCGGTTTGACCAAAATCAGTTAAGTCTGATACTACATTCACCGAGATTTATCTCAAACCAGTTTCAGCCATTTTCAAACTGGTTTATGTGCACTGAACATCTGTTCTGTTACAGGTTTAGACCAGTTTCTGATCACTTAAACTGGTTTATGTGTAATGTCTGTCCCTAACCTTAGGGACTGAGTGAGAAATTGCCTTGTAATTAACCTGGAATGAAGGAGTCTTCATTCAAGTACACAGAGAGGTGGTACATCAGTAATCTTTCCAGTCTAAATTCTTCTCCGTCACAAAATGTAGACATCAATAGGATGTCACAGATGGAGGCACAGAATAATTTGGCCCCTTTATTGGTTTCTGAAAGTAAATACCTTCTCCTGTTCTTTAGGGAAAGAAAGCTGTGAGCTACCTCACCTTCCATGGTCTTCAGCAGCACCCACCATGCTTTGGAGAAGATCCTCAGAATCCTGTAAAGTTGGACCATAGCTGGGCCAAAACCTCCCCTGTGTTTCCAGAGCATGTAAACAGCTTCTTATGAGTGCCTGGCTGCATCTATGCCATCAGTATTCGGACCCACCCATGCTTCTTTCTCACTGATGGCATGGATTAACCTTGACCCCTAAGTACACTACAGTTTTTAACATACTTTAGATTACTTTAGATTTAGATTGTGCAACTGAGCTCTGGACCCCAGTGAGGTAAGTGCTGTACACACACAGACGCTATGTCCAGATGAGCCCAGCCATGTGGCATGTGGTGCCATAGACCTGTCTGTGGTGGCACACACCACACATTCAGGTGTCCCTTGTGTTGCTATTTTGCAGCGCTGGGTGTTTTTTTTTTTGACCCTGAGAGATCCCAGGGTCAAAAAACCCACACCAAAAAAAATGGGGTGGCACACATGGCAGCAGCGTGCTGGCCAAAACCAAAACCTGGTTGGCTTGAGCCACACTCTGGCAGCCGGCTAGGTTCTCAGCTGCAGGAGCACTGTGGCTGCAGCCTCCCCAGTTCCCAGGACCCCAGGTAAGGCTGCTGAGGCCAGCACAGTTTCTAGCCCCAGCCTCCCCTACCCCATCCAGGGTAATCTGCTGTGTGCCAAAGTGTGTGTGGCACAGGCATTCCCCAGGGACAAGGTGTCCTGCTGCTACTTGTCCCCAGGGAACCAAACATCTGCACTCATATGGATGCAGGATCCCACAGTCTAAATGGACAAAACAAAGGGTGAAAGTAAGGGAAAGTTATTATTCTCCCTCAGAAACTGAGTGAAGTCATTCTGGTATAAATATGATGGTTAATGGTGTGATTTTATACTGATACAGTTATACCAGCAAAACCCCAAAGGCAGGTCCAGATATAACAAAAGCTACCTCATTTCCCTTTCCAAATGAACATTAGACCAGAATGTACAATTTTATATCATTATAACTGCATTCACAGCAATGAATCAAACCTCAGAATAATCACATGCTAGTATAATTATGCGTTAGGTGACTTGCCCAAGGTCATATGGAGAGCCTGCAACAGAGTAGGCAATTTAATCTACCTCTCCTGTGTCCAGTGCATTTGTGACAAGTCCATCCTTCCCTTACTTCCATTTGAAAAGTACAAGAGAATGACACTGGCACTTTTCTGAGTGCATATGAGGTCTTGCTCCCTTCCCATTATCAATGGAAGACATAGAAATCCCTCTGTCACTCCAATTCTAAGGAACAGCTGAGTTGCCAGCTGCCCTGGTCTGTACAACTTGTAAAGACAGCATGCACGCTGTCAATGAAAAGATGCAAAGCAACAGCCAGAGGGTTACCCAGAAACACACACACACTTCTTTTAAAAACAAGAAATCCTCTCATTCCACATTGCTTCTTTCACAGCTTCAAGCCTGTCACACAATTCATAATATATGAAACTATCTAAACAAGTATTGCAGCATATGGGTGCAGCACAGGAATAATGTGAGAAGGCACAGGGAATGTCAGGGCACTGCAGCCCACTTATGGGACCAATAGTGCCACTGTTGCTGAGAGCCCACCCCTGCTACGGAGTCCATGGGGAGGGGGGCTATCTTCGCTGACCATACAAAAAGAGCACACATTTCTAACCATAAGTGCAATTAATCATGAGTGCAATTAACAATTGGGACAGCTGTAGTGGATTCTCCATTATTGAGACTGAATGTTTTCCTAGCTAGGAATGCACTAGTTGAAAAAGGAATTAACTCATGGGAATCCAGTGACCTGTGGCATACTGGGAGTCAGACTAAATCACAATTCCCCCCTCTTCCCTCCATAATCAAGCCTTTTTCATTTTTTTCTTTTCAAAACAAGAACTACATCATGACTTCAACCCAAGGGCTTGGCTCTTTTTCAAATTATAAAAGATTCCCTGTACAAACCAAGGGTAAAATAAATATCTAAGTCATAGCTGGATTAAGACAGCGTGTGCTTTACGGCACCATAGATTAATCTAAGCATCACTGTCTACATGTATGCACTATTTACTGTGCAGTAAATTAGTCTACTGCACAATTAGCTACTACCTATAAATACAGGTAGTAAACTAACTGAACAGTAGATACTCAGATAGTAGCATATGTGTAGATGCTGACCTGGAGCAAATTTTCTCCTGGTCAGCCCCAATATCAAGGGGCCACAGGGGATGGGGAACTCTTTCAGTCCTGGTGCTGCTCAGCTCCCACCTCCCCACAAGAGCTGGGAGGCAAGCAATGCTGGGACTCCGAGCTCTCGGTTTCCCTACTGATTCTGGGGCAACTCTGAGCCAGCTCCTGGTTGGGTGGGGAAATCCCTGAGCATCCTGGGGCTGGCCAGGAGCTGTCCCACTTCTGGGAGCCATCCTTGGGCTAGGTGGGGAAATCCCCAAGCACTCAGGGCTCACTGAGAGCTGTCCTATTTCTGTTCCCAGAAGTGGAACAACTCCTAGCCATCCCTGAGCTGCTTTGGGATTTCCCTGCCCAGCCAGGGGCTGGTTGGGAGCTGTCCCACATCTGTTCCCAAAAGTTTGTCCCCATGTGCATGGGGCTGGGAGAGATATGCAGTGACAGCTGTCTTCAGGCCCCATGCATAGCAGGACCCCTCCCAATGTACATGGGGCTAGGAGACAGCTGCGGCTGCAACTGGCAGAGCTTCTCTGGTTCTGTGTGCATCTAGACCTGCCCCGTGCTCCCTGTCAGCCCCAGAGTACTACTCTGGAGCTCTCCCTGGCTGCTGCAGGGGGCCCGAGCAAGGCAGGAGCAGCCCTGTACTGGGCTGCTCCAGTTAGGAGAAGATTTGCTTCAGACAGGGAGCACATGTAGATGTGCTCCTAGGGAAGACTTACTGCACAGTGTGCACATCTACATGAAACACTTAATATGCAGCAGACTAATTCTACTGCACATTACCATGTCATGGCAAAAGCCATGCTAATGAGCTGTAGAATTAGTCTACTGTGCATTAAGAATCATGAAAAGACCATGTACTGGTGCTACTGAGCATTAGTGCCAGTTACTGAGCATTTAGTTAGTATCTCATATTAGAGGTACTAAACTTAATGCTCAGTAACAATGGCACATTAATGCATTTGTAGAAGCGCCCAGTATTTTACTGCACAGTAAACTTTCATAACATTAATAGCACATGTAGACACACCACGTCTGCCCTTATTAGGACCCCAGCTCCTGATGTTATTACATCAGCTTCTCAGCTTCCATTATGAAATGTTTTCTAGTTTCATCATTGCTGCCTGAAACAACAGTAAAGAGGGGTGACCTATCCCAAGAATCTCAGTGGGGTGCTAGTAAACGAGACTCATTGTTCTGGGCCCCCTTCCCTCTGACCCTTTGCAAATAGGGGAACCTGTGTATGGCAGGAGAACTAGGGTGCGTTGGTGGCTGGTTGCTACCCAGGTGGACATAGCTTGGCTGAGGGTCCCTGCTGTCACACCCCCTCTGTGTTTGGAGAAGGGCCCTGGCTCCTCATGATGGAAGGGAGACCCAGCTTTTGCTGATGCTGCTAGGGAAGAGGTTTCCTTTTACCATGCTTACTGTAAGAGCATGTCCACCCCATGTCAGACTGTGCAAAACCATCAGACAGTTTTTCAGCAAGTGGCGCACACAGTGTGAGCAGGTTGTTTCATGGCAGTGCTCCCTGGCATGGATAGATATGGTATAGATGTGCCTTAAATGGCAGGCATGGCCGTGGAACAGGTATGCACATGCAGAGGCAGAGCCATGGGCAGTTCAGAGTCCAGACCAAACTCATCTGTCCCTGCCCTTTAGATGCAAATGTCTACACATATGTGAGACACTATGTTTAATTCAGCCTGGTTGTTGAGAGGCCCTGATCTAATGGTACCGGATACAGGTTGCAGTATTCCTATCATCTCTCATAAGGTAGCCTGTGTCATCTTCATTTTTCACAGGGGCCTGAAACAGGCCTCCCTTCCAGTTTGCCAGGGAAGAATGGAGCTGCCATGGGGTAATATCAATGTTTTGGGAAGCTGCCTCCATGGCATTGTTAATGCCACCCTGGGAAAGTTTCTTTATAGAGCACAGTGGGGTGGAGGGGGAAAAGACAGGGATTATCCCTTTTTTCTGCTAGACTGCCTCCTTCTGGCACACTTGCAGGCAGGTGGGGGAAGTGGGAAAGTGCAAGGACATCCACCACCCTGATGGGTCCTAGTTTGTAGCAGATCCCTCCCAAATTCACAGGGATGTGGGAACTTTTATATCTTATGTAGGGGTATTTCCATATCCCCCTTTCCAGTCCCCACTGAAGAAAATGAGTTGGGTGGAAATGCTATGCTGGGAATCATTGTGAGTCCCTTACTTTTGGTGTTGTGGAAAGTATTTGGGCTGTTGGAGAAGTGCATGATGCAGGAGGCAGGCGTGTTTGTTTTCCTGGGATGGTGAATCTACTACAACCAAGAGTGCGGAAACATCACGCCTTCCCTGCTGGTAACTGGGTTCTGTTACCTGTGGTGTCTTTGCCTTGCAAAGGCCTTCTGCAGGAATTCTTTATCTTTTGCAGGAAATTTTTAATATTTTCAGTTTGGCAAACTGCTCCTTGACTTTCCATTCTCTGTATCCCAACTCCCTTGGCCTGTCTAGCTAGTGTTTGCTCCAAGAGTGACATCTACTGGTCACAGTGAGCAGGAATGCCTTGGAGAAGGGCAGTGTTAGGGTCTGAACAGAAAAAAAGAGAGATGGTTAGGTGTGGTAGACTGAAGTCAGGGAGAAGGTAGGGCAGGATGGCACTTCAAAAGACTTAACTGGCTTTTTTAGATGACGGCTTACTTCATTAGATGTGTGTGCATGAAGGAAAGAAAGAGACTGACCAAGCTGTCAGCCACCAACGGGGAGGATTTCTGTGCAGCTCCTCTCCTAGCGGGAAGGGGTGTTGGTTCCTTCTCCATTCCCCCAGATTACTGTGCACAAGGGTTCCCATTTCTCAACACATTCTTCCACAAAACCTGTGGAATGGATGAGAGTCTTTTTTTCCCCCTTCCCCATCATGTCCAGGAAGGTGGTGGGATGGGGGTGAGGTGCTAAGGTTTCTCCTCCTGTTCCCCAAACTAGAAATGCTTGTAGGAGAGTCTTTTAGGAACAGGAGATGCCCGTTCTGGTATCTCAGCCCACCTTTTCTCTGGCACAGATATGAGTTTGCCTGACTCTGCATGTCAGAAGCTCAGAAGTGAAAGCAGACAGTTTGCTTCTGATCCTGACCATCCCACCAGAGTCTTAGCTGCCTTTGAGATTTAGAGAGCACTGTGGGGGAGAAAACAAAACAAAACACCCCCCACCCTCCCAGGGCCACACACAGTTCAGTTTCCACCTATAACAAGGATAAATCCTGTCCAACAAACTTGATCTCCTTCTTTGACAAAGTAAGGACTTGGGTGGATGAAGGGAATGCAGCAGATATAGTGTATATGGATTTCAGGGAGGCTTTTACCAACATCCCTTGTCATCAACAAACTGGAGAAATGTGGGCTGGACACAACTATTGAGGACAGACAGCTGGCTCAATAGCTGCAAGCAAAGGGCAATTATAAATAGGGATCTACCAAAAGTGTGATGTCATGGGATTTCATGAAATGCCTGTGAAGTTTATGGGGAAAAAAGAAAAAGAAAACTTATAGAAAATAAAATGCTGGCTCTGCACAGTGAGCCAGCAGTCCTCAGGGCACTGTGGCAGCCCACCAGGGTGGGGGAATGGGGAAGGGGAGACCGCCTGCTCTAAAGGTTGCCAGCAAAATGCATGCTGCTGCCCCCTCTCTCTGTGCCCCTGGCTGCTGATCAACCTGTGCTCTCACCCCTTTCCATCAGTTGGCAGTGAGGGGTGGGGATGCATGACAGACAGCCTTCACAGCCAATTGGTGGCAAGGGGTGGGGCTATATGACAGGTGGCCCTCACAGCCAATCAGCAGCAAGGGACAGGGCCACTGGGGCCCCCCCAGCTAATCAGAGGCATGGTGGGGAGTTAGGGGGACACTGCACTTTGCCTATGAAATAGCTGTTTGAGCCCCATTTTCTTCCTGTGAAATCAGGGATCAGGCCCCTGGAATTTATTAGGTCCCTAATTATAAATAGATCCATGTCAATGGAAAGAGGTTTCAAGTCGAGTCCCACAGGGGTCTGTCCTGGGCCCAGCGTCATTTGACGTGTTTTATTAATTATTTGGGCAATTTTGCAGATGACGTGAAACTGGGAAGGGCTGTGGACGCTCTGGAGGATGAGAGTGCAATTCCAAAGGGTCACAACAGATCAGAAAGCTGAGCTGGAACCAACAGAACAAAGTTCAATGCTGACAAATGCAAGGTGCTGCACCCTGGGAAGAATAATCATAAATACAAATACAAAATAGGTGACAGCTGGATGACAGTGGTACAGAGAAGGATCTGAGGGTCCTGGGGTGCTTGTACATGTGACATGTTTAGTCTTCAGGGTTTCATTCTATGCCCCCTAAATTGAAACAGTGGGCTTTAGTTTTTCCCATCACTGTGTATACATGAGCACTCATAAAACTCATAAACTGCTCAGTGAACTATTCACAGTAAATTACTGCAGAGGCACCACATAACAATCCTCCCCCCTGATCTCTTAGTGCTAAATTGCACCTGGAGGGTTGCCTATAGCTCATAGCATGATAATACATGCAGATCACTACAAGTGGTACTGGTTCATTAATTTAGATAATTTAATTAACTATAATTTTATTACCTTGATTAATGCAATGAATTTAATAATATTTTTATACTTTCCCCCACTTTTTAATCAATATTTTAAAAAAAATTTCTTATTTTATTTTTCTTCGTTTCATTCCTATCTTTATTCCTGTCATTATCTTTATTCTCACCTTATTTTTCACTTTACTACATAATCAAGTATTTATTTTGTTTACAAATCTGCTTGTTTGTCTTTTTATCCCACTTGAACAGGGCACTGACATTTGGCCAGATGGCCATTGGGACTGGGAGGTGGGGGAGTGTGTGGCGGGGTCCAAGCTGAGACAGCCCCAGTGTGCAGCAGCCAGTCACACAGCAGTGCCAGGCTGTGCTTGGGACAGCCAGTGGGAGTGAGATGGGGGGTGAGGGAAAGGATTCAGGGGTGTCCCTGCTGCTGCCCCTCACTCCTGACCTGCAGACCCCTGGTTGCACTGGTGCCTCTCACTCCTGGGCTATGCTGGTGCCCCTCAGTCCCAACCCATGGTCCCCATCCTTGCTGCTGACCCTCAGTCCTGACCCCCAGACCCTTGGCTCTGCTGATGCCCGTTATTCCTGACCCACAGTTCCCCAACCCTCAGGTCATGCTGGTGCCCCTCACTCTTGATCTGCAGCCCCCTTGGGCCAGAGCAGGTTGGGCCCTGGTTTGGGCTGGAGGGAAGGGGCAGCCTGGCCATGCCCCCTTCCCTCCCGGGAAGCATCTTCAGGCCACCCCACCTCTCCAAGCATGGGCACCAGCCCCAGAGGCCCCCTTGTCTGCCCCCTTGCCCCGCTTCAGTGGCAGGTGCCTTCCCCCCAACTCCCCTGCCCTGTCATAGTCCCAGTAATTCAGATTTTAAAACATTGCAGGAAGCTGCCACTGCCCACAGGGAGCCCTGTGCTTGCCCCTAGCCCCTAGCTCCTGGCCCTGGGCTAGCCTGATGGGAGGAGGTGTGTGCTGCTCTCCCCATATGCCCACAGCCAGGCTGCCAACAACCGTGTAAAAACCCTTTGCCCCCCCAGCAAGCAGAGCTCTGTGAACCCAATCATGAGCCTAAAGGAGAGGGGCTGTGTGCAGAGGGGACAGCCTTAGGAGCGCCCTGATGGGTGGCTTCTCCCCCCCTGCCAAAGTAAGGGAAAACCTTTAGAATTCAGCCGTCTCCGGCTCCCGCCTTCACTGTCACCCCAGTCTGACCCCTCCCCCAATCCCACTAGAGACAATGTATTTACCAGGCAGACAGAAGTGCTGCAACACAAATTTTAATTTTATTTATAGAAACACTCAACAGTAACTGCTAACTGCTGAACATTTTAGCATTCAGCGCTGATCGATTGGTGGTCTACAGAGCACCCTCTTCATCTGCAGCAGCCAAAGTGTGTGCAGCCAGGCAATTTTGCACAATAGCTCCTTGACCACTGTTTGCCTGCTGATCGAAAGGGCCACTATGCCCTGCCTTCCTACATCTGTCTGGCCACTGCCTCCCTCACTTCCCACAATTTCTCCGACCATGAATCACTGAAAACCTTCCCCTGGTCTAGCAAATATTGCCTAATATGCATGCTGCCACAATTAAAGTGGTAATGTTTTCTGGCTCTACCTTGAGCCTGTAGTTCACGATCTCCATCCACCATGCTTTCAGGCAGCCAAAGGCACATTCAACAGTCATACAGCATTTGCTGAGGTGGTAGTTGAATGCAGACTTTTGCCGGTCAGTAATTTGTCCTCTATATGGCTTCATGAGCCAGGGTAGGAGGGGCTAAGCCACGTCCCCTATGATAAGCAGGGTGACAGAAACACCCCAGATCACTGCATCAGGGACTCCAAGTGCATAGTGTCCTTTCTCCATCATGCCAGGCAGCAGTCAGTTTTGAAAGACAAAAGGGAGTGCTGCCTGCCCAGCATGTATATATGTTAGTGAAGCATCCTTGGTGATCAGTTATAGGTTAGAGGACCACTGAGGTAAATCCCTTCCTATTGGCAAATGAGCGACTCTCCTGGGATGGGGATAAAACTGGGATGTGTGTGTGCTGTCCAATGCACCCATGCATTTAGGGAATTCTATGGTCTTGAAGCCTTTAACAACTTCCCTGGATTATGGGGTCAGATTATGTTGTTCACCATGACATCCTGAAACACCTGGCATACCTCATGAATTGCCACCCCAGCTATATAGAAAGCCACGCTAAACTGGTTCCTGAAGTGGAGGCTAGAGGGGGTGGCCAGTTTCATCATGCCCATGGCCATGCTTTTTTCTGGTGCAATGAAGTGATTGAGGGGGGGGAAGCCAGGTGTCCAAGGAGAATGGTCGCTCCTTAACGAGACAATCCTCCAAGCCCAAAGGGAGGTAATTCCAACAAGGATCAAAGGGAGCAGGAGGGCACATAAGCCCCCATGGCTCACCAAAAGCATCCGGGAATGTCTCTTAGCAAAAAGGGAGGCGTACACCCAATGGAAGGGAGGGGCCATCACCAGGGAGGATTATACTGCAGTTGCTTGGGGATGCAGGGGGGGCAGTCAGGAAGGCAAAGGCGGAGATGGGACTGGGACTAGCTTCCTGGATCAAGGACAACAAGAAGTCCTTTTTTAAATACATAGGGGGCAAAAAGACGGTTCCGGGTAACGTGGGGCCCCTGCAGGACACGCTAGGAAATTTGGTCATCGCACCAGATGACAAAGCCAACATATTTAACAATTTCTTTGCCTCCATTTTCCTAAGGAGGGACCAGAACAGTCACCCCCCTGCTGGGCCCCCCTTAGATCCCAGGGGAGGTGCACCTAGGCCAAGGGTTAGTGAGGAACTAGTTAGGGAACTTCTGGAAGGATTGGATGTATTCAAATCAGCTGGTCCGGACGATCTCCACCCTAGAGTACTGAGGGAATTGGATGAGGTCATTGCGGGACCCCTGGCATGGCTTTATGAGCACTCATGGTGCTCTGGTGTGGTGCCAGAGGACTGGAAGAGGGCCAACGTGGTTCTCATCTTCAAAAAGGGGAGGAAGGAGGACCCAGGAAACTATAGGCCTGTTAGTCTTACCTTGATCCTGGGCAAGCTTTTTGAGAAAATTATTCTGGCGCGTATCCATGAGGGGCCATAGTTTCATAGTTTCTAGGGTCAGAAGGGACCCGAGTAGATCATCTAGTCTGACCCCTGCCATGGCAGGAAAGATTACTGGGGTCAAACGACCCCAGCAAGGTGTTCATCTAACCTCCTCTTAAAGACCCCCAAGGTAGGGGCCAGCACCACTTCTCTTGGAAGTTGGTTCCAGATCCTAGCTGCCCTGACTGTGAAGTAGCGCCTCCTGATATCTAGCCTGAATCTACCCTCTACCAGCTTGTGACCGTTATTCCTGGTCACTCCTGGCAGTGCTTGGGGGAACAGGGACTTCCCCAGTGCCTGCTGATCCCCCCTGACTAGTTTGTAACAGGCCACTAGATCCCCTCTGAGCCTTCTCTTTTGGAGGCTGAACAGGTTCAGGTCCCGTAGCCTCTCCCCATAAGGCCTGCCCTGCTGTCCCCTGATCATAGGAGTGGCCCACCTCTGGACCCTCTCCATGTTGTCCACATCCCTCTTGAAGTGCGGCACCCAGAACTGGACGCAGTACTCCAGCTGCGGCCTGACCAGTGCCGCATAGAGGGGGAGGATCACCTCCTTGGACCTTGCTCGAAATGCATCTGTGGATGCATGACAAGGTACGGTTGGTCTTCCTGACTGCATCCCCACACTGCTGGCCCATGTCCATCTTGGAGTCAATGATGACTCCAAAATCCTTTTCTGCCCCTGTACTGACAAGAAGGGAGTTCCCCAACCTGTAGGTATGGTGCCGGTTGTTCCTCCCCAGGTGCATCACTTTGCACTTGTCTGTGTTGAATCCCATCCTGTTCTCATCCGCCCACCCTTGTAACCTGTCTAGGTCCGATTGTAGCCTATTGCTCCCTTCCAGCGTGCCCACATCCCCCCACATCTTAGTGTCATCAGCAAATTTGAACAGGGTGCTTTTTATCCCCTCGTCCAAGTTGCTGATGAAGATGTTGAACAGTGCGGGCCCGAGGACTGAGCCCTGCGGAGCCCCACTGCCCACGTCCTTCCAGGTTGAGAAGGACCCATCCACCACCACCCTCTGGGTGTGGCCCTCCAGCCAGTTGGCAACCCAATTGACTGTGTGGGTGTCGACACCACAGTCCCCCAGTTTCTTAATGAGAACATGGTGAGAGACAGTGTTGAAGGCCTTCCGAAAGTCCAGGAAGACTATGTCCACTGCTACCCCTGCATCTAATGATTTGGTGATCTGATCATAGAAGGCTACCAGGTTGGTCTGACAGGACCTGCCACTGATGAACCCGTGTTGGTTGCCCCTAAGCTATATTCTTATAGCCACTTATATGCATCTTATTATATCCCTTTTGTATATCCATATTATTTAGTTTCTATGTAACTTAGCATAAGTGAAACACCATTTTGTTTAAATGTGGTATGTATGTGAGGGGAAGCTTATTCTAACAACCAAGGATCACCATGACCTCTTGCCCCTATGACCTCTTGTCCCCACAGCTGAAGATTGCAGATGTGGCAAAGTCCGACCCTAAAAACAGGAACAACACATCAAGAAGAACAAGATTGAAGACTTTGCCTGTAATCCTTCAGTGACAGAGGCCTATCTGCACTGGACACAGCTTGCTCCAGAATTAATGAAGGAATGTGGTAAACAAGCTTGTAAATCAGCACCTGGCACCATGACAGATCAACTTGGTCAGAATGGAAAATTACTACAAGCTGGACAAAGACTTGATGCTCCCTACAAAAAGGGGAGATTTAGCAGCAAGAAGTTGGATATGTTCTGCACCACAACAATGGAACATCTGTATGCATCCAACAGAAGCCCGGCTCCCTCTTCATGCTCAGCTTAGCTGGCCACTAAGCTGACTGGAGCAACTAAGGACTGGTAACATCTTAACGTCTGCAGAACTGTTTGTGTGTCTGTGTGTGAATGTGATGCTATAATGTTTTTGTATTCTCAGTAAATGTGGCGCATTGCCTTGTCCCCTGATAAAGACCCTGCTTGTTTTCAATATGCTGTATGCCCAGTGCATACAACAAGAACTGCTTACAAGTGCCCAAACCTTGCAATTGTTGCTGTGTATGTTGATCCACAGAACCCTGTCAGTCTCAAGATCTACAGCTACCTCTCTGTTCAACAACTGCAACAGCCAAAAATTTGCCTGGTATAACAGGGCATGTGAAGGTGCTACCCAGCACTGGCGCCTCTGTACAAGGCTAATCATAGCATACATTGTGTTCAGCAGTTGTATGAATTAATTATTCTCCATTCTCCTGTTGAACATCTCTAGAATCTCTAAGATCATCTGATTCTCCACACTGGTTCCATCAGGAGTCAGGAAAGCCATCTTGTTCTGCAGAAAACAACCGTTTCCTGGGAGCAGGGGTTTGACTAGGTAGGGCTTTTGAAAAGGGTTATTAGCATTATAACAGTCATGCTCTTTACGTTTCAATTCCTAACTTACACAGATCAGGTTCCTGTAAACGCCCCTCTTGGGAAAACATGGAGTGTCTGATGGCCACAGAAACCTGTGATCCACCCTGGGCTGCAGATAATACCCCATTTAGTGGAACAATTACTAGACCTGTCATGACGTATCAGTCAGGCAAGCACCCCAGTCTGACAGAATCAGGGGAAAAAAGGTCCCATTAGCACATCAAGAGCTATGCCAGGCATCAAGGTGCCAGAAGTAACAAGTAAAATTGCAGTCCCAATTCTACCAAGTCTCAAAGTACCCGCTTTTTATATGAGATGTATTCAGCAGAAAAAAATCCCGAATTAAGGGTTGGTTGGCAAAAGTGGGTGTGAGGTCCCCGCACTCATTTTTTGAATAGGTCCCATTAGCACATCCAGAACTATGCCAGGCCTCCAGGAGCACAGTTCAGTGATTGATAGGCAGGACATTGCTGCTGGGGTGGGAGGGTGAGAGTGCAAGAAGGGCCAGCAGCAATTCCTTTCAATCAAGCTGTATCACAGGCAGTGGTTTTTGGGTGTCATTGGCAGTGATCCATTCACACCTATCATTCTGGACAATGGGTGCAACTGGGGGACAATTTGGGGGAGACTATGGATTTCAATGGTGTTCTGTTAGGAAAGGTCACTTGGACATATTGGCATGAGTGTTGGTACTAAAGCAAAGTTCACACCTACATAGGTATGCATGTTAGAAGTCAGAACTGCACAAAAAAGTTCCATACAAATGTCTATATAACTGCTTTGTGCTGTGGACAAAAGGCATCTGGAGACTCTGGTCAGATCATAGTGACCTCTCTCTCAGTGGCTCATTTTGGCCACCCAAAAATAGTCAATGGAGGCACAAATGAAGAATCAATGTTTGCCTGTTTTGGAGGAGCAACTAGATACATCTCAAAGCCATGGCCCCAACTGGTGCCATGATGAACTGGAGGCTTTGCTTGATATTTGGGGGGAATGAAAGATTCTGTTGCAGCTGAAAAACTGATTAAATAAACCAGTCTATGCAGCCATTGCTGAGCAAATGAAGAAACGTGGCCACAGTTGTGACTTGGTTCAGTGCCACAGCAAGACGAAGTCCCTGAAATGTGCTTTTCCATCAGGCCAAGGACCAGAATTCTCCTTCTAGGTCTGAATGCACAGTAGCCCCATTCTATGGTAGGTTGTCAACCATTCTCTTGAAGGACACAGGAGATGCTCGCTTATGATCATTCAGCATGATTGGGGTGCAGGTGGCGGCCACAGTGTCACCTAGCCAGCAAAAGTCCACAGACTGTTCTGACACTGGAGCAGGCAGTGCGATAGCCACTGTACAGCTTTCAGGCAACCAGTCTGAGGCAGGGGGCGGGTGTAAGTGTTTGCAGCAGCTATAGGAAATGGAGAACCATGATGAAGATGCTCCCTTGACCATGACTCCACTCTCCCTGGGGTCTGTGCTGAATATCCCAGAAGAACAGGAGAACACATCAGATTCCATATTGATACTGACCCTGGATTTGTTCTGCACACCAGAAACGCCTGAGACACAAAGATCACTGTCGGTGCTAGAGACACCTGAGGATCCATGCCTGGGGACTTGTAAGTTATGGGGAAGGAGCATTAGATTGGCTTGGGTGACTAGGGCTTACATGGATGGGAGTGAGGGAGGGGGTTACTTTTGGAAGCAGCAAATATGTCTGCTGCTTGTAGTCAAGCAATGTTTTACATACATGGAGGCTGACATGCTGGATTGTCTCTTAAAGTTGCCAGTGGGGGTGTGGAGACAAAGGTAGTGGTGGCCAAGAGAAGGCTTGATGAAGACTTAGGTGTTGGCCTCTCAATCACAAGTACAGGCCACAGATGATTTGGGTGATGAAGTGAGCGAGGCTTTCTGAAAGACTGAAGAGTAAGAGTCAGCAACTCACCAGGACGTCATGGCCAGCACAATAAAATTCCCTGACCTGGCTGATAAGCTCTGTCAGAATGCCAAGCAGACCCAGTGGTAGGAGGGAAAGTTAGACAGAAGCTCTGACTTTTGCCCCTATTCATGAGCAGGTGCCACAAGGAGCTTCCTAGAGAACCCTATCTATGATCAGCCCCACATTGTGACAGCCTCATTGACAGGCACTGTACCTGTGAATGTGGGGTGCCCCTCCTCTAGCTGGATAAGGAGAGCACCAGTATGCTTTAGGGATGAAGGGCAGGGTGAGACAGAGGGGATTTGGGAGGTGGGCAGGAAAGAAGAGCCAATGACAGGTGAAGGGTTTTTAGCTTTAGTGAATTACTCATCCTTCTACAGGAAAACCAAGAGGAGGGTGAGACAGAGGGTGCATGGGGTAGGAGGGAGAAAGAGCCAATGATAGATGATGGGTTTTTAGCTGTTACGAATTGCTCATCCTTCTAGAGGAAATCAGGGTACTGGGCATTGCGTTCCTGGTTTTTTTCTGTTCTGCTTTGGTTTACTGACATAAAAATTAATTCTTAGATGAAATTAAAATGAATTTTCATCCATGTCTGTCTGCTGACATACATTTCATAGACTTCTAGGTTTGGAAGGGACCTATTAGATCATTGAGACGGACCCCCTGCTCTGGGCAAGAAAGAGTGCTAGGGATAAGTAATCCCAGCCAGGTACTTGTCTAATTTCCTTTTAAACGCCTCCCTTATAAGTCCCTTCCATATTCTGGCAACCTTCACCGTAAAGAATTTTTGCCTGATGTCCAATCTAAATCTGCTCTGCTACAGTTTATGGCTATTGCTTCTAGTAACCCCGAGGGGTGCCCTGGTAAACAGAGTAACCCCCCCCCCACCCCCGGATGAGCTGGTAGCCTGCAACAAGTTTGCCTCTCAGCCTTCTCTTGTGGAGGTTGAAAGGATTCAGGTCCCTCACTCTGTCTTCATAGAATCTTAGCTGCAGGCCCTCAACCTTACGAGGAGCCCTCCTCTGAACCCCTTCCAAGTTATCCACATCCCCCTTGAAGTGCAGTGCCCAAAACTGGACACAGTACTCCAGCTGCAGCCTCACCAATGCTGCATAGAGGGGAAGTATCACCTCCCTGGACCTGCTCGTGATGCACTTACTAATGCAAAGAAGAGTGCGGTTAGCCTTACTTATTACCTCATCACATTGGCGACTCATGTTCATTTTTGTGTTGACTATGACTCTAAGATCCCTTTTCGGAGTGGTCTTCTCACTGAGCCTGGGACACTCACTAAGGATATAAGCCCTTCCTACCCACTCCTAAGGGAGGGCACAGCGCTGGGGCCACTGGTTAGGGTCACTCTGACCTGCTCCCAAGCCATTTACACTACCAAACTGACAGGTTTGGTGTGCTTGGGCAAGCAGGCAAGTTTTTGTGATGAGCAGCTGTCTTGGACTCAGTGGCAGTCTGCACTGACCAGCTCAGAGAATCCCAGGCCTTTCCCATACACAGAAGTAATGCTAGTTTAGTTTATATTGATGTAGAAAATCCAAACCCACCCCAAAATTAATTAAAGTTTAAGGGCACTTGTATATGTGATGGGGGTTTATTCTTTCAGGGTTCTATTCTATGACCCCTAAATTGAAATGGTGGGTTTTATTTTTCTGTCATTGTGTATATGTCATTGTCCTGGTGGCTGCAGGTGCCTGCCGAAAGTAAAAACGGAGAAGGGCCCAATCCTTTTCTGGGGGAGAGCTTGTCTGCCTCTCCCATGGCTGGGGCCCATTAGTCTGTGCCATTAATGTGTCAGCTCACCCTCTGGGCAGAGGAGTGGTGGGCAGGCTACACTGAAAAAGAGGACCAGGCCCCTCATCACTTCTGCCTTCAGCAGACACCTGCGGCCACTTGGGAACAGGCTGACTTGCCCTTGGGGCAGCACATGGAGGCAGCAGGAGAGTGGCTGGGTGTACTGGTAGCTGGAGAAGACATCAGGGATGGTGCAAGGGGCTGCCCTGGTGGGCTACTAGCTGGCCAGGTGCTGCCTCAGCTCAGAGGTGCCTGATCCAATTCTTTCCTGAGCCTGCCCAGGCTTCCAGCACCCCATGCACCATCTCCACTGCCTTCTCTGGCCACCAGCACACCCAGCCATCCTTCTGCCATCTTCCCATGCTGCCCCAGAGGCAAGCCAGCCTATATTCCAGGCAGCCTCAGGCATCCTGCCAGCCACAGAAGCCTGCTGAAGGCAGAAGTGATGAGGGGCCTGACCCCTTTTTTCTCTGGAGCCTGCCTGCCTCTCCCACAGTAGAGAGCAAGCTGACAGATTAATGGCTGCAATGTTCCAAGTTGCAACATTTCAAACTAAACTACTTTGAGATAGTAGTTTAGTTTACAATGATGCAGACTCATTTAAAATCCCCAAACTTGCATATGTGTAATGCCATTTAGCCACATAAATGGAAATTTTCATCATGTGTCCATAGTAACATTGCATGTACAAACGTCCTAACAACTCCCCATGTAGAAATTCCTATGTTAGTTTAAAAACTACACATTGGCCAATATTGTGAGCCCTCCTCTCAGCTTGGGGACATTTTTATTGTCCTCCCATAACTTTTGAATGCCTGACCTGATCAATCCCAATAGTATTTCAAGGAATGCTCTAGGCAGCAGTGAGCAGAACCCATTGCAGAAACCACCAAGGATTTTCCTTGATTTCCCAAAAGTAAGGGAAACAAGAAGCTGCAAGTACTCCTGCTTGTCTACAGATCTCTGTCACTGGAAGCAATCAGAGTCCATTCATTCTGGCCCTTGTCTAGAAACCTTCCCTTAAGAAAGGGAGGAAACAGACACAGTTCCACAGAACATTTCTGTGCTGATGACACAAATGTTATTAATAAAAAAATGTAGTCCCAGACCTTGGATCAGCTTGAGCCTTGATTCTACACTGAGCTCAGTGAGCTCTACACAGACTTGAACATGGCTTCTGTAAGTGTAAACAGCTGAAAAGGTAGCTCCCTTCAGGATCAGAGCCTTAATTCATCTTCTGTGAGTACAAGATGGCTTGGCCTTCAGCTGTTCTCCATCAGTGCTTTGTCCAGCTTTCAGTATTTTAATGGATACAGTTACCATGGGCATTTCTCTTAGGACAGGATTTGATATTTAGTTGCAGCAAACTGGATTTTTCCTATGTCACAGGAATTCTCAATCCAACAATAAAGGTTTGGAATTTGGGGTGGGGTAGCTTGCAGTACCAGTCTTATTAATCACCTAGTCAGTAAAATATTTTCTTTTGCTATTTTGCCATGGATTCCTTTGGTCAGTTTCATCTACACCTCTGTATCTCCCCAAACCACTCTCTTTTAACCTGAGTATTTACTGTTAGAAAGCGGCCTCAGCCCTGATTAGTTTGTAAGCCAAACAGAGAATATTTTGCCCTTATATGGCCCTATCCGTGGGTCTCTCAAGCACACTGAGAAACATTCAAGGCACTCTCACAATGGCTCTACTGATATAAGGATCATTATTCCCATTTTACACATAGGGAAACTGAGGCCCAGAGGAGTTAAATGACTTGGAAAAGCTCTAACAGAGCCAGGAACTGAGTCCAGCTTGCCTGTATTCTGGTTATATGACTCTCTCCTCCTAGCTCACACAAAGCCAGTATAGAAGACAGCTTAAAGCCACGTTCCTTTTCTTTGCAGAATCCTCATGGGGTAATGATGCTATGGTTCTGCCAGGAGATACAGTAACAGCAAGTGGTAACAACTTACTGAAAAATAATCCCTTCTCTTACTGACTCCATTTACTCCTGCCAGATCTTTTCCTGAGCTAACAAAGCACTTCTTTTCCCTCTTTTAATCAGGATTCAGACTGGCTAGATCACTGTTCTAAAGAGCTGGGGTTTGAATTCCCAGTTGTTTTGCTGGTGAATCACATGCGAGCTTAATTTTTAAAAGCACTTCTTTCACATCAGCAATTTTTTAAGAGGTAGTAGCAGAGAATAATAATTATGTTTTGCAAGCAGTCAACTCATTAGGCTTCATTACCCTCTCCTCCCCCCCAAAGCCGTAGAAATGGGAACTAATTACAATCAGATGCCAAATCAATACACAGCAGAAGAGCCAGGCTCAAAATCCTCCTCTTCACCTGCCCAAACCCCAGCCAGCAAATCTTCATTTCCCTCATTTAAAAGGACAAAAGCTACCATACTGCATATACAACAGCACTTGGAGAGCTGTGTCAAAATATCATAGCACTCACCTCAGTTAAGGAAGACAGTGTGAGTGTGAGCATGCATGCATTGATTTATGGTCGCTAGCAGGTAAATATAAGATTGTTTCAGGAACCAACTATTTTATACCCACAAGCTCCACATCTTTTCTTTAAAAAAAATATTGTTCAGAAACAGCCCTGTTGCTGTTCAGCATAAATGTAATAGCCTGACTAAAAAAATATGCAGTTTTTGGGAACAAAGCCACTGAGCTAGCTCTCCACTCCCTATATGAATCTACTATTGCTCACAACAAGCCTAATTCTTCAGTAACCCTCTTCTCTCCTCTCACCCCCCACCTCCTGCTGCTGCCTTTGTCACATGATCCAGTTGCTATTTAAAGTCAATGGGAGAATCAGTGCTGAGTCACAGCTGAATCTTGGATCTGAGAATTGAGTGGTTGATCTAGCTTTTTGGGCTTCAGTCAGCAGCATGGAGCATGTGAGTCTCATCTCCTCCTAGCTATGGCTGTTAGAATGAAAAGCTTCAGAGTTCATTTGTAAAATATGGGTGTTGCTTAGGGAGGCAGGGAACTGGCTGATAGGGGAAAAAAATAAATTATGGGTAGAGAAAATGCATAGCTGTTATCTCAGACTTTTGGGAGAGGAAAGAGGGAGAAGTACAACTTCTTGCCCCAGAAAAACCTAAACCTATCCTGTTTCTGGAGTGGGCCCCAGGGGCTGCTGATTACTTTCAAACATTTAAGTTAAGACTTTTTTTGTGTGTGTTTTTGCTGGAAACGTTAGTATGGTTATTGATCTGTTTTGCCAGATCTTGAATGTTTCACAGTACAAAACATTTTGTAAGTTTACAAAACCTGATAGCCTAAAATCTTCACATTAGGAAAAAAGGCTATTTTTTTCATTCCCTACCATTTCAGTTTATTTTGACTTAGTTCAAGGAAACTGCAAGAAAAGCCTAGGATGGGAGGGTAGGTTTGACCTACCTGTGGGATTCCAGCCTTTTTTATCATCATTTTCTTTGGTGTTCCATGCTCATCTCTGTCTTGGTGGCTGGGTCCCACTTAATTCATCTGTCTGCTCTGTTTTTAGACTCTACTCCTGCTACAGAAAAGCAGCAGAAAGCCTGGAAATAGAGGATTAATAGTTCTTGGGTACCATGGTGATAAGCAGTCTATGGATACGGAAGTTAGTGAAAAAGCCTGACTCTAGCAGTATGGCAAAAGGAAGGAAAGAATTGGTCATTTTAAGAGCTGCTTAAAATGAGGAAGGAGAGCTTTTAACTTATTTAAGGCAGTTTAGCTAAAACCTAGGCTAGGGCTTCAACTGAAGGTCATTGTTGGGACATGTTGGTCTAAATGCGCTCCTGCTCTCTTTTGTGGTGCAGGGTCAGAATGCTGCCTAATGCCAAACACAGAATGGATCTTCAGGCTCAAGTGAAGTCCAGATTCCTAGGGCTGTATTTTGCAGGGGAGGGAGGGAGAAGGAAGGCTGGAGGTACCTGGGATAGAGCTAGACACTGAAAAAGCCTGATCCCGAATTGATTCAGTCTTTGAAGGTTAGTTTAACCTGTCTAGGCTAAACCAGTTTTTAATCTCATAGACATCCTCTCTGGACTAAAGAGATGCAGGCACATGCCTGCAGTGGCTTGGGCTAGAAGCAGCGGGGGTGCTAGAGCAGCCCTCCCTCCCTTGTACAGTGGTGAGCTGAGAGGGGGCTTGGTCAGGCTCTGGCAAGATGCTCTGATTAGGGAGGGACCCCCTGCCATCCCCAACAGAACATTGGGTTACACAGAGACTTGTTTTGTTGATGGGCTGATAAATACTAACAACAGCCTCTATCTTAAGCTTTTCTTAACTTTTTCCAAGGAAGGAGTGGAGGGACATTACCAGCTACCTGTTGACTAGATCCAAAAAGCCCTAAATCACTGTTCTTTCTACCTTTGTCTTGTCTCCTGCAGTACAGACCATAGCTAACATGTGGTATGCTAGCTGATGCTGAGAGGTGTTTGTGTAAGGCAGAGGGGAAGAGGTATTCCCTGCTTGAGCAGGGAATGGTGAGAAGAATGTGGGGAGCAGAAGGAAGCCAGGTAGATGCCTCTGTACCTGAAGTGTCTGCCAGAGCAGCAGCCAGGGAGCAGAGGGGAAGGACCAGTCCTGCTGGGCTGGAGCAGAAAGCAGAGCCCTGCTCAGGGTTGCAAAGCATCTGGGCTGCTGGAGGACTCTGACTTTTAACTTAAACCAGGCAAGGGTCTGGGACGGACATTTCATAAACTGGTTTGACCCAAATCAGTTAAACCTACTTGAATGTGAGACTTCTCAAACCGGTTTCAGCCATTTTCAAACTGGTTTATGTGCAATGAGCATCTGTTCTGTTACAGGTTTAAACCAGTTTCTGATCACTTAAACTGGTTTACATGTAATGTCTGTCCCAAGTGCTTTTTTCCTGCCCTTCTTCCCACTTCTTCTCTTGCTCTCGCCCTAAAAAGCTCTCTCTTGGCTTTCTGGTCACTTAAGTTTGCTGAAGGAAAATCTTTCTTTTTGGCTTTTTAGACTCCTTCCCCAGCTACATTTTTTTTTTTTTTTTTTTTTTATCTTCCTTGAGAGATCTGAGCCCATCATCTGCGGGCAAACAAAGCCCAAAGCTGGTAGCAGCAGTACAGGCTTCCCTGTGTGTATGCCATGCCTTCTGCATCCTTGTGGACTGTCAGAGGCTACCCACCTCTTGCTCAGTCTCTTGCCAGTCTGATTGCTGACTTCTGCACAGGCTGCAAACAGACCAGTGAGTGCCTGCAATTCATAAAACTTGGAGCTCTGCTCAGCAAGGGTTGAATTGCAACCAACAAATACTTCATAAGCCACTTGGCTATGGTTATGCACTGATTGCTTGGACTAGGTGACTTAGAGGCAGAAGGCTCTGTACACCATTCCTGTGCTGGCCTCCTATACCCCAATTCAGGGTACTAGGGCTAGTGAGCCACCTGGGGAAGACTAATATTTGTTGTTTTACTCCTTTTTAGGGACTGGAGGTTACTCACCTGAATATCCAGCCTGGAGGGTGCATCAGAGTGAAGGGGAAGATCCTGCCAGATGCCAAAGGGTGAGTTGGGCAGCCCAGCAGTGACTGCAGGATGCACCGTGGAGGATATCTGCCACTCTTTCCTGAAGATCTGAGCACTTATAGTGCTGTCTGTCTGTTTGACAGCCCTGACAAATGGAGCAAACTCCAGTACTGGGAGTCATTCTGTGCTGCTAACGTCTTTTATGATGTCCTCACAGCTTTGCCTTGAATGTGGGCAAGGACAGCAGCAACCTCGTGCTGCACTTCAACCCCCGCTTTGACTGCCATGGGGATGTGAATACCATTGTGTGCAACTCCATGGAAGATGGGGCGTGGGGAGCAGAGGAAAGGGAAATGGATTTTCCCTTCCAACAGGGTGACAAGACTGAGGTGAGGAGAAATAAACAGTCAACCTAAGCAGGGTGCGGGGCCCAGGGCAAATCAGGCCACGCAGGGCCCTGCCCCTGCTCCGATCCCATGCACCCTGGACCCAAAGAAGCTGCCACTGCCATTGGCCGTGGCAGCATCTGCAATGGGGTGAGAAGGAGGGGGTCGGGCATGACGGGGTGGACTTGATGATCTGATCAGGTCCCTTCTGACCCTACCTACTATGAGAGTTGCGAGTGGCTAGACACAAAGCAAGCAGTGGCGGTGCGGAGTCACCACAGCCACTTTGCCCAGCTCCACAGGGCTCCCCAAAGTGCAGGGCCTGGGGCAATCGTCATGATTTTTCACCCCTCCCCCCCCCCCCGGACAGCCCTGGTGGTAAAGGAGTGCTTTCCTTCAGAGAAAAGACTGTTTTGGCCACTGTGGCTTCTATCCATGCCTCTTATGTAGTGCTAGTGTCAAAGGGGGTCCCTGTCACTAGTGAATTGAGCTTCCCCTTGTGCCTGTGAAGAAGCTGCTTATGAATATTAATTAGGGGGTGGGGAGTATGGGGAATTAACACCTGAAACCATTAGAGCTGGTTATAATAAACTCATGTCTGAAGTTCACCCTTTCTTTCCTTCTTTTCTCAAAAAAAGTTTGTTTGTTTGTTTGTTTGTTTTAAATGTTGACATTCCCAACTTAAAACTGGTTGAACAGCAACATTTCAATGGGAACTCCTAGGTCATGAGTCTAGCCAGCTGTAGGTACTCCAGATTTGGAATCCGTGGCAGAGATAGGAAGACTATCTTGTCCCTTAATCATGCTATCCTTCCTCTGTCTTTTCAGCTAAACTCTGGGCTGATCATCTCTTCCCTCCCCAGTTAATAATAATACCAACTGGCAGAAGAAGGGAGGCTGAGCCACATGAAATTCCCTCAAGACAGCTGCAGCCGGTTCTGGACTGAGCGGGGAGGGGTGGCAGGGTGGGGGCGCAGAAACCTGCTGTAAGGTTCACAGGCTGCTTCTGTCATATGTTCTCTTTTTGCAGATATGCATCTCCTTTGACACAACTGAGCTGAAAGTAGGACTGGCTGATAAGGAGATTGTATTCCCCAACCGCCTGAACCTGGAGAAGATTGAGTACATGTCTACTGAGGGTGACTTTGCAGTCAAAGTCATTAAATTCAATTAACTGTTTAATGCTCCTCCTCTGAGGTCCCTGTACTGAAATAAACTGAACTTGCCCTGAGTTTTCTTTCTGTTATATCTTTTGTTTTAGCCATTTTCCTCTCCTACCTCAAACAGAAGCGGCTAGGCCATGACCAACTAGATCAGAAGCACACACTTATTAGGAATTCTCTCTGGACTATGGTGCCTGCCTGTCAATTTGCTGGCTAGTAGCTGCTGTCACTCCAAAAAAGGCCATTAATGCTGGTCTCCTTTTTTTAAGCTGCTCTCTATCTGCTGCCTGGTGTGTACGGCTTCTCAGCAGCTCAGTTTGTCCATTTGCTGGGTATCAGCTGGCAGGGTAAGCCTTACCTCCTTTATGGCTGGCTCTATTAGACTAGGAGGGAATACCAGTGCACCTAGCTATCAGCTCTTGGCAGAGAGATGCTGAGCCTCTGAAAGAGGCAGTCTGCCAAGAATGAACAAGTCCCTTTCTTTTCACAGGCAGACTGCCTAAAGCTCTTCCTGATTTGGGGAGGGAGTGGAAGAGGGGCTGGAGTGGAGCTGGGGCTGCTCTTGAGTGTTTTTCATACACAAGGATATGAAAGAGTAAGGCTGGGGAGGGAAGAAATATTAAGCTGGGAGGGTGAGACCAGTCAGGAGTGGGTGGATGTGACTCTAGCAGTGGGGTCTGGGTCCAACTGAGAAATCTTTAAAATGACTTGTGATACTGTGCTGTGTGTGGACACTGGTTGGCATACATTTCTTTTGTTCACTACAGATCACTTTGGTAAGGCTAGTGTGAACCATCAGGTAAAGATGATACTGTTCCTCCTATTTTAGCTTCTGAGAAAACTGACGTGCTACTTGCCTGCCTCTGTCTCTTGATGCTAACATCCTATGATGGGGAAACCAGCAGTTGTGCTCCACATAATGTTCCTGATAGCATTGTGAAGGAGTAAGAGGTCGGGGCAAGAGACCAATGGGGCTGGTCCAAACAGCAGAGTGATAAACTGTATAGAAATATCAGAGTAATTAGATCTGACATCAGCAGTCAGGTAAGAGGGGAGGAGCTGGATAATGCTAAGAACAGACTAAATGCACCTGGTGATTTGATCTGGGATATTTGGCTTCTCCATTCACTTCCATCCTGTGTTCCACCTCCAATTTAAGCTGAGAAGAAATATTTACCCACCACAACTGTCCTGTGAAGTGAGGTAAAATCTTGTGAAGAAAGACTGGGGTAGGGGAGTGTCTGCTTTATAGAGTGAACTCTATCTTTGCTTCTTTGAGAAGTGAGAGGACTGTTTCAAAGCTGAGCAAAGTGCCCTGTCCTCAGAGCTGAAGTTAGGAATGATGCTGGTGCAATAGCTTTGCTTTCAGATAACACACTTGTAAAGTTATGACTAGAAATGGGTTCTGGGAAACTTCTGAGTGTGGAACTGGTGTAGTGGGAGGGCTGTTCCAACCCTTTCTTGGAAAAGTGGTCTTACAGCCTAAATTTATGGATCACCTATCCCTATTGGCTCCCTCTGAGGCCTGGCTGCTTGGCAGGTGGCAGCAGAGCAGTTGATGGGGCTTGGGAAGTCGCATGCTATTTTCTTCTCATTCCACTTGTCCTATCCTTAGGTGCTTTTTCTGTACCATCTGCATTAATCAGCTCACCTCTCTTGTTACTTCCGAGAAACATGCAGCATGGAGGATGCAATTTTCCTTTTGAAGGAGAAGGAGTATTCTCTTCCACTTCATCCTGGCTGTATCCCTGTTCTGCCCTCCTTGACCTGCTGAGGGGCTGGTTTTGCATAGCTAGGACTTGACTGCTTGAAATACCTGTTCTCTGCACATATGTCCATCCTGTTGAAGCTGGCCCGATAGCCAGCCAAGAGTATAAGATTCTTGGAGGCAGAAGGAGAGTAAACAAAAGTGAACCTGCCTGGTGGCGGACAATTTTTGGCCCCTGCTTCCGAAGCTGTGCAGTGAATAATCTTCAGGTGAAGTGCTAAGTGCTTGAAATCTAAGCAGCTGCACAAGATTAGATATCTAATAAGTCAGGGGTGTCAAACTCATTTGGCCTTGTGGACCAGATGAGTGGTATGTGACCAGCCCACAGGCCAGATGAACATATTTAAGAAAGGGTAGGAAGAGTACTTTCAAGGGAAAAGAGGGCCCTGACTTTATGAAGGGACAGAGGAGACTTATGGACAGCCTTGTTTCTCAGGCCAGGGACAGAAGTTACATATAAACTTATTTTGGTGATCAGAAACTGGCTAAAATCTGTAACAAAAGAGAAGTTCAGTGCACTTTAAAGCACTTCTAAACTGGCCCAAACCAGTTTAAGATAAACCTGGTTGGATGTAGTATCAGACTGAACTGATTTAGGTCAAACCAGTTTATGGAACTTCTGTCCCAGATGCCTTCCTAGTTCAAGTTAACTCACAGTCCCCCAGCATCCCACAATGCTTTGTAGCCCTGGGCTGTGATGTGTGCTCCAGCAGAACATGGGTGACCCCCGCTCCCTAGCTGGAGTACTGTCACTGCTCCAGCTGGCTGAGAGGGTGGTTGCCGGTAGGCAACCTGGCTCTGAACCCCAGCTGGTGTCTGCCTGGTAGGAGTGGAGCAGCCCCTCAGTCTTTTCCTCTGCTTCCTGCTTGAATGGAGGGGTGGGGGGCATAGCCAGACATTGGCCAGGCCATCAAGCTGAGGTGGAGGGGAGAGAGGAGGATCCCACAACTGCATGGGACCCCAGCCAGGGTCTGCCTGGTAGGGGCAAAGCAACCCCTTTAAAGTCCCACTTCCCCCCTCAGCATGCTGGCCTCAGGTTAGAGCCTGGCCAAAGCCCTTCTGCTTGAGCAGGGAGGGGGAAAAAACCTTGAAGGGCTTTTCTCCTCCCTTTCCTTGGGCAGTGGCTGGGAGGTGTGCTCTAGTGCCCCTCTGCCCAGCTTCTGGCCTGAGCCACTGCAGGCACGTGGCTGCATTTCCAGAATCAGAAGTGAATGTCTGTTTAATTGCTTCTTGGTGCAATCTATGTAGTTTAGGTTAACCTGCAAAGATTGAATTGATTCAGGTTCTGGCTTTTAGATTGTCTGTATTTAGCTTCAGTATCTCTGCCTGCTGGGACGTAGCCATATGGTGCATACATGCTGGACTGTGTCACCATTAGAAGCTGTTCATTGGACCGGTTTAGGGCCATCTCTTAGTAACTCCTGTCCTCTTTCTGGAGAAAGATGTACTGATGCATTCTCCTGTGTGGATAGCTGCTGCTGCTGTGGATGCAGCAGTAATTATATAAGGAAGGTAGTAGACTTTTGCCTTCATTTCCTGCTGGAGACTCTGGGCTGGGAACAGAGAAGTTTCTGGAGTGCTGCACCCCAGAGTTGCATTCCTATTATTCCCCATGAGACAGTCAGCCCAAGGCATGGAGGATGGCCCTTACACTAGAATGCAACATCTGCTTAATAGACCAGGATAAAATAAGACTGAAAGACATACTCAGCTGTTGGCAGGGGTCATGGTGAGTCTGAAAATAGCAGCTAGAACCTGGGGGGTTGGGACACATTTTGAAATACTAGTTGGACTCCACCCTCCCGCAGCCCCCAAACCAACAGGGTGTGCCTGGTAAGCTGGGCGCAGCAGCAGTTGGTATCAGAGACAGATTTCTCACTCTTGAAGCATGTGCCGTTCGCTCTTTCACTTTTCTTATACCCTTAGTCCAGCATCTTCAAAGCATTCTTTTAGTTGTATAAATCAAGAGAGAGTCCCAAGCAGTAATTGACAGGAAAATCCGGTTAATCAAACTGCTCATTATTGGTCAGCAGAAAGTTCCAATTTGAACCTCAGTGATAAGAGGTTATCCATTTCTACTAAGTTTGGAACACATCACAAAACTGATTAACAACCAGGAAAAACACAAAGTTTGGGGAGTGTCTTTCGAAAATGAAGGGACCCACTAGACAAAATAAAAGTAAATCAGGAGGAAACAGCAAAACAGAAGTAAATCAGGAGGAGACAGCTATCACATGGAGAATGACTCTTCCTGTACATAACATGAGTTAATTGCAAGAGAAATATTTACCATACCAATTAATCAAGGATATACATTTCACACGGTTACATACCAGACAACTAGGAACCTGCTTGAAAGCATCATGAATATAGTAAGATAAGCTGGAAGGGATACCTCATTATTTCTGCTCAGATGGCCTAGCCATGAACTCGCATCCTCTTGCACTATGCAGTTAGCATCAGTATTTTGCATTTTAGCTTTTGTGAGTAGGCCCCAGTGTCGCAGGGGCACTTTGGTGCTGTGCGCCTATAAAGAGATACAGGTGCTGGTTGCCAGGGCAACCGCAGTTGGTCAGCTGACCGGAAGGGGGCAGGGCCTGAACTATAAAAATGTAGTCCAAGCTGAGGCTAGGGAAGCAGTTTCTCTTTGGCAGGTGAGGAAGAGGGAGCTCTGCAGGAGTAAGCAGAGTAGGGAAGTCTGCTAGCCTGAGCAGCTTATGGGTGAGGATACCAGGCAGAGGAAGACCTGGTAGGGATTTGAATGATGATTAGCCAGAGGGCTCAGGGTTTGTGTTTTAGCCAGGAGGCTTAGTTTTGAGTTGTAGCCGATTGGCTTATGTTATTGCTTTGAGTTTAAAACCGGAAGACCAGGTGAGGATAATAGGGGTTGGAGGAGGCCTCAGAGGGGCCCACAGCAGTGTGGGGACCCTGGTGCCAGAGAGGGCACAGTATTGAGGGGTGTACTGTCCCAGCCCTGAGAGGGCACAGCGCATGGGAGGGGGCCAGGCATAGCTACGGCCACCTAGGCCCTAGTGCGGGCGGAGCCCCAGGGAGGGCGAATGTGAGAGAAGCCCAGTGGGGGCGGAGCCCCAGAGGGGGTGCCTAGAGGTGAGGAGCCCTAGGGAGGGCATGACATTCAGGGGGCATTGACCCCCGCCCTGAGAGGGCACAGAGGACTGGGGGCCAGGTAAGGATGAGGCTGCCTGAGTCCCACAGGAACTGTTGACCCAAGGAGGGAATTTGGGGGCCTGGCTATGGCCACCTGAGCCCCAATTATGAGGGGTGCTGGCTGTGTGACAAGTCTGGGGGTGCCTGTGAGGGGCACTGGCTGCGAGGCTTGGGGCATGATACAGGGGAGGTTGGAATCACGCATAGCCCATAAGGCTGGGTGCACCAAGTCAATCCATACAGAACAGGGGCCAGGATAAACCAGAGCACTGTGTCCAAGAGGACAAAAGGCAGCCTCCCTTATAAAATAGATACCATCAAAGATGTGGCAGGAGAGAATGAGGGTGCTTGATTGCCAATTTGGCACAGTAGGGGGTGTTGGAGAGATCATGGCCGCTCCTAGGGCCCCGCGCCCGTGACACCCAGCCTAGCATGAGTTTCAGAGTCATCATCCCTCCCTTCAGTAAGGCTTCCCAACAGAAATCTATCTGTAGGGGTAGGTATATTACCTACTTGCACAGAGCCTGAAAGAAGAAAGCTGCATCCAATCAAGCTGCTAGAACTGGCTGGCTTGTCCAACCTGAGCTAGCCACCACTGGCAGGTAGGTAGTGCCGGGAGGCAAAAACATTTTCTTGTAACTCAGGTACTCACAACTGGGACATTTCTCCAATGCTTGCACCCTAGTGAAGGTATATTTCTTTCCTACCCCATGGCCATGGGAATAGGGATGATGAGTGCTGGATGGCCTTACCAAACAGTTTCACCTGGACTTGCTGAAAGACTAGTGTGTGTTGGGAAGGCATATAGGGGGCAGAAGCATTCATGGGAATAGGTTGGATTCAAGTTGTAAGAAACTTACAGCAGGAGTGTCTCTTCCTAGGCACCTGTGCAGCACTTTGCCCAGTGGGGCTCTGATTTCAGCATGAGACTTCTTGGTGCTACAGCAATAAGATGCATAATGAAGCCTCATCATTAGCCCCCAGTACACAACAAGAAAAGGGGAGCTGGAAGCCTATCAGTTTAGTAGAGATGCAGAAGATACAAACATCAAATGCAGGACAGCAAGAAAATGTGGGGGCAAGGAATGGGGTAAGAGGGAGCAAAGAAATAATCAGCCATGTTTCTTTCAAAGCAACCTCTCCATAGACTGCTGCCTAGGACCAATTCTTACTCACTCCACACTCTTAAGAGTAGGCAAACCAGGGAGTCTCCAGGTGTTTCACTATGCAGGGGGCCACGGTTCACAGCTGACTTCAAAAATATGTGAAATGTGCCAGACAGAAGTTCTCAGACCAAGGTCTATCAAACCATCTTTGTTGCTGCATGCCATTAATAGAAGAGATCCAGGTGGGTGTGTAGAAGAACTCTTCAAGAATGAGAAGGCTGGTGTATGTCTATTGAAGGCCACCTACCTTGTCCCTTGAGGAAAAGATGAGTTCATCACAATTAATCTAGCACAAGAAACAAACAGCTCTATTTAAAATAGTACCTTTCTACACACACTTCCTTGATCCTGAGGACACCAATGTGGAACATACTTTGGTCTTAAATCCTCTAGTATCCCTTCTCCTTATCTCCAAGTTGGGGAGCTTGTCCAGTCTAACTTGGTTCCTTCTTCACCATCTTCAGGAGAGTTGGTGAAAGACCCTCTTTTTATCACTTCCAGTTTTCTTTGGCAGGTTATCTCCAATTAGTTCCATCAGATGATTTAAGGTCTCCATCTGGTGGCCTGTTGCTCAATTAACTTGAAAAAGTGGCCCTGACTGGTATCCATCTCTTTGATCAAGGGAAATCCACTGAAATGGCTAGTGATCAAGATTTAATGACAATCCATTGCTGTATCTGTGCCAGGTTCAGTGTTTTCTTTTGTCTCCTCCTGTGAGTGCCAGCAAATCACAAAATCATAGAAAATTAGTGTTGGAAGGGACCTTAGGAGAGCGTGACTCCTTGCTCAAGGCAGTCCCATCCCCAAATATATCATCCCACCCATGGCTCTGTCTAGCTACATCTTAAAAACATCCAAGGATGGAGAGTCCACAACCTCTCTGGGTAACCTGTTCTAGTGTTTTACTACCCTCCTAGTGAGAGAGCTTTTCATAATATCTAACCTAAACTTCCCTTGCTGCAACTTGAAACCATTGCTCCTTTTTCTGTTATGTGCCACCACTGAGAACAGTCTAGGTCCAGCCTCTTTGGAACCCCCCCCCCCCCCAATTCAGGTAGGTTGCTAGTAAATTACCCCTCAGTCTTCTCTTCTCCAGACTAAATAAGCCCAGTTCCCTCAACTTCAGCTCAGAAGTCATGTTCCTCAGCCCCCTCCCCATTGTTGTTGCCCTCTGATAAACTCTCTATAATTTCTCCATATCCTTTCTGTAGTGGGGGGGAGGGGGAGGACAAAACTGAACGCAGTACTCCAGATGTTGCCTCCCCAGAGCTGAATAGAAGGGAAAAATCACTTCCCTTGATCTGCTGGCAATGCTCCTACTAATGCAGCCCAGTATGCCATTAGCCTTCTTGGCAACAAGGGCACACTGTTGTATCATTATTCAGCTTATTGTTCACTGTAACCCCCAGGACCTTTTCTGCAGAGCTGCTGCTTAGCCAGTTGGTCCCCAGCCTGTAGTGATACATGGGATTGTTCTGTCCTAAGTGCAGGATTTTGTACTTTTCCTTATTGAACCTCATGAAATTTCTTGTGGTCCAGTCCTCCAATTTGTCAAGGTCTCTCTGAATCCTAGCCATAGGCAGAGGTAGAAAGTATCATTTGGAGAGGGGCTGAGTGCATGGCAGTGCACACATACCCTGCCCCCCATCAGGTAAATCTGTGGGGGTGCAGACTGAGGCCTCCACAGTGAGGGAAGGAGTGAGACACAGGTAGGAGCAGGAGCTGGGGTGAATGGAGCCCCAGGGTTGGGGCAGGTTGCGGGAGAGTGGCTCATCCAGGAGTGCATGGGGGCTCCCACTTTTGTGTGTACCCCGGCAGAGGCCCAGGGGGCATGTGCCCCTCAGATCACTGTATGGGGCAGAGGTGGGTTGGGCTCTGTGCCCTGCATGTGGCAGGCACATTGTGTCATGCTGCTCCAGGGCAGCAGCAGTGGGGCACAGAACCCAACCACAGTGGCAGCCTGCCTCCATGCACAGATCCAAGGGGCACGTGCCCCCAGATCTCTGCCAGGGTGTGCATGGTGGTGGCAGCCCCCCCCCCCCCCCCCGCACCACTGGATGAGCTGTCTGGGCTCTGAGCATCCCATGACCTGATCCAGGGCCCCATTCTTCCCAGTCCCTGCCCCTGCCCCATTACCTCCTTCACCACAGGGGCCTCAATCTGGCCCCCCACACCAATTCCCCATGACAGACTTATCTGCTGTGGTGGGCAGTGCCTTGCAGGCTCTGCCTGCGTGTCTGTGTGCATGCCTGCATTTCTGGGGGCTAAGCTCCATTGTGGGAACAAATGACATAGATTTCATAGACATTAGGGCTGGAAGGGACCTCGGGAGATCAAGTCCAGCCCCCTGCCCAAAGGGCAGGAAGTCAGCTGGGGTCATAGGATCCCAGCAAGATAAGTATCCAATTTACTCTTGAAGGTGTTCAATGTAGGTGCTTGAACCACCTCCGCTGGCAGACTGTTCCAGACCTTGCGGGCTCGGACAGTAAAGAAATTCTTCTTTATGCCCAGCCTGAAACGGTCTCGCAGTAGTTTGTGACTGTTTGACCTCGTCATCCCTTGGGGCGCTCTGGTGAACAAACGTTCCCCCAGATCCTGGTGGTCACCCTGATAAACTTATAGGTGGCCATCAGATCACCCCATAGCCTACGCTTTTCCAGGCTAAAGAGTCCCATGTCTCTCAGCCTGTCATCGTAAGATCTGTTTTCCTGACCTCTGATCATGCGCATGGCTCTCCTCTGGACTCTCTCAAGCTTCTCCACATCCTTTTTGAATTGTGGAGCCCAAAACTGGATGCAGTACTCCAGCTGCGGCCTCACTAAGGCCGAGTACAAGGGGAGAATGACATCCCGGGATTTGCTTGAGAAGCATCTATGGATGCAAGCCAGCATTTTGGTTGCTTTATTAGCCGCAGCATCGCATTGGAGGCTCATGTTCATCTTGTGGTCAATGATGACCCCCAGGTCTCTTTCTTCTGCAGTGCTATCCAACGTAGCACTGCCGAGCCTATAAGGGTGCTGCAGGTTTTTCCTCCCAAGGTGGAGAACCTTGCATTTTTCGGTGTTAAACACCATGAGGATCTCGTCTGCCTATTTGCTGAGCTTGTCCAGGTCAGCCTGGATCACCCGCCTATCTTCTGGTGTGGATGCTTTGCCCCCAAAGTTTGGTGTCATCGGCGAACTTGGCCAGTCCACTCCTGACTCCAATGTCCACATCATTAATGAAGATGTTGAACAGTATGGGTCCCAGGACAGAGCCTTGAGGGACCCCATTGGTCACAGGGCACCACGATGAGTGACTGCCATCAATTACAACCCTCTGGGTCTGACCATGGAGCCAATTTCCCAGGCAGTGGATCGTGGTGGAGCCAAGACCACATCTGGCCAGTTTGGCCAAGAGGTGATCATGGGATACCAGATCAAAAGCTTTTTTGAAGTCAAGATATATGACATCAATCTCTTCTCCCTCGTCCAGGTGATAGGTTACTTGGTCATAGAAGGAAATGAGATTGGTCAAACAAGACCTACCCGCAACAAACCTGTGCTGGCTATCCCTTAGGATGTTAGCCTGGGCCAGTCCATCAAGGATGGCCTCCTTAATAAACTTTTCTAAGATCTTCCCCAGGATAGAAGTCAGGCTAATGGGCCTGTAGTTAGCCGGATCCACTCTCCTTCCTTTCTTGAAGATCGGCACCACATTGGCCTTCTTCCAGTCTTCGGGCACTACACCAGAGCACCAGGAGTTTTCAAAAATCCGTGCCAGGGGCTGGGCTATGACGCTCGCCAGCTTCTTGAGTACCCTGGGGTGCAGGTTGTCAGGGCCGGCTGACTTGAAGGTATCCAGCTTCTCAAGGTGTTCCTTCACGAGGTCAGCATTTATGGAGGGTAGGGGATCCCCATCACCCGGATCTCCCTGTCCCATAGCAGGCATGGGCATTCCATGTGACTGATGAAAGACTGACGCAAAGTACCTATTTAATAGGTTGGCTTTTTCCTGGGCGTCAGTTGTCAGTTGCCCCATCTGGTTTAGCAGGGGTCCAACATTGCCCTTGCTTTTCCTCCGGCTCCCCACATATCTGAAAAAGGACTTTTTTTGTTGTCCTTGATGCTTGAAGCTAGTTGGAGTTCAGTTGCAGCCTTGGCTTTCCTAGTTTGCTCCCCGCAGGACCGGACCAGCGCGGAGTAATCCTCCTTGGAGGTGAATCCCATCCTCCATCCTTTGTAGGCTTTCCTTTTTAGCCGCAGGAGGTCCGCTAGGTCCCTAGAGAGCCAGGGGGGCTGCTGTGCCTTTCCTCCATGTTGGAAAAGATTTAGCTTGTGCACTGAGGATTGCTTCCTTGAGAAGCAACCACTCTTCTTGAACTCCCATCTCCCTGGGGTCATAGCTGGGAGTAATTCAGACCAGGTCATGAGTGACTACAGGGCTCTGGGGGCTGGGCTTAAGAGGTCAGACACTCAGGTAGTCTTTTCTTCTGTTCTGTGCAGGCCACAGTCCTAGGAGGGAAGGATACACTGAGGAAGTAAACTGATGATTCCAATGGTGGTGCTACTGAGAGGGCTTTGGATTCCTCAACCACAGCATGCACCTCAGGCCATTTAGGGAGGGTGGACTCCTAGGAAGGGATGGGATCCACTTCACTGGATCACAAAATCATCATGTTCACTGCCTGTCGTAAGGCAGACAAATTAGATAGCAGGACTGAAGTTTTGGACTTGAAAAATGCACATTTCAACCAACTTGGGTCCCTAGTAGGGAAAGAGCTGTGGGACCAGGGGCCAAAGGTGAAAGGAGTGCATAAAGAGTTGGTCATTCCTTAAAGACACAATCCTCAAAGCACAAAGGAAGTCCATTCCCATGCAGAGGAAAGGTAACAAAAGGGCTGGAAAGCCCTTTTGGCTAAACAGGGAAATTATGGTCCTCTTAAGAAAGAAGAAAGAGGTGTACAAACAATGGAAGCAGGCAGGACTGAAGGACACAGTGTGGGCCAGACCCAAGGAAGACTATACAACAATGGCCTGCACTTGTAAGGAACAGATTCAAAGGGCTAAGGTAGCAGCTGAACTAAAATTAGTGATGGGAATCGAGGACAACAAGAAGTCCTTCTTTAGGTACATAGGGAACAGGAGGAAAACAAATGGGAGTGTGGGGCCACTGTTCAGCAACTCAGGACGGCTGGTTACTGGCACTTAAGAGACAACTGAACTCCTGAATGACTACTTTGCTTCGGTCTTCCAATGGGCCAAGGGCAAAATCATGCCAGACTGGGTACAGATGGAGCAGGGCAGGAATGACTGCCTTCCTACTATTACCATAGAACTGGTATGTGATCATTTGAAAAAATAGACATACAGGCATACCTCATTTTATTGCGCTTCTCTTTATTGCGCTTTGCAGATATTGCGTTTTTTACAGATTGAAGGTTTGTGGCAACCCTGCGTCGAGCAAGTCTATCGGCGCCATTTTTCCAACAGCACTTGCTCACTTTGCATTTTTTAGCAATAAAGTATTTTTTAATTAAGGTATGTACATTTTTTTTTTTTTTTTTTTTTTTAAGACATAATCCTATTGCACACTTAATAGACTACAGTATAGTGTAAACATAACTTTTATATGCACTGGGAAACCAAAAAATTCGTGTGACTCGCTTTATTCAATATTCGCTTTATTGCAGTGGTCTGGAACCAAACCTGCAATATCTCCAAGGTATGCCTTTATATAAATCAGCAGGATCAGATGAACTTCATCCAAAGGTGTTGAAGGAGTTGGCCAAATTCATTGCAGGACTACTGGCAAAAGCTTTCTAAAACTTGTGACAGACCAGAGAGGTCCCTGAGGCCTGGAAGAGGGCCAATGTTCCCATCTTCAAGCAAGGGAGGAGGGGGGGATCTGGGTAACTGTAGGCCAGTCAGCCTAACTTCTATCCCAGGAAGGATCCTGGAAAAATTCATCAAGGGGTCTATATGCAATAGGCTTGCAGAAGGTAGGTTTCAGAATGACAGCCAGCATGGCTTGATTATGGGCAGGTCTGTTCTTACCAACCTCATCTCCTTTTACAATTGGGTAACTCGCCACCTGGATAAGGGAGAGGAGATTTGACATTGTATTCCTTGACTTCCAAAAGGCCTTTGATCTAGTATCCCACAATGTTCTTGTGTGTAAATTGGAGGACTGTGGGCTTAACTGTGAGACAGTTAGGTGGGGAGGGAGCTGGTTGTGGGGTAGGACCCAGAGTTCTAATGAACAGATCTATGTTGTCTTGGCGAGAAGTGGCCAGTGGTGTCCCTCAGGGGTCAGTGCTTGGTTCAGTACTTTTCAACATCTTTATCAATGATTTGGATGCAAGGGTGAAGAGCTCACTGGCCAAGTTCATGGACAACACCAAGTTATGGGGAAGCATGGCCACACTTGAAGTTAGGCTGCAGATAGAGTCAGACCTAGACAGGCTAGCAAGTTGGGCAGATCAGAATCAAATGAAGTTCAACATTGAGAAATGTAAAGTGCTCCATCTGGGGACACCCCCCCCCCACACACACACACCTACAGGCTTGGCAATGCCAAACTGACCAGCACCACGTATGAAAGGGACCTGGGGGCAATAAGAGACCATAGTAAGAATATGAGCTGGCAATGTGATGCTGTAGCCAACAGGGCAAATAATACCCTGGCATGCATCAATCAACGCATCTCCAGAAAAACCAAAGAAGTGATTCTCCCACTGTACTTGGCATTGGTGAGACCACAGCTGGAATACTGAGTCCAGTACTGGGCACCACACTTCAACAAGGATGTGATAATAAATGTGACCATAAACTCCTGGAAGATCATTACAGGGTCAACATTAGGAAAAACTTCTTCACAGCCAGGGTGTCCAGACTGTGGAATAAGATCCCTTCAGAGGTGGTGCAATTGCCTACCTTGGAAATCTTCAAACTGGACAGTTGCCTTACTGGAGTCATCTGGCCCCAGTTGTCTCTCCTGCTTGGTGTAGGGGGCTGGACCCAATGATCTTCCAGCCTTGCAATCTATGAATCTACTCCTCCCAGCTTGGTGTCATCTGCAAACTTCCTGAGGGTGCACTACATCCCATCTTCCAGGTGATTGATTAAGATATTGATGAAAACTGGACCCAGGACCAATCTCTGGGGCACTCCACTCAAAACCATCTGCCAACTAGACATAGAGCCATTGATTACTTACCTCTGAGCCTAACAATCCAGCCAGTTTCCCATCCACCTTATAGTCCATTCATCCAAATAGAGGCAAAAGTCAGAAGAGAAATCAAATGAGCTCCACATTCAAAATGGAGTTTGCAGTCTGCCCCAGATACACAGGGAGAGCTCCCAGGATCAAACTGAATCTATGAAAAGTATACAGGACTCTTCAAATCATTGCTTTCATTGTAAATACATGCACGCACAGAATGAAAAAGTGAAAGTGAAAAAAAGCTCCTTTGTGATCTATAAGCCAAAGTCCTGTATTTAAAATGTAAGCTCTTTAGTCTTCTAAGTCCCATAGCAAGTCAAGAGAACTTTACCCTAAAGCCCTAGCCCTAACCACTGCGGTTAAGATCATGCTGTGAATTTCCTCTTAAAGTGAAGAATTCTTCTCTAATTTTCAAATATGGTTCTCATTCTGTTCATATGCAAGGACCTTGCTAGCAATAATCCATGTTCCTATATGATAATTCTAGCATAATTTCAATTACAGAGTTAAAAATGCCTAAATTCAACCAAACGCTTTCTTACCTGGGCTAGAGAAAAGTGTTTCATTGTTTGTCTATGCCCCAATTTAGTGGTATCAAATTGTATCTAAACAGTAAAATCCATTTAATTAACCTTCTAGATAGATTACAAAGCTATTTGATCGTTCAGCTATTCTAAATTTGATGCTTTTGGCTACTCCTAAATCTTTTAGGAATCTTGCAGAACCAGAATGTCAACCTTGTGACTGGAAAGTACTTGGGGAAAAAACAAATGAAATTAAGGAGAAGAGAGAGTAAAAGGTGTAAGAGATGAGAGAAGCATGTTGCTGCTAGATATGCCATGCCTGAAAATATATTAAAAAGTGGAGGGAAAATGTGTGACTACCAATCTGACATTTAGCATTAGTTATCCAGATTAATAACTGGAGTTAGTAAAAATATTTTGCAAAATAACATCTTTTTGCTACAAAGTAGCCTTTTTAAAAAGCCTCTTATAAAGCAATTTTCATCAATGTTGATAAACATTTTCTGTGATGTTTTGTTTAGCAAAAGCTCATTTTTGGTCATTTGTTAAAAATTGTGTTGTCTTCCTACAAACTACATTTTTGCTAAATAATTTTTAAAACTCTTTTAATTAAACTAATCACAACAAAATTTGCAGTTCTTGGCGAATGGATCTATACTGAATCATACAAAAGAGAAACAGTTGCTATTTCCCCCCTCTATTTATTGCTAGTCAAGATGTATTACTAATATACTTTTTAGCCAGCTCTTATGCATACTGTATGAGGATCTGTCACTTTGGGTTTCAGTTTAAAAAAAAATTTTAGTATTAGAACCAACTAGAAAGGGGGAAAGCACCTCTATCATCGCTTTCTTCTTCATTTAATTAAGATATCAGTTTACGGCATATTTGATAGTCATACTTCTTTTATTTTCAGTATTGGTTAAGTATTTCTTGCATCTCAACAAATACACATCCCCAGTAATAAATACATTCAATTCTATATGATAACAGTAATACTGAATCATAAACTGATCCATAAGCTCCTGGCAATGCCAACACAGACAAACAAGGTAATCTCAAGGAACTCTGAAAGCAGCTAATAATCTGACATGTGTGACCAGGGTAGAAAAGTGTTGGTAATCGATGACCAGAGTGACTGACTCAAAGCTTCCGTGTTTCCTTTGTGGTGCATTGAAAAATAACTTTGCCGTTATCCCAAAAAAGCCCAAACAGGAGTCCACTGGAACATGCACTTGCACAAAATGGGGACAGCAAGTAACACAAAACAATCTAGCAGACTGAGAAAAGAAGCACATAATCCTGGTACTACGAATGAATTGTTCTAATTTTTTCTTGCATAGTACCATGGCATGTAAGATTCAGAGGCACATATTACGATTTCAGGATTGGTACAAGAGATGCTAAGGAATAAAGAGAGAATCTGTGCCCTAATGGCAGTTAGGATGTGGACAGACAAAACAATTATACCGTTTTGAAAGGGAGAGGGATGAGACTTAAAGCAGTTCAGCTGAATTCACTGTAACTGCTTTATATGTTTGCTCAAATCCTGTTGTAAATGGAAGTTAAAACAGGACAGCTTACCTCTGACTGAAATAGGGTTAAGGAACATCAGTTTGATTTCACTTGGTGTGGGATATGAAAGGAAAGATGCAACATTTATACTAAAGCAGCGGCTGCATGCTCAGGGATGGCAAATTCCACCTTCCTTCTGAAGTAATGCAATTCTCTGTCCACACCCTCAGTGAGAATGTCAGCCTAATGTAGGCAAGCTACTGGTCTTGCTAAGGCATCATTTCTGACCCCATATAGCCAAGTTTTGCCTTTGGTTAATTCGTTCAGTTGATACTAAAATTGAATGAAGAGTGAGAGCAGAATTTGACTGTCTGTGCTGGGGTGTGGGAGAGGGGAGGGAAGGGAAGGGAATCAGAATGATTGTTGGGTCTACATTTGCCACAAGCATAGCAATGCCAGATTCTCCTACAGGACCAGTTTTCATGTATTCAGTAATGTTTCCCTAGAAAACTCCTGAGATTTGTGCTCAGACAAATGAGGTCAGCCCTACTGAGCGCAAGCACTATCCAAGGGAACACGTATGAGCATTGATGCTGCATGTCTGCAGCCAGGTCACTGTGCCAGAGTGCCTGAAAATACATGTCAAATAGAAGTGGGTTGACCTGCTAGCTTTTTCTCTCCAAAAGTCTAAATGACCAATTGAAAAGCATTGTGTTATGGAGATGGAGAATCAGGCCTTGAACCACAAGCTGGTGGGTGGGCTTTTTTTCAGATAGGGCTAGTGTATTTTTCAGATGGGCTAGTGTAAAACCTTTATGAACCCACACTGACAACCCCTGGCATGGGAATTCTCTCCCCTGATTTTTAACCAAAGGGAAAATGGCTGGCCTGTGATTTCTGAATACACATCTGTGCTTGTAATTGTTCCATATTATCTGCTTCCCAAAGACCATATTAAAAAACAAAACCAAATAATGACTCCGGTTGCACTGAATTAAAGTCACATGGGATAAGCAACTCCAAAAGTCCCCTGGCAGCACATGACTACTTGGTGGCTGAGTGGATATGAGGATTTACAGAAAGCTGTGTTCAAAAGCTCTGCTCGACCTGTGAAAGCCACGCAGAAAGCGTTGCAGGACTCTGTCTTCTGAGAGGTGCTTCCATTCTTGTCCAAGCTGCATCGCTAGAACTAGATGTCATGGCACCTGCATAGTTTGTTTCAAGGACTCATTAAACTATGTAAAATAACTGTTTCACAAGGTCAGATTTTCAGCAGAAGTCAGCTGAGGCTCCTGTCAAATATTTTTTCCCCTGAGAACACCAACAGAAATTGGACCACCACTGGGTAAGTTAGGTTCACAGTTCCTTTCCTGTTTCTGACATTTCCCGTTAGTTAAAAGGGCAGAATCCCACTGAAGCTTTTCACAAAAATAAGATGGCAACATTGTCTGCTAAGACTGAGAATGTGAACCACAAATTCCTTTCTGCAAGAGTAAGACTATTCACTATTGAATATAGTGGCTCTAACACAAGCTAGATTGCAGTGAGCAGAACAGATGGAAAGAGACTCTGCCCCTAACTCTTGCTCCACTAGGAAAAAGGTATGGTTTTAGCTAATGTGAGGTAACTAATGAGGTAAAGTCCTAGCAAGGATGAGGCAGTTTTCAGGTTGAATGAAAGACAGGGTAGCTAGTTGCAATGTGCTGGTTCATGTTAAAATGCAATTGCCTTTTACTTTCACTCAAGATTTACTTTGAGTGCGCAAACTTGGGTAAAGGACACACTGCAATCTAGCCTGTGTTAGAGCAGGGGCAGGCAATTATTTGGGCCCACAGGCCACATAAGCAGTTTTGGGGAGTTGCCATAGGCTGGTCATTACCCCCCTCCCCACAACAGCTCGGAGCTTATGTGCCCTGAGGCTCCTCATCACTGCCACCAGTGCCCAGCAGCACCTGGCCCTGGCCTCAGTTTGCCCTGCCCCACTCTGGACTCGCCCTAGATAGAGGAGACCAGCTCTAGACCAGCCAGGACCCATCACACAACCCCAACTGCAGCCGACCCTGCATCTGCTCTGGACCGCCTGCCCATGATGAACAGCAATGGTGGCCAGGCAGAAACTGCTGCTGAATGTGGGGGAAAAGTGGCCGCCTCCCTCTTGCTACTTGGCGGGCTGGTCCTGAGCAGGCACGGAGTGGGTGTCACGGCACGGGGACCTAGGAGCGGCCGTGATCGCCCCAGAGCCCCCTACCGTGCCAAGTAGGCGATTCAGCACCCTCTTTCTCGCCTGCCATGTCTTTGATGTTATCTAAATAAAGGAGGCTGCCCTTTGTCCCCTTGGACACAGTGCTATGTTAATCCTGTCCCCTGTTCTATATGGAGTGACGGGTGCACCCCAGCCTTATGGGCTACGCGTGCCTCCAACCTCCCCTGTAGCACGCCCCAAGCCTCGCTGACGTACCGGACGTTGTTTGGTCAGTTTCCTTCCTGTGCCCTAACTGGCGATCCTGGGCTTGTCACGCAACTGGCACCTTGGGCTTGTCGCACAACCGGTGCCCCTCTGCTTTCTGCGCCCCGACTGGCACCCTGGGCTTGTCACGCAACTGGCACCCTGACTGGCGCCCCTAGGCTTGTCATGCAACCGGTGCCCCTACTTGTTAGACCTCTTGGGCCTGCTCAATATGTCTGCCCCTCCTAGGCCCGCTCAATATGCTCGCCTTTCCTGGGGCTTCTCTCTGAATGCGCCCCCTCCTGGGGCTTCTCACCCAATAGGGCTCAGGTGGCCGTAGCTTAACCTGGCCCCCGCTATTACTCGCCCTTGGGTCTCGTCACCCGCACTTCTCGCAGTTGGGGCTCAGGTGCCCGTAGCCATGCCTGTCCCCCTGATCCACCATCTAGGGTCTTACGCCCCGCTCGGGCTTCTCCCAATAGGGCTCAGGCAGCCGTAGCCTTACCTGGCCCCCTATTCCGTATATGCGTGCCGTCGCTGGCACCTGACTATCATACTACGCCCTGCTCGGGCTTCTCCCCAATAGGGTTCAGGTAGCCATAGCCTTACCTGGCCCCCTATTCCATATGAACGTGCCCTCTCCAGTGCCTGACTATCGTGCCCTCACTGGCACTAGGAACCCCCACCCCGTTGGGGCGCTCCTATGAGGCCTCCTACTGCCCCTTATGGTTACACCGGAGGACCGGGTGAGGCTATAACTAAACAGAACCATAAGCCAATTGGCTGTAACACAACAATAAGTCTCCTGGCTATAACATACAATCTAGGCCCACCCAGCTTTCCTGCCAAACCTTCCAGTCAGGGTTCTCTTGCCCTGCACCATGGTGCAGCCGCTCGCGTGCTCGGGTTGCTCTGCTCGACTCTGCTGCAGGGCTCTAACTCCTCAGGCTGCCAGAAGAGAACTGCCAGCCAGGCTTCAGCCTGGGCTGTTTATAGAGGCCAGGCCTGGCCCCCTTCTGGTCAGCTGACCCACTGCGGTTGCCGTGGCAACCAACACCTGTTCTCTTATCATAGGAACGGGGCACCAGAGTGCCCCTGTGACAGTGGGCTGGGGTCAGGGCTGTGTGCATGGGTTCTGGCTGGTCTGGAGCTGGTCCACTTCAGCTGGGGTGAGTTCAGAGCAGATGTGGGGTGGGTCAAGGCTGGGGCTGGGGCTGTGCACTCTCCACTGGGTTGGGGCTGGCAGCAGTGGGAGCCAGAAGGAGCTGCCACCCAGAAGGAGCACTGCCACCCAGGTTGCCTAGAACTGGAGTCCAGCTACAGAGCTGCCCCAGCCCTGCTGCACATTTGAGGGTGTTGGGATGCACCATGGATTGGATGGCACCTGGTCAGGCAGGACTGAAGGACGCACTGCAGGCCAGACAAAGTCCCTCCGCAGGCCAGATGCAGCTCGCGGCCCATATTTTGCCCACCCCTGTGTTACAGCCTCTATATTTAATAGTGAATAGTCTTGCTCTTGCAGTCAAGGGTTCATGGTCCCCATTTTCCACCCTAAATGTCTTCCTAAGGAAGACAGACACAGGTGTGAACTGGTATAATTTTATATGGATTTACACCACCTGACAGCATTAGTGGGTATAGATCACTGAAGTCAAAAGTAAAGAGTTACTGCTAGTCTACCTTAGGAATAAGACAACTTCCCAGTATCAGCATGCAATAACTGGAAAAAGCCATGCTGGTGCTCTTTCCTTGGCAACATATGATTTAGGTGCTGGCTTCTGACAGTATAGACACCTGGAAAAAGCTAGGCTGTGTAACAGAATGCCATCTCTGTCTCTCACCAAACTCTGCTATCAGGCGGATGACTAATCTGACAATTTGGTTATGGTCACTGGAGAGGGCAGACACCCCTGGCTCCATCGGCTTCAGGTAACCCTGAGTTGTAACCCGAGTTGGATACATTTCTGAGGGGGAGATAAACCTGTTCCCTCTGCCTACATGACTGGCCTCACACACCCAGGTGAGGGCTTAAACTCTCTATTGTTCTAAGCAATGTCATCATGACTGGGAGGGGGCTAGAGACCCTGCCAGTCTACCTGGCAACCAGTGATGCATTTCAAATTGGTTGGCTAGCAGCCAACAGCTTCTGGCCTTCTTTGGATCAGGTAAATGAGGTCATAAGGTCTTTATAAGTTAAGGACAGCCCAGGAGGAGGGACATCAGCCATGATGAGAACTCTCAGAGAAGCAGGACCGTCTGAAACTCTCTCTTGAAACTCATGGTCAAGGAATGGCCTGCCTCCAGAGGGAATCTCCACCTGCCTCTGGATGATCCTTGTGAGTAAGCTACCTGAGATCTAACTAGTAGGGCTGTGCAGAGTAGGTAATATTCGATTCAACAGCCGTGTCGAATATTAAACCGGGTCCCGCTTTGATTTGCCGTCCACTTTGAGTGGAAGTGGGTCCGCTTGGACTTGAGGTCGAAGCTCAGTCGAATATTCGAGCTGCTTCGACTTCCCCATAGGCTATAATGGGGAAGGTCGAAGCAGGCTATAACTTTGGCATTTCTTGTATGATCTTGATGAAACCTGCAGGACTGGTAGCTTCTGAGAAGCCCACAAAACTTGCCAAGTTTCAACAAGATAGGTTCAGGGAGGTTGGAGAAACAGCACCCCAAATTCCGGAGAGAAAACCTCCTGTGACTTCTGTGTGGAAAGCCACAGGGAGCTCAAAACTGCAGGCTTGCCAGCCCCTGAGGAGCCCACAAAGCCTGCCAACTTTCTCGGTGATAGGTGCAGGGTTTTGGGGGAAACTGCACCTTAGGCTGCTGACAGACAAAACTCGTGATCCAAATGGAGTGAGGAGGCGGCATTCCCTCTGTCTGCACCTGGCACTTGGGGACCCCGGCAGCGGGAGGTTCACCTTGAGGAACACCAGCTGCTCCCCCAAACCAGGATTCAAGCAGGTGCACTGGGGTGTCACAACATCCGCAGCCGTGCTGAACACCTTCTCGCTTGGCATGCTGGTCGGTGGACAGCACAGGTATTCCCGGGCAGCTGTGGCCAGATCCGGCCACATCGGGCTGCAGGTTGCCCAGTAGCCAAGGGGTCTCAGTCCAGGGGCTCCACAGGCTCAGCAAGATAGGCAGACACCACGGTATGAGGGCTGTCTGCCTGACCCTGGGGTATGGTGGGTCTGGACCCCCTAATGTTTGCCATGGCCTTAGCCCATATTGGCAGCGCCCGTGGTGGAGGGGAAGACTGGGTCATGGGTGGTGGGCTGGGTTCAGGCAGTGGATCCCCCGTCCCACTTCCCCCCACCTCCGCCATTCTGCCTCTGTCACTTTCTACATAAGTACCTCCCTCCAGTGACTCAGTGTCTCGCTGCCACATATGGTGCCCTTCACCCTTGGGTCACAGATGGCGGCCAGCATATGCACTGTGTTGGACCCCAAGGGTTCAAGCCTTTTCCTAAGGCCCTCCTTCAGCCGCCTCACCAGTGCCTGCACCTCTGGTGACAGTGGCCTGCCCCAGCCAGGAACATTGGCCCCCAGGAAGCTCTCTGTTTGGCTGCAGAGCTCCTTCACTATGGGGACCACCTGGCTGAGGAAGGCATCAGCAGCACTGAGGGCCTCAGTGGCCTCGAGGAAGAGCCTGAGGACCAGCAAGATCTGGGAGATGGCATCCCACTCAGCTGTGGTCAGGGGGCCGCTGATCCCAATCTCCCCAAGCAAGGCCAGCTCATGGATGGCCTTCTGTTGCTCCACCGGCCTCTCGAGCATCGTGTATGTGGAGCTCCACTGAGTCTCCACGTCCTGGATGATTCTGCGCTGTGGGACATTTAGCTCTGCTCGTTTGTCCCACAGCATCTTGCCCCCCTTGATGCCCCGGTGGAAGTAGCCTGCCACCTTCCTGCATCTGGAAACGAGCCTGCTGGTGTTGCTGGCCCCATCACCGGCAGCCCTCTCCCCCTCCAAGGCATCCCTCACAATCGGATGTAAATTGTGTGCCACACAGCGAATACCAGCAAAGTTGGCATCACGGACTGCCTTGACCACATTGCCCCATTGTTGGTGACCATGAAGCCGCGGGTGAGCTCAGCCTGCCCAATGCCCAGCCACCCCTGCACCATGCGGTTCACGGCCCCCCTTATCTCTGCGCTGTGTGGGATGCATCCATCACCTTGGCGTAAAGGAGAGCCCACCGACAGCCTGACTGGCCACACCAGTGCCCTGTGAGGGAGAGGTACGCATGATCTCCACCCCGGCTGCTCCAGATGTCTGAGGTGAAGTGTACGGTCACCTGGGGCTCTGCCTTGTGCAGCCCCCCCCTCAAGTGCTCCCTGCATGCTTCATATAGGGAGGGCACCACTGTCCTGCTGAAGGTGGTGCATGCGGGCACCTGGTAGGATGGAGCCAGCAGTGCCAGGAGCTGCCTGAACCCTGGCCGCTCAACACAGGTGAAGGGCTGGCCATCCAGAGCAAGCATCTCCCCAATGGCCTGGGTGACCTTGCTCGCATTTGCAACTGGTCCCTTTTGCCCCAGTGTTCCAGGGTGCCCTCCTTTGTTGTGGGGGACGGGGCCTGTGGAGGGAGCGGGGGCCATTCCTGTGGCAAAGGGGTGGTACCTGCGGAGATGATTCAGCATCCCCGAGGGGGTCATGCACTTTGTTCCCTTGCCCCGGCTGATTTAGGCTCTGCAGTGCATGCAGATAGCAAACATAGGATCGTCTGCCAGCTCATAATGATCCCAGACCATGCTAGTACTAGGCTTTTCCCTCTGGCATGCGGGTGCATCTGTGGGTGCTGCTGAACTCTCCCCCTCTTCAGCAGTTAGAGGCGCAGCAGGAGAAAGAGCGGACTCAGCTGAGCCGCTTGCCTTCACCTGTACAGAGGCACCTTCTGAAGTGCCTTCCGGGAAAGACCTCGTGGCTTGAAAGACAAAAACCTGAGGGGGGTCGAGCACAAACTCAACTGATTCCCCCTCCTTCCCCAGAGCTTCCCTTGCCAGGGCACTGAGATCCAGATCCAGCGCCAGCTCTTCCTCTGGCACGGGAACGCTCAGCATCGGCGGTGACATGGGGTGGAGCACGCTGCGGTGCTGGTTGCAGTTGTGGTGGGAGAGGTTGTGGCTGCTGTGTCTGGACACGAGAGAGTCTCAGGCACAGGCAGGGGCTCTGGTGGCACTGCTGCCCCCCTCTCTTTACTGCTTGTAGCAGCCTCATCCCTTGTAGCAGGAGGAAAGAGGCTGCGTCTGAGTTTGGTGGGGGGAGAAACTGCAGCTCTCCTGCTTGCAACCCTCCTTGCTCCCCTTCGTGCAGGGTGGCCTTTCCACCCCGCTTCATAATGTGTTCCTTCGTATGTAAACTGGAACCTCTAAGTGTGCTGTGCGCCACGGGCTAGATTTCTGGATGTTATGTAAATGTGTTTGTGTGTGTGGATAATATATTGAGAAGCGTTGGTGTGGTGGAAAGAATGAATGATGTATAAAAATATATATAAATCAACTAGATTCCTATATATAGAATAGATCCTAGGCTACTACTAAGCCCATCCAAAATAAGCATAAACTAATATGAAAAGCAGTTATAAAATAAAAGCACCAAGTTCTCAGAAATCCCTGTTGCTAGCGTTGCAAGCAGGGAATCTGTTGAAGATCAGGGCTTCCAGCTGTCGTGGTCTGACGCGGATGTTAGAAATGGAGTATTGTTAGAAATGCACAGCTTGCATCTTGCACCCAATAAGAAAGAAACACTGCCAAGGACTTTTTTCCTTTCCCAGCCTTGCCACAGCTTTTCTTATGCTAAATCGCAGACTCTCCCCCAGCTTCTCCCTAGCCTTTCTCATACAGATTACAGCAGCTGAAATTCAACTGACTGTGTCCTTGAAAAGGGGCGGGGGGTTTGAACTCTTGGTGACCTATCGTAGTTTCTGAGCATGCTTAATTAGCTGATGCATATTTACCTCTCCACCCTGCATACTTAAGTAGTTAAGTATACTATACATGCGATGTATGTAGTGATGTAACCACATGTATGCTTGTATGAAACAGAAGTGAGCTGTAAGAGTTCCTGTTTCTGCACACGTGCCCAGGAGGGAAAAGATAAATACTGCCTGCAAAATTCCTTTGTGGGTTCGGAGTAATCTGAGTTCTTGACTCTGCTCTGACCCTATTTGGAAATACACCTTTTGTGCCATCTAATGAGTGTGTGTCTGTGATTTTTGTGGCCTCCAGAGAAACGAACCACTTTATGCATCACGGAGGTGCTGGAGAACACCAGCAGCTCAGAAACAGACCCCAAGGCAGAAAGCAGGGGAGCTGACAAACTGCTGCCTGTTCTGCATTTTCTCTGGCCCTCCCCCAGAGCACTGGGATTGGAAGGGACCTCAGACAATGCTGACAGGTCACTGGCCAGCCACACATGTCAGTCATGAAAGCACTTCTTCCCCCTCTCCCCCTCCCTCCCCTCACTTTCCTTTTTTTCCCCCCACAGGGAATCCAGTATAGGCAAATCGAATATTCAACCCTTGTCAAATATTCGACCCGCGCTGTTAGTATTCGACTCATGCTGTTAATATTCGACTTCCGGTATTCTATTCGACCAGCTGCTATTCGACTCGACTTTCACTTTTCAAGGTCAAATATGTCGAATATTTGTGGAATTGAATGTTAAGTCAAAGCTTTGCACAGCCCTAATAACTAGATATATAGCTTGCAATAACTCAGATGTATCATCAAAGGCTACCATGCCACTGTTTGCTTTAAGGTATTTCTATGATATTGCTCTACTCTGTACCCTATTCCAACCTTACTTCTTGTAACCAATAAAGTTCTCCTTTGTACCTAGCATGGGAGACTTATTGGGAGAGGGGCCTAAATTATGCCTTGGGGTCCCCTTGGTTTGGCTAACTAAGGGAGACCACTACTTGTGCTTCAGACTGAGGGAAGCACCCCAAGTTCTTGCAGTGGGTGGAGTACCCCTCAAAGACTAGTAGGCCTGTGTTTCCCAGGGGGCACAGGGCTAAAATCATTCCCAACCCTGGGTGGTGGTGCAGTTACCCCCAGGCTTGCTGGTGTGCTCCAGGAAGGGGGTCAGCCAGACATTAGGCGCCCCCAGGGAGGCACTGGGAGCCTGGAAGGAGGTCAGGCGCAGTGAGGTGGGCAGCTCAGCTCAGGAGCACCCCCTACTGGTCTGCCACAAGCTGCACTCCTTCAGTAGCAGGGAAGACCCAAACTAAACATGGAAGACATCAGAATACAAATGAGGCAACAGTGAGTTCAGTTTCTCCATAGCTCACGAGCTAGTAACATGGTAAAAAGACATGCAGGAGGTGCAATGCATGTTCAGGTGGGCAGATAAAAGGAAGCAGAGTCAGCTGAAGAACAGCAAGTTAAAGTAAGTAACTTCTTCTTAAAACTGCTGCTTAAAGTGTCACACGAATGACCTTTGAATGGAAAACAGACTTGTAATACATGGTGTGGTAAATTTCTTCTCAGCAGGGAGAAGACTGGCTTAGTTGTCACCCTCTGAACTTTTGGATTCAGCAGAAATGTCCAGGAGAAAGAAAGAAAAATAAACTGTATTACTCCCAGGTGCCTTTCATCTTCCTTTTGTGATAAATCACTCTGAGATGCAAAACAATTGTGTCAACATGACTGCCTAGGCCTCCAGCATGTCAGCAAGTGAAAACACACCAGATCTTCACAAGCCATTAGCCAAGGGTGGCTGCAGCTGGTCGGTGAGGTTACCTCCATTTTGCCAGTGACAGCTCCAGGCTACCCCTGCACTGACCCTTGTGAAAGAGCATTTTCAGTCAGTGGAGCAAACAACCAGCTCTCTGCTGCCTTGGCGGTACAATTCTGATTATAGTTAAGCGGAAATATAGTGGTTTTACTAGAGCTGGCCAAGATAAACATATATATATATATTTATCTGAAATATATATATATATATATATATATATAGATCATGTTGAAAGTCAAGGGAACTTAGGGTCTCATAAAATAGTCTTCAAAATGTTGTCTTTTTTGTGACAGTGCTATTCCTGTTCAGCCTGTCATTAGTAGTTTGTGCAGTGCAAATGCATCACTGTAATTACATCCAGGGGTAAAAATTTTACATGGTCCATGCCTGAGTACTGATTTCTTTCAGTGGTTTGCAATGTACAAACAGCTGTAATATACCTCTGTACAGGGTGTTCCTTGTATGTGAAAACATTGCTTCCCTAGGGAATATAAGAGCTTTCCATTGACTGCTCTTATAAGGGAAAAGGATGCTAGGATGGGAAATAGGGTAATAAATTTCATAGATTTTATAGACATTAGGGCTGGAAGGGACCCTAGAAGATCATCAGGTCCAGCCCCCTGCCCCAGGGGCAGGAAGCCAGCTAGGGTTAAAGGTTCCCAGCAAGATAGATGCCCAAATGTTTCTTAAAAGAGACCAGAGTAGGTGCTTGCACCGCCTCTAGAGGCAGTCTATTCCAGGCCTTCAGGGCTTAGACAGTAAAGAAGTTTTTCCTTATGTCTGGCCTGTAACAGTCTTGGAGGACTTTGTGACCGTTTGACCTTGTCATCCCTTGGGGCACTCTGGTGAACAGGTGTTCCCCCGGATCCAGATTTACACCTCTTATATACTTATAGGCAGCTACCAGGTCCCCCCAGAGCCTGCGCTTTTCCAGGCTGAAGAGTCCCATGGCTGTCAGCCTTTCATCATAGGGCCTGTTCTCTGCCCTGTAATCATACATGTGGCTCTCCTCTGGACTCTCTCAAGCTTTTCTACATCCTTTTTAAATTGTGGAGCCCAGAATTGGATGCAGTACTCCAGCTGTGGCCTCACCAAGGCCGAGTGCAACGGGAATGGGATTTGCTTGGGAAGCATCTATGGATGAAAGCCAGAGTTTTGTCCGCTTTACCAGCTGCGACATCGCATTGGTGGCTTATATTCATCTTGTGGTCATCATGACCCCCAAGTCCCTTTTGGCTGTGGTCCTAGCAAGTATAGCACTGCCGAGCCTATAAGCGTGCTGTGGGGTTTTTTTAGATTGCTCTTTCAGCTAAAGGCACTTAGAAATAAGCTCACTGGATTGATCAGTGCTTTATTTTTCCCTAAATACTATTTAACATGTTCTGATTTCTCTGATAACCCAAAGGATTGAGCAAAAATCTTTGCAACAGGATGTTCAAAAAGAATCCTCCCCTTAAAATCACTTTAGCTACTAATTAATAAAACACAGGACAAGGGGTCAGCGGCTGCATCGACATGAGACGCTGACTGCACAGTAATTTGTTACTACTGTGCAGCATTGCTGCATAGCACAAAACTTGATGTGGTGTTACTGCATAGTAGCAATGAGCTACTGTGCAATCAGCATCACCTAAAAGCCATTCAGTGATGCTACCGTGAAGAAACTCCAGTTACTGAACAGTCATTTGTTTATACAAATACTACATGACTGAGCAGTAATGACTGCACAGTCAATGTCTCATTTAGACGCGGCAAGTGAGTGCTTAAACAATGGTATTTTCCTCAGGAAAGTGACCTGGAGTACAATGCCAGCATGGTTGGACAGGCAGGATTAGTAACAACAAAAGGACCATTCTTCCCTTGTTATGTGTTCTTAATACTAATAGGCAATACCTTCCTGTCTGCATAAAGTACCTAAGGTGCTATATAAATGTGTTATAATTCATAACAATAGTAGTGGCTTGCATTTATAGAAGATAACACCTGAATAATATGTAGCATCACATACAGTGAGAACTGACATCATGAGAAGCTGAGTACACGGACTGAGGGGGCATGGACCCAATGGCCAGATCCTCATTTGGAATAAGAGTGCCAATAAAGTCAATGGAGTTATGCTGATTTACACTAGCTGAGGAGCTGACTCAGCTAGGAGCTCAGTGACTTTAGGGATGGACTGTGAGACTGACGCAGGTGGGTCTAGTGGTGCTTGAAGGTGAAATGTTGTTTGATTCCGGGGTGAAGTGTTTTTGGTAGAATACTGCATTATCCAGTTCGACCAAAATTATTAATGAATCCATACCAAATTTGCCCAATTGTTTTGGACAGTTCAACCTTTGGCTATCTGAGGGCTGAAGTTCATATAGCATTCTCTAAGTTGGCCAGCTTTGCAAGACAGTACTACTGCAACTATACTCTAGGGGTCTGCAGACTACATCTAAGGGGTCTAGGAAAGATGACTATAATCAATCAAAACTATGTGGTACCAACACTTACAATTCAAAGAGGCCTGCACCTCCATTCAAAATTTCTAAAGGGGTCCACATCTCCATTCAAAATATTTTATGGGTCTGCAAATGAAAAAGGTTGAAAACCACTACAGTACTACATTAGAAGCTTACTGGGGGCACTAGCAGCGAGCACTGTTATTTTCCAGCCCATGGTTAGAAATGAAATATATAAATTAAAGCTTTTACAGCACATCCAGATGAGCGTGCACATGCCTCTTGAAGAGTCTCAAACCCCTTTGCGATGCTGCAAGACGCATGTGTGGGAACAAAAAACGTTCCCCGTGCTGCATATTTGCAGCATGGGGGTAAAATTTGGTACCTGGATATGCTACTGCTAGGGGAGTGAGCCTCTGCTCCATCCAATCCCAGCCCCCAATCGTTGCCCTGCCTGGCCCCAACATCAGAGGGCCACAGCCTGCACAGAAGGGACTGAGCAGGGAGAAAAGGCAGAGAGACAGCTCTATGAGAGGGAGCAGTACACCTCGCTGGAGGCTGGCATTGGCTCCAAAGATAAGCAGCTTGAAATCCTCTAGGTCAAGCTTTGGTGGGGAGGGGGCAGGGGGTGAAGTGAGAGAGACCTAACTGTGGGCGTTTACTACAGGCCATAGAACCAAGAACAGGAGCTGGATCTGGAGTTCTCTTGAGAACTGACAAGAGGCCGTGTGTGCAAGGGACTTGGTTGTCTTGGGAGACTTCAATTACCCAGACACAGATTGGGAAGAATACTTGGCTAGGTCACATCGGTCATGTAGCTTCTTAACTGTAATCGAGCAGCTCTTTCTGACCCAGGAAGTGCAAGAGCCAAACAGAGGTACTGCTCTCCTAGATTTGGTCTTGGCCAAAGGAGATGTTCTGGTGTGTGGCTTGAACACTGAGGGTAGCCTGGGTGACAGTGACCATGAGCTCATCAGGGTCACTGACTGGCGCAAGGTTGACAAATCAGCTAGCAGGATTGAAGTCCTGGACTTCAAAAATACTGACTTCAACAGGCTCTGGGCATTAGTAGGGGAAGTGATGTGGGACCAGGGATGGAAGGCGAATGGGGTGCATGAAGAGTGGTCATTCCTCAAGGACATGATCCTTGAAGGACAAAAGAAACATTCCAATGAAGAGTAAAGGTAGCAGGAGATTTGGCAAGCTCTCCTGGCTCAATAGGGACATTGCAGTCCTCTTGAAAAAGAAAAAAGAGGCGTACACACAGTGGAAGCTAGGGATGGTCCTCAAGGAGGACTATACAACAGTGATCTGCACTTGTATGGAAATGATTAGGAAAGCTAAGGCAGTGACTGAGTTTAAGTTAGCCGAGGGAGTCAAGGACAATAAGAAGTTCTTCTTTAGGTATGTAGGGAGCAGAAGGAAAACAAATGGAAGCATGTGACCTCTGCTTAACACCTCAGGACAGCTGGTAACAGGCACTCTGGAAAAAAATGAACTCCTGAATGCCCACTTTGCTTTGGTATTTCACCAGACCAAGGGAAAACATAAGCTAGATACGGATCATAGGGGGCCTGGTGGGAATGATAGCCTTCCCACTGTGGATGCTGAGCTGGTGCAAAACCAAGCAGAAAAGCTAGATATTTATAAGTCAGCAGGACCAGATGGACTTCATCCAAGAATGCTGATGGAGCTGGCTGAGGTAATTGCAGAACCCCTGGTAAAACTCTTTCAAAAATCATGGTACACAGGGGAGATCCCTGAGGATTGGAAGACAGCCAACATTGTGCCCATCTTCAAGAAGAGGAAGAGGGAGGACCCGGTCAACTATAGACCAATTAGCCTAACCTCTATCCCAGGGAAAATCCTGGAAAAACTCATTAAATAATCTATGTGCAATATGTTTGTTGAGGGTAAGATTCTGAATGACAGCCAGCATGGCTTAGTCACGGGTAGGTCTTGTCTTACTGATCTCATCTCCTTCTACGACCAGATCTCTCTGGACATGGGAGAGAAGGTCAGCATTATATACCAAGACTTCCAAAAGGCTTTTGATCTGGTATCCCATGATATCCTTGTGGAAAAACTGGAAGACTGTGGGCTTAACTGCTTAATGGCTCAGTGGCTAGAAAACTGGCTGCAGGGTAGGGCCCAGAGAGTTCTCATGAACGGATCTGTGACATCCTGGTGAGAAGCGGCCAGTGGTGTCCTTCAAGGGTCTGTGCTTGGACCGGTGCTTTTCAACATCTTTATCAATGATTTGGATGTGGGGGCGAAAAGCTCACTGGCCAACTTTGTGGGGACAACGGTCATGCCAGAAGATAGGGTGCAGATACAGGCAGACCTGGACAGGCTGGAGACTTGGGTGGACCAGAACCAGATGAAATTCAACACTCAGAAGTGTAAGGTGCTCTATCTGGGGGCAAACAATCCCCAACATACCTACAGGCTCAGTGGCAACAATCTGACTTGCACCATGGCCGAAAGGGACCTAGGGGTAGTGATCGATCATCGCATGAACATAAGCTGGCAGTGGGATGCCGTGGCCAGTAGGGCAAACAATGCGTTGGTATGTATTAACTGTTGCATCTCATGCAAAACTAAGGAAGTGATACTCCTACTGTACTCCACACTGGCAAGACCACAGCTGGAGTACTGCATCCAGTTCTGGGTGCCGCACTTCAACAAGGAGGTGGAAATACTTGAGAGGGTCCAGAGAAGGGCCGCCCATATAATCAGGGACTTGCAAGACAAGCCATGCAAGGAGAGGTTGAGGGACTTGGGCCTTTTCAGCCTACAGAAGAGAAGGCTGAGAGGGGACTTGGTAGCAGCTTATTATTACATCAGGAGAGCACATCAAGAACTTGGTGAACAGCTGTTTACCAGGGCACCCCTAGGAAAGACCAGGAGCAATGGATACAAACTCCTGGAAGGCTGCTTCAGGCTCAACTCCAGGAAAAACTCCTTCACAGTCAGGTTGTCCAGACTGTGGAATAAACTCCCTCCAGTGGTGGTGTAGTCACCTACCCTGGAAATCTTCAAAAGGAGACTGGACAGTTACCTCGCTGGGGTTATTTCACCCCAGTTGTCTTTTCCTGCCTAGTGCAGGGGGACTGGACCTGATGATCTATAAGGTCCCTTCCAGTCCCTCACAAGCTATGAAAGCAAGCCACCACACTGAGAACATCTTCCAGGCGATAGCTGCCCAGATAGCCAGGCGGTGGCACACATGGCAATTGTGCCACACAAAGGCCAACTGTGCAGCCACACCCCACGGGCAGCTGGCCTAAAGGTGCAGATGCCTCTAATGGCCATGCAGTCCTCATCCGGGTCTGGCAGGTGCAGAGCCTTGCTGTTGCAGGTGGCAGCAGGTCACAGCCAGGCAACAGCCCCCACTGCCAGACTGCTGCAGTGGGTAGAGGGTGCAGGGAACTCTCAGGGCTGCTTCAGCAGTCCAGTTGGCACAAGGCGTAATGTCCCCAGGTACCAGTTGGCTAGACCCCAGAAGCTCCTATTTGTTCATCCGATTACCATGGGCAAGGCCCACCTGGATAACTAGTAGCCTAATTTTACGGGGGCTAACAGACAAATGGAACAACTAAATTCTTGGCACAGCTAATGAAAAAAAACAGGATAGGCGTGTCATGTGGGTTAAAGGGCCAAAACGTGAAAATAAATGTGCCTGAGGGGGACACTGAGCAGAGCCCCCCACACCACACCCACTGATCCTCAAAGACATCCAAGAAGTCAGTGGATGCCGCCCAGTGGTGCTCTGCCCAGAAATGTGCATGGACAAGTGAGAGGGAAGTGGCCCTGCAGTCCCTGGACACCTTCCCGGCCACAGCCTCCTTCCTGATCATGTACTGGACCCATTTGGCCAGGGCCAGGAGAAAGTTGACCAGGAAGTCCGGGGACTGCAGATGGGGTGTCCAAAAATAAAAAGGTTGGTGGTGAAGTTCAATCAGAACCTCAGGAGGAGGTTCTGGAAGTGGAGGAGCTGCAGCCTGGCACACTCGAGTTCCCACAAACTCCTGAGAGTAAGTAGCCCTAAGCCCTAGCTCCCCCTGGCTGCAGATCTGGGAGGAACCAGGCAGGGTTATTTTGCCTCAGGTGACAAATTTGCCCCACACCAAAGTGCACGTCTGGGCACGTTCACTGAGGCAAAAAGCCCCAGCTCAAATTTGTGTCACTTCTGTTTGAGCTCCTGCAAGAGCATGTGCCTGCCTGTGTAGTCCTGCCCTTAAAAGCCATGCCCATCAGAGGTTTTGATATGGCACTGGTGTTTGGGGCCCTGATGCAGGAATATAGGTTGAACAAAACAACACATTCTAGATGGGTATTGTTTAAGAAATAGGAGCAACAAAAGATCTCTGTGAAATTAGATCAGAGATGTCCAAACTCTGTATTGAGACTCAAGGGCAGCCCATGGAATTCTACCGTGCAGCCCATGACCACTCTGCTCCGAAATGGAGGGGGTACAGCACGCTAGAGAAAAACAGATCCCAGAATTCAATGTTTCATAACTGAGAAAAACACCCACTGTATTAAAAAGGAGAACACTTCCAGTCTGCTTTGCTTAATGCAACTTAAAAAAAGCCCTGGAGTTCTTAGTATGTTGCCAAAGTAATGTACAAATTGGGCAAATTTCATTGCTCCAGGTTTGACTGGCTGTGAAATAATTCAATAACAAGTCAGACCCACAATAAAACAGCAAAACCTTATTTATCTAACCAGGACAAGGGACACTATATTTTTATGGAGAAATGAGCTTTTTTGAGTAGGCAGAGGACTTTAATGCAGATTGGTTAACGTTACATATTTAAAGGCAATGGGGGGGTTTCAGATTAGGTGGGTTTGGACAAACAAAGTATCCCTATATTTAAAAAAAATCCTGGAATGTCCTTCAACTCTTTAGAAAAAGTAATGTATAGATAATGTCCTTTAAAGACTCCCTCACACATCTCACTACAGAACCTTCAGATTGCATCATAAGCATAAATCATGCCTTCGATTAGTTACAAAAATAGTGGGTCTAGAACCAAAAGAGAATCTTAACTTTATCTGAACTTTGATGCCTGAGTTGCTTGGTTCACACAAGAGCTTTTTAAAGTTTGGGATACATTGTGTCCCAGCATCTGGGAGAGGATAGATTTTACTCTTGTTGGCCAAAGTCTCCTTTGCAAGGACACTTACATTAGCACAGGTTGAGATAGATTGACATTTTTTCTGGCAGCCCTTTATTATATTTTAAAAACACCATAAAAAGATGTTCCAAGCTAGTGTGTGACTATCTTTGGGGTTCAGTCTTGCTAACTTTTTCACAGTATACAAAATTAAATGTGTTTTCTAGGTACAGAACACAGCTGAATCAAGCAATTGATTAGAATATGTACAAAAACTTACACATTCTGTCTTTTTAAAAAAAATATAAATATCAATAATGTTCAGGAGTATGGGTGGGTATTTTTACTTTTTAAGGCTTCCTACTTTCAGATCCTTCCTTATTTAATGATGGTGCCTCACTCTAACTGTGGGGTGGTTGCAGCAGAGAGGACCATGCCGTGTTATGGAAGACAGTGTGTTTGTTCATGATGAGCTAGCCCACTTAAAAACAAATGTCTCTTCCTTACACCTTGAAGTAAGAGGAATTGTTCCTTTCCTTCTATTGTGAGCCAGGCTGATTTAAATGTTCAAACTGGTCTTTGAGGGTGGTAGCAGAAGAAGAAAAACGAAAAAAAAATCCTTCCTTAAATTCTTTTAAACCTATAGCCATTTGTTTTAATTATTGAGACCCATCTGTAAAGCAGACTGATTAAATAAACTCAAGTGGAAGGGGTTTACCCCAGGCTTGCCTGGGAAAAGTTAAAGTGAAGAAATTGATGGTAGAGGTATACTATAGATGACCCCTGTGGGTATACCCTGTGGGTATAGTGACTGCTGAAGCTAGGACTGCTGCTGCTCTTGTGTCCTTGGGGATAAAGTTTGTAGGAAGGCTTTCCATCAGGCACTTGAGCTGCTCCTGACCCTGTTTGATTTTGTCATCCAGCTCCCGTTGCTTTATGAGAAGCGCAGACTTCATCTTCACAAAGTGCTGATAGTCCTCGAGCTGCTCCTCGGAGAGGTAATTGCCCAGGATTTCCAAGACCACACGTTCTCGCCGGTCTAGGTTTTCCTTCAGCTCTCGGGCATCCTCATGCTGGCCAGCCAGCAGCTTCTTCTTTTCATTCAGAGAGCTCTGTTACATCAGAGACAGCAGGTTAGTCTCATGGCACTAAGTCCCTTTCCCCATAGGTATCCCTTCCCTCCTCTGGCTGCAACTATGCTTTCTGCAATGCAAGGTCACACAGACTGAGGAGGAGAATAACATTTCAGTGGGCACATCTACTCATGCTATTAACGCGCTGAAAGCTTTCTGCACAGTAAAATACTGCACAATCAGCTTTCCTTAAAAGCGCATCTACATGTGCTCCTGTCAGAAGCAAATCTCCTCCCAATGAGAGCAGCTCAGTGCACGGATACTCCTGCCCTGGCCTGCTCTGCTCCCTTACAGCAGCCAGGGGGATCTCCAGACAGATTGGAGCGGGGGCTGGGAAGCAGGCAGATGCCCAGAGAGGGGACAGTTCTCCTGGCCCTTGTTGCCTGGGCTGACTGGGAGCAATTTGCAAATTTACAGGTAGTAGAAAATTTCACATTAGCCTATTTTACTGCACAGTAGCTGCTGTGCATGGTTACATAGTGACATTTTACTGTGCAGTAGATTAGTCTTAGGTCAGGTCAAACCAAGCCAGGCCTGTTACCATTATGGTGCTTTGGGTGGAGGAGCAACCTAGAGGGTGGTACTAGTCCTTACCCTGGGTGGAGGAAATGCCACCAAAAGGAGGATGCCATGACAGGGTGGACTGGGCTCTCCAGCCTTGTTTGGAAACCAGTTTAGGAGTGGAGCCTTGAAAGGCGGACAGATTGAATGTCTTCTTTGTACTGGCAGCTCATACAGCTAAGCTCACTCCAAATGTACTGACTTCTGCCTTTCCTTTGGGATCAACTAGCTAGGCCAGAGGAGGACATTCATATATGTGCAACTCAAGTGTCTCCATATCAATTGCCCAGGCCATTTCAGGCAAAATTGAATGGAGAGGACACTCCATCTTTGCTACTTGCATAGCACAACACAGAAGGGGGCAGTCACAGGTTATAAGATCAACTCAATTGGTGTAGAGTGCCATGGGTCACCTTTGTTGATGGGAGAAACCAGTTGTATTTGATTGGTCAGCTACTGCCTGCCTTAAACTGGCTAGCCCCCAGCCAGTAAGGTGCTGACCCTCCATAGTCTGCCTGCCTCATTTGGTGTGTGGGGCAAGACCAAAAGTCAAAAGACAGATAAGACCATGTGGATCTAGACCAAAAGTCAAAAGACAAATAAAAGATCATGTGGGTCTACATGTGACTGCAAGCTACTTTGCCATAGCAGCAGGCTCCACAGCTTTAGCGTGCTGCTATGGTAAGGTAGTAGCTAAAACACATCATGTGCCACATACACGGCATAGTATGGACAGTTACTGAAGGAAGTACTAAAGCACAGTTTAGTAACAACGTTACTGTAGGGCGATGTGTAGATGCGCCCACCTACACTTATCACAGTGCCAACTGTGACACAGATCACTCTCTATGAATTGAAAACGATACCAAAGAAGTTGCACAGAGCCAAGAGTAAGGGTCAGCCAACAATTAACATATACAGCTCAAAGCAAGTGCCTTGACTTTCAAAGGACCTATGTCTACGAAAGCAAAAATTGCAAATGCTCAAGGAACTTGGAATGGACTAAGAGCAGTCATCCAGGACACAGCACCAGTTTTTTGAGAACAAGAAATTGTTCAAAAGAAGTGTTCTTGGTCTCAGGCACACTTGGAATAGATCCTACCACTTGGTGAAGCCAAGAACACAGCCTACCTGAAACACAACCAGAATCCAACAGAAAGGTCCAAGGCTAAGCTGAAGCATGCCAGGGCAACGGTACAGGAAACAGCCAGATGCTACACAAACCAGTACTGGACTGACTTATGTCAAGAGAATAATTTGCCTCAGACACAGGAAACCTGTGATTTATGTATGATGGCCTGAAGAAAGCTCTTGGCCCAAAGGTCACTAAAGTCTTGAGATGACAAAGTAAAATCACTGACAAGAGCAAGCAGATGTCACACTGTTGAACATTACTTAGAGCTTTACTCCCATGAAACAGACGTTTAAGAAGAGGCAGTGGATCAACTTCCAACTCTAAGTGTACTGGCACAGCTAAACAAAGAACCTACAGCCAAAGAACCTAGCAAGGCCATAGACTCTCTAGCAAGTGGAAAAGCACCAGGGGAGGATGGCATCCCAGCTGAGGTTCTTCAGTATAGGAAGGCTAGCCTGCTACCACATTTTCATCAACTCCTAGTGCGCTCCTGGAAGGAAGATCAAATACCCAGGACATGCATGATGCTAACATCATCACTGTCTACAAGAACAAGGGAAACAAGGGTGACTGCAACAACTATATGGGTATCTTTCTCCTCAGTGTTACAGGCAAGGCTTTTGCTAGAGTCATCTTGAAATGCTTGCAGCAACTTGATGACTACATCTACCTGGAATCACTGTGTAGATTTAGAGCAGGGGGATCAACAGTGGACATGATATTCTCCTTATGCCAATTGCTAGAAAAATGCAGAGAACTAAATAAGCCACTGTGGGCATGTCTACATGTGTTACTAAGACGCCGTTATTACTGCATTGTCATAAAAGATAGCACAGTAACAGCCCATACTGCGCTGTGAATGAGGGAGTTCATTGCTACAGCAACATAGCTGTGGCATCATGGTTTTTGCCCATGCACACTACATTACCATAGTGTGATGCTATGGTAAAGTAGTGTCACATGTAGATGTGCCCTGTATGTAGCGTCTGTTGACCTGACGAAAGCCTTTTACAATGTCAGCAGAGCAGGTTTGTTTAAAGGTCTTGATAAAACTGAATGACCCCCAACATTGCTTAGCAGGATAGACTCCTTCCATGAAAACATGTAGGCCACAGTTCAGTTTGATGGACTAACCTCTGACAGGGTTGAGACAAAGAGTGGAGTGAAGCAGGGTTGTGTTCTGGCACCCACACTTTTCGGGATCTTCTTTTCTATGTTGCTGCACTATGCTTTTGATGGCTTGAAGGAAGACATATACCTTCACACAAGATCAGATAGCAAACTCTACAATCTATCATGTCTGAAGGCCAAGACAAAAGTGAGGCACATACTTATGACAGAGCTCCTTTTTGCTGATGATGCTGCACTCATTGCCTATGAAGAAGGCCAACTACAAAATCATGAATCACTTCTCCCATGCTTGCAGGATGTTTGCCCTAACGATCAGCATCAAGAAGACTGTGGTCCTAAGGGTGTTCACCAGTCACTATCTATCAGCCTTGACAACACACCTTGTGAAGTACTGAAGTTCTGCTACCTTGGATCCATAGTGAGAGACAACCTATCACTGGATTAAGAGCTAAATGTCTGCGTTGGAAGGCAGCTGCCACTTTCAGTAAGCTCTCCAAATGAGTCTTAAACAATACAAAATTCACAATGAAAACTAAGCTGCTTGTGTACAAAGCCTGTGTCCTCAATGTCCTTATGTACAGCAGTGAGAAATGGTCAGCATATGCATATCAAGAAAAGAAGCTGAACAGTTTCCACCTACACTATTTATGGTGCATCCTTGACATCCAGTGGCAAAGTATAAGACCAGCACAGAGGTCATCACCAAACTGAACCTGCTAACCTTTACTGCACTACTCAAACAACAGTGCCTATGCTGGCTTGGGCATCTTTGCAGGATGGAAAGTGGGTGCATCCTGAAGGATATCCTGTATGGGCAAATTGCAGGTGGGGAGAAAAGAGTAGGACACCCAAAACTGCACTTCAAAGACATCTGCAAACAGGATCTGAAGGCTTTTAGAATTGACCCAAACCTTTGGGAGGCCTTAGAAGGAGACAGGACAAAGTGGTGCTCCTTTCTCAATCATGGAGTCCAACATCATCATGAAAAATGGTCACTCAAATTACAACAGAAACATAACGAACAGCCTGCCAGTACAGTAGCCCCTAAGGCCGTGCACAGCTGTGACCACTGTGGCAGGACCTGCAAGTCTAAAATTGGTCTTTACAGCCACAAAAGCAAATGCACCAGTCAGTAGAATAGCTGCAATATCCACCATTGCTTGCTGATGAATGGATGCCATAGATTAGTCTACTGAACAGTAAAGCATCTTGTGTAGACATTCCCAGTAAGGCTCAAACTCCACTGAACTGAAATCCAGAACTATTTGGTCAATAGGCTGCCATTGGTGCTAGAAATTCAGAAAATCACAGAAAATAGGGATGGAAGGACCCTCAGGAGGTCACCTAGTCCAATCCCCTGCTCAAGGAAGGAATAGCCCTGTCTAAATCATCTCAGACAAGTGTCTATACTGCAGCTAAAAACTAATTGGAAATAAAACTAGTGCAAGCCCTGATTTTGCATGAGTTGGCTTCATCAACTTCAGCTGGCCAAAGAGTCTTAAAACTTGGTTAAGATGGACCTAGGAGATCACAGTTTGTCCCACGATGTATCACCTGGCCTTTATTTCTATTTGTGTAGCTAACAGTGTGTCCAGTCCAAAACAAAGCTATGTTTTTAAGTAGCTAAGAAACCTGGGATTTGATTTATTTGTACAAAACAGCAGCCAAGAATAATGGTGGTCAGACCTATGTTTACAAATATGTATGTAAAGTGAATAGGCAATCTATTACTGCCTTTCACTCTGGAGACTGCAGTCATTTATATAAGGACTTTCAAAGTAGCTTAAGAGTATTGGACATCCAGGACACATCCAGACGTGCATGGATGTTTGGTTCCCCAGGGACAAGTAGCAGCGGTGCACCTTGCACCACAGCTATTTGTCCGTGGGGAATGCCGGGGCCATGTGTACTTTGGCACATAGCAAGTTTTCCTGAATGGGGCAGGGAAGGCTGGGGCCAGCACTATGCTGGCTCCAGCAGCCTTACCTGGGGTCCTGGGCACCTCCCAGGGCCGCAGCCACAGTGATTCTACTGTGCAGAGCCTGGCCAGCAGCCACGGCACAGTGCTGGGTGGCCCAGCTTTGCTTTTAACAGCGCACACTGCCCGAGCGTGTGTTCTGCTGGGTTTTTTTCCCCTGCATTTTTTTTTATCCCCCCACCCCCCAGCCTGTTTCTCACCCACTGGCTCCTCAATTTACATCTTCACAGACTGCCTGTCTTGCATGTGTACCAGCTCAGCCTCTGGTTTCTTTACTATTCATTCCATGCAGGAAGAGCACACACCAACTGCAGATGTTTCCTCAGCCTGACGAACGGTATTTAAACCCAAAAGCTTGCTTAGAAGAATTTTTTCAACTAACTGAGTTGGTCTAATAAAAGATATCACATTTACCCAAAGAACCTAGCCTGCCTATATCCTTAGACCAACACGGCTACAGCCTATACCCCTGGAAGATATTGGGAAGCCTTTGAAAAATCCCAGTTTACCCAGGCATGTTTTTCTGATCACACCATTGTCCAGTCCTCAGAAAAAAGCAATGTTCTCCAGGTTATAAAAGATACATACCCATTCCTCAGTATTGCCATCTTCATCTAGGCTGCTCAGGATGTTCTCTACACGAGCCAGCCTTCCCGAGAGGGAAAGCAATAGGTTCACCACCTTATCCAAGTCTCCTATGAACATCTTGTATTTGTCAAACTCATTGGGCTTGCATAGGTTGTTGATCAACAGCTCCACTTCCTCTCCCAGGGTATTATTCATCTTAGTGTCTGCTAGCAGGCTCTCCTTAGCATCCTTCAAGATCTCCAGCTTGTGGGACAAGCTCCCAATGAGCTCAGCCTAACAGGAGAGAATCACAGTTGGTTACCATCTATGCTGTGCAGTTCTGACAACGGGAAAACATGGTCTCCTGTCCTGAGGAGCTGTTAGAAAATTCATTGTATGCAGACAGTGACCACAATGAGGTGAAATAGAGAACAAAATAGAGTGCAGGAGACATTCAAGGTGAGATTGTTGAAGCTGTTGGCTAAAAAATTCACGATTCAGTTCCCCTTGCACAGAGACCCAAATCTTAATTTGATCGTATCATCATTGGACAATATTTTCCAAACTGCCGTAGGACTTTGGGTGCCACATTTTAAAATATCCAACTAGGTTCATCTTGAAGGGGATAATGATAGATATTAAACTTACTTTTACAGAGTACATTGGTATTGCTGGATGAAGAGTGTCATAGCAGAGTTATATGTCCTGTTCCTCAAATTTCCTCCTACTATCACCTCCAGGATTCTTGTGTGTAAATTATATTTTGTATTGCCCTTTTCTCAGAGTAACATTACTAAAAACTGACCAATATAAAGGGATTAATACTGATTAACTAACCATAAATCTGGCCTATGTTGTTATGGGGAACAAGTGCCTGTGTTACAGTGCTTTACAGAGCTGAGGAGCATGAAAAGAAAAGACACAAATCCCAAACTTTTCACTATTTTCCCAATTTTAAAACACACAAATTCCTATAAATTCTGGGCTCCAGAGGTATTAACAGAGGCAACTACAAGCCACACTCTCAAGTTCAGCTGCAGCTAGAGATGAAGCTTCTCTACCTCAACAGTATCCACTGTCTGGCCTGGAGTTGCAACTGTGTACACCAGAAATGCCCCAGCTTTTCCAACAGCATGAGTAATGGGAGCAATGGCCCATTTTATGAAAGCACTCACAGCCATTCCACACTCCAAGACAAGGTCTTGGGGTTTGGCTGCCCAACAAGTACTGATGTGCATGTACTACAGTTCCTCACTTCTGCTTTGATAAGATAGGGAAGCTACAGCTGTCCACAGTCTGTGGTCTGGAGCTGGTAATGTTAACAGCTCTACTTCCACTTAGATATAATTTAGGGCTGCCTAACTGGCAGCCCACAAGTGGTTAAATCAGGGGTTGGCAATTATTCGGGCCTGAGGGCCACTTAGGGAGTTTTGGTGAGCTGTCGCAGGCCGGGTCAGCACCTCCCTCCTCCGTGCTAGGTCAGCACCCTGCACCCTAAATGTCTGTTCTGTGCACAGATGGGCAGATGGGATGAGGCCAAGGGTGGGCAGGGAGCAGCACCCAGTAGTGGTACAGAAGGGTGGAGCCCTGCAACAGGCTCTGGTTCTGCAGGTGGGGGATGGAGAGAATGGATTGCAGCTCTGCCTCAGGCCTTTACCCTGAAATCCCAGGGTCTCCAGGGAGACTGGCCAGGACCTACATGGGAAGGGAGCATGGCCAGGTATACAGGATGGGACCTGTCACTGTGTGGGATGATGAGACTCTCGGGAGCAGGAAGGATTCTCCCCCAACAGTCCCCAACTGGTGAGGGATCTGGGCCCTGAAAGGGATGAGGGTTGTCTTACCTTACCATTCATCAGCCAAGCCCCAGAAGTGGAGGTGCACGCAGTGCCTCCATGCTGCTTTAAAAGCATGACTTCCCTGCGTGTGGGGTGGCGCACAACTAATGATGCCATAAAAAGGCATCCAGGGCTCAGCAAGGGGCAGCTCATGGCGAGGAAGTGGCAGCAGTACAGGCTGCAAGGAGCTTTTCCATGGACCCAGCAAGACCTGATGAGGACACCAAGGAGCTGCCGGTGAGCCAGACTGAGGGAGACCCACAGGGGTCTCTGCCCCCAAAGACAGAGAGCGAGAGGTGAGCACCTGACTGGTGGGACCTCCCTTTCCATCCATGATTTCCTGACAAGCAAGAAGTGGCAGGAGAGTAGAAGGGAGACCCACCTCAGGGTAGAAGGCTCCAAGTGCCTGTAGGGGTGCAACACTAAAGGGCCTGAGAGAGGTGACTGGCATGGGGACCATGACATTTGGACCCGTGTTCTCGCTACCAGCCCTCCTCTGGAGACACAGCCTTAGGCAGGTGGGTGGGGAGCAGCATCCAAGAGTAGACATGCTAGGCCAGGGCTAGACTCTTGGAGCAGTGACAGTGTGGGGCTGTGGCCCAGGGACAGAGCCATGATCCACTCCCTGCACACATCTGCCTGAGGAACTGGCACCTGTCACAAGGGTGTGCGGGCAGTTCATCGGGGCTCTGCCCCAGGCCCCAGGCCCCAGCCCCACACTGTCACTGTCTTCTGATCCCGGGTCCATCCATTCTGCTTCTTGCCCATCCACAGCCCCACCCCACCCACCTAGCCATGAATCCTATCTGCGTGGGTTCACCTCTGGTGGTGGGTGCGGGGTGGATGGGCCAGGGTGCCCAGGTGGCAGGGCTGGGTCTGGTAGTGCCAGCAAGTGGAAGGAGTTGCTGATGCCAGGGCTGCCAGGAAGTAAATGTGGCCATGGCACCAGTTTTGCTACACACCCAGGGATGGTGGTACCAGCTGCATTAATCACAGCCCGGGCTGCCCTCCGTACCTTGGCCACATGGGGTCAAGGGACCCACTGTTGGTCAGACAAAATCCTTTGGCGGGTCAGATCTAGCCATATTTTGCCTACCTCTGGGTTAAGCTGTGGTCACCAGGCACCTGCCCAGCTACTGATCCTCCTGCTTTACCTGCAGTAGTAGCCTGAGTCTCTGGGCTGTTGTCTTCCTGCCCCTGCCCCAAAACACAGACTCCATGAGAAGCCCTTAGTGCAGACCAAAGGTATGTTCAGCCTCTTATGCAGTAATAATACATGTTAATATACACCACATACAGTGAGGCTGAAATGTTTCAGAAAACAATCCTCTTTCTGTTACTGGTAATTTTATATAAACTAACTCAGCGCTGCAGGATAAAATGGGTCTTTGAATACAGGTCACACTTTATGGTAGCACTTAGGAAGGCTTTGAAGTGGTGTTTTAAAGAAAGGGCATCTCTATTCGTGGTGATTTTTAAAGGCTGGTTTCACTGTCTGCAACAGAGTATCATTCATCTAATTACCACTAGATGGCTGCATCATTCACATAGGAGTCCCAGGAACACCACAGTTTTCTGACTGAAATCCAATATGAAAAACCCAGGTGGAAAAGAAGTGAAATGTAAGTGCCAGGGGGAACGGCCCAGCTGCGCTATTCCATGTGATGGCTGGGTATTCCAGGGGGTAAAATGGCCAATCACAAGCAGGCCAAGCAAAGGCAAGGTGAGACCATCAGTGTGCTGCTGGGACATGACCAGAGATCTGGGCTTTCCATTTCCCATGGAAAAACAGTAACACCTGAATATCCTTCCTTACTGGAGAAAAAGGCAGATTTCCCATCTTAGCAGTGAAACCCATGGATTTTGCAGTTTTGCAGCGAGCCTTCTGCAGCCTGGCAGAGTTCCAGCCTGCAGGGGGGCGGGAGGGAGAGGGAGGAGGGTGGTGAGGCAGAGGATGCGCACATGGCTGCCAGGCAGCCTGGAGAGCAGCTCCCACAGGTAAGTCGGGAGGGGGAAGAGGGGGGTAGAATTGAGCCCCCATAGGGAAGGAGGGGAGGAGTTGGGCAGGGCTGGGGCTGCTGCCTAGCTGGGCGGTGCATGGGGCTTGGGGCCCAGGCCCCAAGTGTGTGGCTGCAGGGCCCCTGCAGGGAGCAGGATGGGGCCATAGGCAGCTCATTTTGCGGGGTGGGGAAACCTGCTTGCTGCTGTGAGCTCTGCGCTGCTCTGGTGATGCATCCCCTGCATGTGCAGCAGCTTTGAGGGGCATAACTCTGCGTCGTTGCCTTTACTGCAGCTGCCAGGGGCTGTGTTGCCAGGGCAGTGCAGAGATTGCAGTGGCAAGCAGCTTTTCTGTGTGGCTCAGCTGTTCCCCGCCCTGCTGGATCATGCCCGCTGGGCTGCGGAGGCCCCAGGGGACGGCAGCAGGACGGGAGCCCGAGCCCACAGCATGCAGCCCATGCCCGCCCCCATCCCTGTCTCGTGCCCAGATCTGCAGGATGTGGGTCCCCCCACCCCCTGGGGAGTGTGTGCTGTGTCAGGGAGCCACCCGAGTCCGTGGCAGGCAGCAGGGGGGAGCTGGGCTCTGCTCCACTGTAGCAGCTGCCACCTCTTCCTGGGGACAGGGTGTGGCAGACCCGGGTCCCTGGCTCCATAGCCTTGGCAGCTGGGGACCCCTCCAGCAAGGGCTATGGGAGGAGTGAGAGGCAAGAGCAGGGGGACTATGTTTAGTCATGGATTTGGGGGTTTTTATTAGAAAATGTGTGATTTTTTATCAGAGAATTTGCAATTTTTTATCAAGGAAAACCAAGATCCTTGGACATGAAACATCATGAGGCGATTTCAGGGCCATCTCACTGACACGGGAAGCTGAGAGAACCTTCTCACTTTACACCCCAGCAGCTCTACTGACCGCAGTGGAGTGAATCCAGATTTATACCAGGATTAAAATGAAGATAACTTTTCTCCATAGGACTGAAGTGACAACCAAAGGAAAGCTCTAACGTTCTGTACAGCATGTAGCTGCACGGCTCATAAGACAAGTGTCACAAACCAAATGGGCAACAAAGGCAACATGATTCAATTACTACATCAACTATGGAAAACCTTGTGGAGTCCTTCCCAGGGCCTTATTTAAAGCTTTGCAGGAGCATTCAACAGACTCTGCATCAGGCTCAGGCTGCACAGAGGGTAACAGCTCACTGGCTACCTGTAAGTTTTGCACCAGGGGAAGGCCATGAGATGCAGAACACCATTTTTGCTGTTGTCCCCATCTCAGAAATTGTTTGGCTATGTTGCTGCCAGACGGAGGCAAGAAGCCCTCCTACCTGCTTGATGGCTGCACTGTTGTGGAAGGCCTAGGAGTTTGAAATGGACCTGAAAGCACTCACATTTTCTTCCTCACTCTCTGCCCCTCCTAGTGCAGCTACCAGAGCAACTGCATTTACAATGGTCATGAGTTGGTTTATTCAAATGACCTCTCAGGAAAGCTGTCTTCCCTGATAACACCTATGCAAATATTACTGGTCATAGACCAAAGTGCAAACCTGCCAAAACAATTTCAGTACTCTGGCCCTAATCACTCTTATCTATTTCTGTTTTCCCATATAAATGTAGTCTTTGAGGATTCATCCTCCACCAACAGGCTCTCACCTTCTTGCAAACTCCTTAGACCAAGGGCGGGCAATGATATGCAATTATCAGCACCCTCCACCCCCTCCAATGCAACAGCTCACCAAAACTCCCTAAGTGACCCCATTCTGTCTGCCTGGCCACTTGCCTTGCTCGTCTGGGTCCCAGCTGATCTCCACAGAAACCCCAGGATTGTGGGGCAGTGACAGCATGGGGCCAGGCCAGGGCCTGACCAGAGCCATAATCCGCTCCCCACATGCACCTACCTGTGGAAAACATGGTCATCACAGGGGCATGTGGGGAGTTGATCACGGCTCTGCCCTGGTCCTGCGCTGTCACCACCCTGTGATCTCACTTCATGATCCCAGCCTCACGTGCCTGTCCCACTCCCAAACACTGCTCCTCACCTGGCTCTTCACCCTGTCTGTGCAGGTCTTGCCCCCAGCAGTGGGTGTGGGGTGGACTGACTGGGGTGCCTGGGCAGTGAGTCCAGGTCTGGTGGCAGCAGGTGGAAGGTTCCACCACCACTGGAAAACGAGTCCTGCTGCTGCCCTGCCCCAGCCCCGCTGTGCCAGGGGGTGGATAAAATTCCCAAGTGAGCAGTATATGGCCTGTGGGTCATCTTTTGTTCACTCCTGCCTTAGATCTTTGCTATATGTATGACTCATCAGAGCAACACCTCATCCTTTTAACCAGACTTCTCCCATTTGCTTACTGCAAGCAGATGGGCATTTCCAAATGAAGCAGCATTCAATGAAGAATCAGTGAAATGCTATTAGCCTGGGACCAGCTGTAATTAGCAGCTTTAAAGTAATGAACTCTTCCCAGGTTAATTATTTAAATAGGGTTTTAAGTGGGAACGAAGACATTGGCCAAGTGCTTTTGAATCATTTATCGACTGTGTAAGACTGTAGTTGTTATGTGCTATCTATGTAGAATTACAGAAGTTGGAGGGGAAAGAGGCCTGTTACCTTAGCCTGCCCACTTCAGTGTCAGCTGCGGAGCTGGGAACAGAACCCAGGCTCCTCAATTAAGTTTCTAGAGTATGGTCTAGGTTTATTTTAAATGCCTTTCAAAAATGGGGCTTCCATCTTATTAATAATGTGTATTATGGTTGTGTTTCAATAATTCAACAGAAACTGGGTCCCATTCTTGTAAAGAATGGGACCCAGAACAATTCAGCAGAAACTGGGTCCCATTCTTTACAACGTTGTGAAGAGAAAGGCCCTGCCCAAGTGGTTTACAGTGTAAATGGACAAGAAATACAATGGCTGGGAACAGGAACAGAAGGGGAACTAGCACAGAAAGGGGAAGTGATTCATTTAAAATCTTATAGCAGGTCAGCTGCAGAGCCAGGAACAAGACCCAGGTTGCGTAACTAATGCACAGTGTTCGGCATTCTTGGTTTCTATTTTTTTAAAAACCTGGGAATTTATGGGATTTATCTTCAAAACATAAAAACCAGGATGAAAGTAGGGTAAAAGGAAGAAAGGGGGGTGGCACAAATTGGGGGGAAAAATCAGCGTTGAGGAAGGGACTAGAGAATGGGCAGCAGGAGGGGTGAGGTGCAGCCTGTCGGCTGCTCCCAGGGCTGCAGCAGGGAGCAAAGCAGGGGGAGCTGTCAGTGGGTGCGGGGCGTGGCTCTTGTTGCTACATGCATCCCAGGAGGGCTGTGGGCTGGGGAGTGTGCCCCTGGATCTGTGCACAAGACGAGAGCAGGCTGCCATCTGCCCCAAGCACCAGGAAGAGCCTGGTGACACCACTGGCCTCAGGCTCTTCCTGGTGCTCCAGGAGAGCAGCACCCTGCTCTTGCTGCAGCCTGCTGCCACTGCAGGCTGGGGCTGGTGGTGGCACCATGGGTGCTTGGGTCGGGTGGCACCGCTGTGGGGGGACCCGACCCCAACCCCAGCACCTCGTGCCCCACCTAGGGTCAGAGCTGGGAGCCCCGCAGCTCTAGGCAGTGGCTCCAGCCCCACGGACCTGTGCTGAGAGCCTGGGTGCAGCCCCCTGCCACTGGGAGTGGGGCCGGGCTCTTCCGCCTGCCCCCCCAGTGGGGCTTGGGGCTTGCAGCTCCCAGCGCCTGGGGCAGGACCAAAGCCAGAGCTGCCATGGTGCAGCTGGGACCTGCCCATCCCAGGAGTGATTCTCGTGGCCTGTCCCACTCAGGGTCAGACCTGGGTGCCCTGTGCCCCCAGGCAGTGGCTCTAGACACCCTCTCTCGGCCCCCATGTGGCCACCGCCACCTCCTCATCCCCTGCTCCACATGTGGCTGCTGCCACTGTCCTCCCACCCCCAGGCCGCATCCGTCTGGAAACCTGTGCCTCAGGTAACTGGCACAGTGGCACTTTTAACTTACCAGCACCATCTGCTTTTCAGTTCAAGTCCCTGTTTACCAGCACAAGTGGGGAATGGGCCATTCCCCACTCATGCTAGTTAACAGGGATTTGATTTGAAAAACAGGTGTAAATCAGTAAAAACTGAATGACTTAAAAAAATCAGGGAATTTATCAGTGCAAAAAAAATCGGCAAAAATTGAGACTGTGGAACACTACTAATGCAGGTAGCTTGACTCCCAGTTTTATGTACTAGCTTACAGACTGAGCAACCTGTTATCTTGGTATATGACGTACACAAATGCAATGTTTAAAATGTATTGTGGATGGGTCAATAGTTGTATAAGTCACTACATTGAAAATGAACACTTGTACTGAGGGAGTAAGAATGTGCAAGCTGCATTATCCTGTCTAGTGCAGCTTTACTATACTTTATATTTATAGACAGTTTGCTTCTTTTTGATGTGACAGAAGAGAGAAATGCAGAGAAATGCACCAGCTCTCTATAGTGACCACCTGTCTCCTTGCATTTATGTAGCATCTTTTGTGAGTTAGTGGGTTGCTGAGGTGAGACAGTTCTATTTGTAACCTTTAGACTGCTCCACAAGCCCCAAGAGCTCCAGAAAATAACAGCACAATCTTCTGTAACATGATTGAGCAAAAGAGCATCCAGGCCACTGGCCTCTATGGTTTGGGACTTGTCACTGATCTGCAACCTCAGACAACTCATTTTACTTGTCTGTTTCCCCTCCCACCCTTTATGCACTCTTTAGGGCAGGGACAATATATGATACGTATGTATAGCACATGGAATATTTTAGGTAACCTGCACTCAGAAAGTTGAATTGGTGCCAGTTGAAATTGTACCATTTGAAATCAGAACAAGGGCTGCTAGGGTACATAATGGCTTTCTTGGGCTGCCCTGGTACCAGGCTAACCCCCACCCCTCCCACCCTGGGCATGTCCACATGTACCATTACAGAGCAGCAATAAACTGGAGCTTATTGCTCTGCAGTTTATTGCTCCCAGGAAGCTCCCTGGGTGCACATCTGTATGTGCACCCAAACCACAGCACATTGATCTGGGTCTCAGCAGCCCCAGCTGATAGGAGGCTCTGGGGGTCAGACTGCCAACCCAGGGCTGCCCCAACTAAGCTCAGTGTGCTGAAGAGGGGCTGGCTGGGGCACGAGGATGCTTCAGTGTGAGGCTAAACAGCAGGCCCAGCCAGCTAGCTAAGTTTCTACACGTGCACTGCTGAGCACAAAAAACTCTACAGCAGGGTAAGACATGTATTTACAAGTCCTACCCTGCTGTGGAGTTTATCAGTTTCATGCACCCTAACAGGGGCACACGTGTAGATGTGGAGACGTTTACTGCACAGTTAATTAGGCAACTGTGAAGTAAACATCTTTGTGGCCCCTGTGTAGACAAGACTTCAGTGGACAAAATCTCTGAAGTCAGTTGCACTTCTATACATCAGGGCTGAAGGAGCCCCTGTCTAGTTACACACAGACAGTGATACACGCCCTGGGTTTACCTTCTTCTCATTAATTTCCAGCTGCTCCTTTTCCTCATCTGCATCCGCTGGCAAGTCTTTGATTTTATTCAGCAGTTCTGCCTTGGATGCTGACACACTGTAGTAGGCAGGACAGGTGACCATTGTTACAGCAGGTTCCTTTTCTTCTTTCCTAAGCCATAATAAACAAGTCATGCTCCCATCCAAAGAGAAGCTCAGTTTGGCTTTTACTCTTGACTGTTCCTATATAAGGCCTCTCTAATGTATTCATTTGCAACAGTGGCACCAACATTTTGGCCCTGTGAGCTGGACGAGTGGCATGGGTCAGTCCATGGGTGGGATCCAGGGTGGGATTAATGCATAGGATTGGTCCCTGGGCCCAATCCAGCTGTGAGCTGGCACTGGTCTGTTTCTGCTGCATACTGGCTCAAACCTGCACTTCTGGATCTGGCATGACGTGTACAGGGCAATGTAATCTGGCTGGTGGATCTCCCCACACGTGCAAAAATTTGGTAGCAGGGGAGCAGCAATTAACATTACCACTGTTCCCTCTTCACCAAATTTTCAGACTTTTGGGGAGCCTCGAGGAGCCCCATGGGCTGGATATCACAGTTTCTCAGGCAGGATCAGGCCCACAGGTTAGGCGTTCAGAATCCTGATTTGAAAGTTTCTTAATATTAAGCTGTGAAGAAGAGGGCTAAATTTCACCAGCAGAGGGTGCCTGGCAACTGTTTTCCACGCTGGAAAAAATGCTAGCACAATTGCACTGATATTTAGTTGTTAACTGAGCATTACCCTCAACAGTGGGGTCAGGTGTTCAGCTAGGGTAACAGAACCTCACAAAAGTCACTTTAACTGAATAACTACTCTGGCATAACCAATTATAACTGATTGCAACAGTACTTCAGATATTGCACTTGACCCTCTACTTTACGGTGTGTTTGGGGAAATTTTTGAAGAATACTATCAGTTTTTTACAGCAGATATCCCTGGGTCCACCTCCAGAATCCTGCCCCTCAAAGACTGGCACCTGTTTGCTTTTCTTACCCTGAGGTAATGCTACAGCTTTTGTTGGAATTATTCCTGACTAGAATGGCGGAGGGATCAGAACAAGGTGATTTGTCTTTGGTTTGGCTGCAGAGAAATGCTGATGCATGGACTGGTGCATAGACCAGTCAGCATTGGGGAGAGAAGGTGGCAAGGCCAAAAGCAATGCATAACCAAGCTAGTAGGAAACCATTTTGAAGAATGGCATTTTAAAGAATAGCCCATTGCATGATACACTCCCTGCTCAGCAGTGCTTCCACCATATTGGCAGGAGGAATCCAGCCTGTGTGTTTTCTTACAAGTGAGCAAAAATGAACTCTTCTTCTACACTAGATTAAAACCCAAATTAACATTGCTTACCTGTCCTCCTCAGACACCATCTGGCTGGCTTTCTTTTGCATCACTTTTCTTTGCATATTGTTCTCTTTTAGCAATCTGGTTGCACTGGGAAAAATCCCTTCCATTAGATCCATGGTTGTCTTCATTTTGGAGTCTGGATCCAAGATATCAGCCAACGACTTATCCTTGTTGACGATCTCCTTGGCTAGCGCCTCTGATTTAATATCCTCTGGGGTCTTCTCCATCTTTACTTGACCAACTGAGCTGTGTATCCTACCACAAAAGCCGCCATTTTCCACATCTCTGCTCAAGATAGCTGGCTCTTTCAGGTTGCCTTTGAGTTGAGCTGTAGGCTGCTTATCAGAGTTTGGAAATCCTCCATGAGTGGCAGGTGACTGGTGTTGCGTGTTCAAGGCAGGTGAAGAGCCAGTTCTCTTAGACCCAATGTTTCCAACAGGTGATGAAGTCCAGCTGTTTTCACTGAAAATGGTGCTCATCCCTGGCCTCCTCTTCTCAGACAGACTCTTGGGAAACCTGCAAAAGCTACTATTAAGAGAAAAGTTTTATGATAAACATGTATTTGCCAGAGTCTGGGAGAAAACGTTGAGGTGATCAGGATCTTTCTGGAGAACATATAGCAGGGAAATTACATGTTCCTTTTCCCTAGCCTTTGTCTAACCAGTTTAGTTAGATTGACTGTAAGCTCTTTGGGGCAGAGACACCTTTTACTAGGCACTTGTACGTAAACAAAGCCAATTCTTGTAAATTAATGGCACTAGTAGTAGGTTGTTTTCAAGATTATGAACAAGGAAGCCTCAATATTTCAATAAGAAAAAAATGAAAGAGTAAAAACTGGTTGCTTTTGATGGTATGGGGTATCTACTGTTTTTACTCTTCATTGTACCCAACAAATTAATCCTTGTGGGGGATTGGGGAAATAGAACAGCAGCTGTCACTCCAGCAAGTATTAAGGTAAAAGATGCACAAATTAAAAATAAGTCAATCAGCTTTACAGTTCCAAGTTGAGATATTTCTTCCCCTCATGAATGAGCACTAGCCTAACTGAACCATGTTCTAGCCACCCTTCTCACAATGGCAATGAACATCCCTTTACCAATGGGGATGAAAAAGTGAGTTCTTAAAGGCTTAATGGGCTAAGTACTCAACTGATGTAAGTCAGGGTCCTTGAAAATCAGAAAACTATGCCGATTTATACACCCTGAGGATCTGGCGCATGGTTTCCACTTCCAGAAATTTATCCTGCAAGATAAGCTCCTTACCTTATGGTATTGTGGTACAGTACATTGTCCCACAGTGCAGACATCGTGCTGTGGCACGACAGTTGTGCACTAGCTCCATAGTTTATTTTGGGATAATTTAATGATCCTGCAAACCTCGGTTTTATGAGGGACAGAACCTCTCAAAACTAGCCCTACCCTATGAAAACTGCAATGGAGAGTAATAGTGTTAGCACTACAGTTTGTGTTGAATAGAGGCGTAACATGCAGAGTTAGGGCCCAGAGCAAACACTGCAGGGAAGCAGAGGGGAAGTGGTTCTGAGAGCAGAGGCAGTTCGGGGTGGGGGCAGCTTCTAAGATCAGGATCGGGAGGGGGGTGCAGCAGCCTTATCCATTCAAGTAACTTTTAAACAGTCCTCAACTGAGTTGTGTGCTCTGCTGCTCTTGAAATAGCAGGAGCAGCAGCAGCAGCTCAGAACTATTTTGGAGTTCCTAGTATGGGTAAGTTGTGAGGCTTCTCTTGTTGCTAGGGCACAAATTCTGCAGGACTGTGTGTATATATGGGGGATGCAATTCCAGCACCCCCCTGAATTTGATCCCCAGTGTGGGTATCCCTCTTGCCCACCCCTAGTTATGCTACTGGTGCTGAATTTCAAACACAGGGGTTGATTCTCCTTGCATGCTGCTGTAAATAAGAAGCAACTCCCCTGAGTCTACAGTGTAACTGAGGGGAGAACCAGACCCATACATCCTATCATTCACAGACCTAGTGATAGCCGTAGACCTAGGCAATTTACACAGTTTCACAGGACCTAAGGTAATCTTCCACCAACACGATGGCTTCAGTTGTAGCTTTGTCAACAGACCACCATACTTGGTGCCTCCTCCTTGTTTAGTATTCTTCCCAGTCCTCCCATTTCATAGATTTCATAGACATCAGGGCTGGAAGGGACCTCGGGAGATCATCGAGTCCAGCCCCCTGCCCAAAGGGCAGGAAGTCAGCTGGGGTCATAGGATCCCAGCAAGATAAGCATCCAATTTACTCTTGAAGGTGTTCAATGTAGGTGCCTGAACCACCTCCGCTGGCAGACTGTTCCAGACCTTGGGGGCTCAGACAGTAAAGAAATTCTTCCTTATGTCCAGCCTGAAACGGTCTTGCAGGAGTTTGTGACTGTTCGACCTAGTCATCCCTTGGGGCGCTCTGGTGAACAAACGTTCCCCCAGATCCTGGTGGTCACCCCTGATAAACTTATAGGTGGCCATCAGATCACCCCATAGCCTACGCTTTTCCAGGCTAAAGAGTCCCATGTCTCTCAGCCTATCATCATAAGATCTGTTTTCCTGACCTCTGATCATGCGTGTGGCTCTCCTCTGGACTCTCTCAAGCTTCTCCACATCCTTTTTGAATTGTGGAACCCAAAACTGGATGCAGTACTCCAGCTGTGGCCTCACAACAGTGCCTGGGGCTGGGAAAGCCTGGTGCTAGGAACTGCATGGGGTTGCCTTCCTTTCCAGCTTCTTTCCCTGTATATGTACTCCCTAGCATCCTCCCTGGCAAATGGCAATGGTGGGTAAGTCCCACGTTTTTTGTAAAGTCAGGTCCAAGGGGATGCATCCGTGTGTCTTATATAGCCCAGGACTGGCTTGGGTGGGCCAGGATGGTAAACAGCATTTCAGCTATCCCTTACCTCATTTTGGCCTCCTCTACAGTCCTTGTGGTTGTGCTTCCTTCTTCTCCACCTGCCTCAAATGAAGCTGAAGGAAGAGGAGGAGGTGGCAATACCTCCCAGCTGCTTGCAGAAACACTGGGGTTTGGCTCAGGAAGAAGAGGTGGTGGCGGTGGAGTGGGGAAGAATTTAACTGTGGCCCCTGCAACACCAAGCTCTGATTCCTTGATAAACACCTCATCATTGTCATCTTCCTGCTGCACCGGTGGCAGAGTGAGCTGAAGGCATGACTCAGAGATCCGCAGAGAGATGGTCCCATGGGGAGGAGGAGTCTTGGGACTGGAAGTGCTGCTTTGGGTTGGCAGGCTCTGCCATCTCTGAAAGAACTTCTGCCCAGAAACTTGGGAAGAGGCAGAATCCTCTGAAAAGCTGCTATCTCCGACTGAATGAGCCCACTGAATGTTTGGTGGGATGGATCTCTGAAGCAGCACGGCCTTCTTTCTCCACATCCCTTCTTCTGCTGAGCTCTCAGGGGAGCTAGTCTCAATGTCCAGGAGCTGTGACTGAAGATCATCACTTCCCTCTGAGAAAACAGCCTCTGGTTTGGCATGCCATCTCAGTGCCTGGCAATCTCCAGAAGACTTCAGGTCTGAGGGAGTCTGGGTGGAACGAGCACTGCTGAATGAGGAATGACTAGATTCAATTGGAGTAAAGTTAAGGAGCAAGGATCTAGGAGCCACCTTTTGCTCAGAAACATGACTCTTTGCTTCTGTTGGTGAGAAGACAAATGCTGAAGCCTGACTAATATGCCTAGAGAGTTCTTCAGCCTTGTGCGTCTCAGCCAGAGCAGATGAATTGGTGATGACCTCATTGTCGTGGGGTGGGTGGGTGTAATAACGTGTGAATGTTGGCTTTTCCGGATGGCTTCTTTCTTTATTGCTGGATGACCTAGAATGAGATGCTCCTATGACAAATCTAATATTTTCAGAGGGGCAGCAAAGTTTTCAAATGGCCCTTTCAAAAGCAGAGTTCAGATTATGCTAACGCTAATTTCTGCCTCCAATTTAAGTGGACTTTTGTACAGTTCCACTGGTGAACTGATGGTAAAACCAGTTATTCCTGCTTCAAACACCCAGGGCAAATTCTACAAAGGTATTAAGACACTTTGGTCAGGATTCAAAGCATCTCAGTTCATGGCCTTAATGTACCCATTGCCCCACATAACTTTTGAGTGCCTGCCCCAGAAGTGGGTTCAAAATGACCTAGTTAGCTCCTTAGGGTCCTTACAGAGTTAATGGGGAAAATCTGGAGATGCCAAAGAACAATTCAGATTTGGGTACCCTATATGGAGAACAGGGAGCAGCAAGTGTCTCTTAAGGGCCATTCAAAAATTCTAGATGTGTAGAGGTAGCTGAGAGGATTCACTAAAGCCCCTCTACTGGGTGTCTCTTTTATGGCCTTGTTACAGGTGATTTTGGGTGGCTCCTGGGACTCTTAACACCAGGATTGTCTGCGTATTAACACCTGAAACCCAGTTTTAAGCACTCATTAGGCAGTTTAAAGTTGTGCCACTCCAGGGCAGGATTATCTCTGATCCATGCTACCCAGCTCATGTTATGCTAAGGTGTAGCCACTCCACCTGCCCCCCCATCCCTGATGGCCCACTATGCCCCCACTCCCAACTCCCCAGAAACCCAGATCCCCCTCACTGCCTTCCCCATGCTTATTTGTGGCTGCTCACACTGTCTGTCCCAGGAGAGCAGGCAGGGAAGAGGTAACTTACCTGCCTGGCCACCACTGCTCTCTGGGCTGGGCTCAGCCCTGAAAAGAGCAGCAGCTCAGCATTCCTAGGTGGACAGGGGGGAAACCCATAGGCTGTGGAAGGCTGGGGCTAACAGAACTAAACCCCACAAAATGCAGGGAAGAGTTGGCCACACAGAGGGCCACAGGGCAGCCTGGGCATGGGCTCCAGGCAGCTACAGAAGGGGAGGCACATGGACACAGCCACCCGGCTACAGCCTGCATGCAGCCAGGATTGCAGCCTGGCATTGTTGAGCACTGCTAGGGTTACCACGTCTTGGTTTTCTGAATATTTCCTCTTTCTGAGTCCACCTATCTCCATCCCGGTTGGTTTTTCAAATCTGAGCAAGTGTCTCGTTTTTTGCTTTGCTCTGCTGGTGGGAACAAGAGGAGCAGTGATTGTAGGCAGGGAGCTGCAGGTAGGTAAGTCTGGGTTGTGGGGCTGGGGCTAAGGCAGGGCAGGGGGGCCTGGGGGTTGCCTGCCCCCTCCAGAGGGAAGAGGGAGGGGGACCTTTTGAGCCATAGCCAGGCCAGCAGCACAGGGTGGTGCCTATGTTTGCAGGGGCAGACTGGACATAAGATGCTGTAGGGGACAGGGGGAGGTGGGCTGTGGACAAGCCTCCTGGCATGATGTGGCAGCCAAGGGCAGAGGGTGTCACAAGCCTCCCCAACTCTTCCCCCCAGCCTGCACCAGGGCTGGACTCACACCCAGCCACCATGCTCTGGCTTGCTTGGGATGGTGGCAGCTGGGACCCCTTCAGCAGGGCTGGGGGGAGCAGCGGGCTGCAGGTCGGGAGTGAGGGGCACCACCAGAGCTGGGGACAAGCAGGGGGCTTCTGGTTGGGAGTGAGAGGAACCAGCGTGGCTGAAGTCTGTGGGTCAGGGGTGGGGGATGGCAACAGGGCTGGGGGGATTGTGGTTTGGGAGTGAAGGGCAACAGAATGGGCAGGGGCAGAGCACTCCCATATCACTGCCTCCTCACAATCGTGCAGGGGTTGGGGTGAATGGGGCCCCAGGGTGGGTCATGGGACTGTTGGAGCCTGGGCAGCTTGTCCAGCGGTGCTGGGGGGCTCCCGCTGCTGTGCACATCTTGGGGGAGGCATGGGGGCATGTGCCCCCTAGATTTGTGCGCAGGGTGGAGGCAGGCTGCCACTGTGGGCTGCGGCTCTGTGCCCCAAAGCTGTTGCCTCAAGAGCCATGTGACATCCAGTGCCTGCCATCGCTGGGTTGCATTGCATTCTCTGTCCATCGGGCAGTGGCAGGCACATGGCCTTGCATTTAGCTCCTGAGGCAGCGCCAGCAGGGCACAGAGCCCAAGCCTGTAGCAGCAGGCTGCCCCCACCCTGTGCACAAATCCAGGGGCCACATGACCTCTTTGCCTCCCCTAGGGTGTGCACAGCAGCAGGATCTTCTCCCCACCCCCATGCCCCTGGATGAGCTGCCTGGGCTTCAACCGTCCCACAACCTGCCCCAGCTTCGGGACCCCATTCACCCCAGCCCCTGTCCCACTCCCTCCCTCAGTGTGGGGGCCTTGATCTGCACCCCCATGCCCCTTCCCTCTTCCTCCACCCCTTCCCCTCCACAGACTTACCTGCTGGGTGGTTGGGGTGTGTGTGTGCGTGTACTCAGCCCCCACAATAATATTTTCTCCCTTTGGACAAGAGGGAGCCCTGGGGGTGGGGAGAAATTGGGGGAGCCCTGGTGGCAAGCCCAGATTGCAGGAAAGGGGGATTCTTACCTTTCAGTCCTCCAGGCCCCTGCTGGCCTGAATATGTGACTGCTGCAAACTTCAGCTAGCACTAACACTGATCAACATTTGTATGGGTCAGTGTACCATGTAACAAGGGCCTTAGCCCAGTTTTTGAGATAGATGCCTAACAGATTTCTAAACATAGATAATTCACAATACCTAGTCTTGAAAGAGTCAAACACTGGGTATGATTTTCTTTAAACAACTAATGGAAGTTTCCCGATCACAGGCCCTGGTTCTCATGTGGGACTTCAATCACCCTAACATCTGCTGGGAGGGCAATACAGCAGTGCACAGGCAATCCAGGAAGTTTTTGGAGAGCACTGGAGACATCTTCCTGCTGCAAGTGCTGGAGTGGCCAACTAGGGACCATGCTCTTGTTGACCTGCTGCTCACAAACAGGGAAGAATTGGTGGGGAATGTAGAAGTGGATGGCAAGCTGGGCAGCAGTGACCACGAGATGATTGTGTTCAGGATCCTGACAAAAGGAAGAAAGGAGGGCCGCAGAGTATGGACCTTGGACTTCAGAAAAGCAGACTTTGATTCCCTCAGGAAACCGATGGGCAGGATCCACTGGTAGGGCAGTCTGAGGTGGGAAAGGAGTACAGAGGAGCCGGTTGTATTTTCAAGAAACCTTACTGAGGGCACAGGAACAAACCATCCTGATGTGCAGGAAGAATAGCAAATGTGGCAACTGATCAGCTTGGCTTAGCAGAGAACTCTTCAGTGAGCTTAAACACAGAAAGGAAGCTTATAAGACGTGGAGGCTTGGACAAACAACCTGGGGGTAGTATAAGAATACTGCTTGGGCATGCAGGGATGAAGCCAGGAAGGCCAAAGAGCAACTGGAGTTGCAGCTAGCAAGAGACGTGAAGGGTAACAAGAAGGGTGTTTACAAGGATGTTAGCAACAAGAGAAAGGTCAGGGAAAGTGTAGATTCCTTACTGAATGGGGGAAGTAACACAGTGACAGATGATGAGGAAAAGGCTGTAGTACTCAATGCCATTTTTGCCTGTGAAAACCGAGGTATGGTCAGCTCCCAGACTACTGCACCAGGCAGCACAGTTTGGGGAGAAGGTGAGCAGCCCTCAGTGGTGAAAGAACTAGGGACTATTTAGAAAAGCTGGACATGTACAAGTCCGTGGGGCTGGATGCAATGTATCCAAGGATGCTGAGGGGGTTGGCTGATGTGATTGCAGAGCCATTGGCCATCATCTTGGAAAACTCATGGTGATCGGTTAAGGTCCCAGCTGATTAAAAAATGGTAAACATAGTGCTCTTAATTAAGAAAGGGAAGAAGGAGGATCCAGGGAACTACAGACCAGTCAGTCTCACCTCAGTCCCTGGAAAAACCAGGAAACAGGTCCTCAACGAATCTATCTCTAAGCACTTGGGGGAGAAGAATGTGATTAGGAACAGTCAGCATGGATTCAGGAAGAGCAACTCATGCCTGACCAGCCTGATTGCCTTCACAGATTTAATAGATTTCATAGACATTAGGGGCTGAAAGGGACCTTGTGAGATCCTTGAGTCCAGCCCCTCTGCCATAGGCAGGAAGTGGGATCAAATGATCCCAGCAGGATAAGCATCCAAATGCCTTTTGAAAGAGTTCAGAGTAGGTGCTTGCACCACCTCTGAGGGAGTCTGTTCCAGATCCTGGACACTTGGACAGTAAAGAAGTTTTTCCTTATGTCTAGTTTAAATCAGCCTTCTAAAAGTTTATGGCCATTAGACCTTGTTATCCCTTGGGAAGCCCTGATGAATAACTGTTCTCCCAGAGGCTGGTGCACCCCACCCCTTATGTACTTACAAGCTGCCACCAAGTCCTCCCTGAGCCATCTCTTCTCCAGGCTGAAGAATTCCATGTCTCTCCTCATAAGGCTTTCTCTCTTGGCCTTTGATCATGCAGGTGGCTCTCCTCTGGACTCTCTCCCTCCAATGCCCATGACCCGTGACCAAGAGGATCGAGGAACAAACTACCTGTCCCCTCCAACCCTTAAGCCCAGCCCCTAGAGCCCTTGGGCTTGTTCCAAGCTGTGTTATTCATGCCTAAGTGGATGAGTAGTATGGGGTGGTGGTCAGACGGCCAGATGAGTTTGGAGGTCCTCTCAGTTACATCCTGGACATGACCCCCTGGGAGACAGCACACCTCACAGGCTAAGGGGTCAGGGTTACAGATCACTCCCTCTGTCCTCCTCAAGAGGGAGTCACCCACCACGATTACTCTGCACCTTCTCCCCGGTGTGATTGCTGCTGGCCCTCCATCCTTACTTGCTGGAGCCAGTGGCTTGGCTGGCTCTAGTGATGTATGGGGTTCAAATTGGATACACATCTCCAGGGGAGTGGTAACCCTGGTGCAGTGCCTCCTTCATCCAGGCAACCCCTGGCTGGACTTCACAGTAGCTCTTCATTTCTGCCCTGGTGTTGCCAGCCCTCCTTACTCTTTCTACTTCGCTCTTCTGGCGGAGAGCCTGGTAGTAGGTGTCCAGTTCCTGTTCTACCTCCCTAATGGTGTGCAGCCTCTGCATCGCTGCCTGGAGCTCCCTAATCTGGCACTCCAGGGGCTCCATCATTGAGCAGACTCCACAGGGGAAGATGTCAGTGCTCCTAACCCAGCTGTCTGCATCCATGTTAGGCAGCTTCCACTGCCGGTGGCTAGGGGCTCCATCTGGGTGAAGGCTGGGACCATGGGTAATGCTCAGGTGTGGGCAGGGATCTCAGTATCCATTTGGATAGAGGCCAGAACCATAGGCTTTTTTTGGATGGAGGTCTCAGGGGTACCAGAGTGGGGGGAGGGGGGCACAGGTCCAGCTGCAGGGATGAATTTCATGGTGCAACATGTCCCCCACACCATAGCACAGGTAATAGTCTGGGCTACTGCTGTGCTGACCTTTCTCTTGAGGCTCACCACCTAGAACCTCATGCCCCTCCTGCACACCCTCCTGCACGAACTCCCATGCTAACTCATGCACCGGGCCTAGAGCATGTCTGTTTGCATACTCTGTTCACGAGGCTCCAGTTGTGTGACCCTCTACAATGCTGGGGGTCTGGGTTGGGGTCTGCTGGGTGTGTGCTGGAGTCCTAGGGGTTCTGGGCTCAATGTGTGTGCGATGGGCTTCCACCTGTGCATTTCTCCCCGGAGCCAGGTCCAAACTACAGTTTCTGCCATTGGTGGGCACTTTTAAACTCTGCACATGCACAGTAGGGCCTGCTGCTGGCACTGTACCACCCTTGGTGGCTGGGCATCCCTGTCCCGCTGGAGAAGGGGGCAGGTAAGTACCCTCCCCTTCCCCAGTCCTTCACTATGGGGGGGAGAGCCAAGCAGAAGCCCCTACTTGGGGGCTGGGCCACGTAGGAGATGGGGGGGCGTGACCCTCCTTAGCTCCTCTCAGCTGCCTACCATCCACCCACTTCAGGCCCCACCTATCTCCCAGCAGTGCTGTGGGGTCTGGGTTGGGGTTTGCCAGGTGTGTGCTTGAGTTCCTAGGGATCCCAGGCTCAATGGGGGAACGATAGGCTTCTGCCCGTGCATCTCTCTCCAGAGCCAGGTCCAAAACCTCTCTATAATGAGATGACTGGCTCTGTGGATGCAGGGAAAGGTATTTCCTATACCTTGATTTTAGCAAAGGTTTTGATACCGTCTCCCATAGCATTGTTGCAAGCAAGCTGAGGAAATATGGGTTGGATTAATGCACTGTAAGGTGACTAGAAAGCTGGCTGGATTGCTGGGCTCAGTGGGTAGTAATCAATGGCTCAATGTCTGGCTGGCAGCCAGTATCAAATGGAGTGGCCCATAGATAAGTCCTGGGGCTGGTTTTGTTCAATATCTTCATTAATGAACTGGAAGATAGGATGAATTGCATCTTCAAAAAGTTTGCAGATGACACCAAGCTGGGGGGTGTAGTAGATATAGCATAGGGCTAGGATTTAGAGAGACCTCAAGAAATTGGAGGATTGGGCTGAAATAAATCTCATGAGGTTCAACAAGGACAACTGCAAAGTCCTGCATTTAGGATGGAAGAATCCCATGCACTGCTACAACTTGAGGACTGACTGGCTAAGTAGCAGCTCTACAGAAAACGACCTGAGGTAACAGTGGACAATAAGATGGATATGAGTCAGCAGTGTGCCCTTGTTGCCAAGAAGGTTAACAGCATACTGGGTGGTATTAGTAGGAGCATTGTCAGCAGATTGGGGGAAGTGATTATTTCCTTCTATTCTGCAGTGGTGAGGCCACATCTGGAGTACTGTGTCTAGTTTTGGGCCCCCTACTATAGAAAGAATGTGGACAAGTTGGAGAGAGTTCAGCAGAGAGCAACTAAAATGGTTTGTGGGCTGGGGCACATGACTTGTAAGGAAAAGCTGAGGGAACTGGGTATATTTAGCTTGAAGAACAGAAGACTGAGGGAGGATTTGATAGCAGCCTTTAACTACCTGAAGGGTAGTTCCAAAGAATATGGAGCTAGATTGTTTCCAGTGATGACAGATGAGGGAACAAGAAGTAGTGGTCTCAAGTTGCAGCAGGAGAGGTTTAAGGTGGATATTAGGAAAAACTTTCTCACTAAAAGGGTGATGAAGCACTAGAACAGGCTACCCAGAGAGGTGGTGGAATCTCCAAATTTGAAGGTTTTTAAGACCCGGTTCAACAAAGCCCTGGCTGGGATGATCTAGTTGGGGATGGTCCTGCTTTGAGCAGGGCGTTGAACTAGAAGACCTCCTGAGGTCCCTTCCCACATTCATTTTCTATAATTTCATGAAAGATCCTGATTGTGAAACCAGGAAACCCTAAGTGCTAAGTCCACAGTTCAGCTAGATACTTGACACCTGTAGCAGATGTGGATAAGACACTGTAGTGGATGTGGATAAGGGTCAGTACCATGCTTGATCAGGACCAAGTAAGCAAATAGAAACACTGGCACATTTTTTTCTCCCATCTCTTTCAGCTGTGGCAACCCAAGCCTGTAGGTCAAACAGACCTGAGCAGAAGTTAACAAATGCTTTATGCGTAGGAATATGTGCTAGAAAAGGGGATTTGAGAGGCAGGGCTTACCTTGAACTAATTTTTATGCTTACCAGTACAGGCCACCTAGTTCTGCCAGGCACTCAAAAATATTTTCTGCTACTGCACCCAGGGCATATGATTTGTGTAGCAACTAACACTGCATGTATCTATACAGATGATGCATTGAAAATGCTGTCAGAAATAATGTGGTTACCACCACTTGAACCTCATAGTTACAGTGAGACAAGCAGCAACCTACCTGGCTCCTGCACTGACCACATAGAGAGGATCTTCCACCTCATGGCCAAATTCACTGCTTTCCCATACCAGAAAGTCCTGAAGCCAAAAAGAAGCAAAGTTAGCAGCAAGCAGAACAAAATCTGGGAGCTTTTTAGTCAAGGATCATTTTGTGTCATTTCTAGATGTACAGTAAAGAAAGGAAAAGTGGCCTCATGATTGGAGCAACATCAGGGAACACAGATGAAATTCAACCCAACAGATTCACCCCAGCTGACACACAACAGCTGGGCAGCACACCTACAAGCATTTTCCCCAAGAGGCTCCACACAAGGGTGATGACTCGTATTGCACTCATGGGAATTATTGAAGGTGCTTTTAGAAATGCCATTAAGCAGTCACCCCCCTCACTTCCTTTGTACTCTGTCCTGGCCCTACACTGGTCTCCCAGAGAAGAGGTCATTCTAATGGCTTTCTTGGCTGGGCACCTTGCAGCCTAGTTTACTTCAGCACAAGTCTGTGCAAACCAGAGCTGAATATTGCCCTGAGTCCTTAGGTGTTTCTAACCATGACATGATTGTCACACCACTGTCCTCCCTTCACACACTTCCTCTGATGGCCAGACAGGATGTGTCAGTACAGCCCCAGATCTTATGACAAGCAATACTAACTTTGGCCATATTTATATGGGAATAGGATCATTCCTGCTGCTCCACTACAAGGAGTAATGGCAGTGTTGCAGGTCAATCATCTCTCTCTGATGAGGCCTTACCAACGCTCCATCAGAATCTAGCATGATGTGCCACTGTGTCATTACTGTTGGACCAATGCAAAAAATCTACACCTGTCCTTTATGAGTCTATTTCTGAGTAGCCTGAATATACAAAACTGTTCAGTACTTCAGTCACCCAAGTATGTGGCTGCATTTTAAAAGTGTCTTAGTTTTCCAGTTGTTTTGGGAACTTTTCCCAGGGTACCAGTGGGAGCTGCTGGACTCTGAGCATATTACAAGAACCTGACCATCATTTCAGAGTGGCAAGAAAGCTGAGCTCTTTTGAAAATATGGTGCAGTGTCAAGATGAGAGCTTTGCACTGCTAAGCAAGATTTAAAAATCCAGTCCCAACTGTGATGTTAACACTGAACAATTTCATCCTGCATTCCCTTCAAAATCTAGCCCTTACTACTCCCAAGCCTGTTATCAGATATAAAAGCAAACTATACATTATTTGGAAGAGCTTCATGTGTACTCCTTCCATGTACAGATGATGCCTTGAATTCAGAGCCCTCCATACCCATCTGTTCTCTTGTTTTGGTTTGCTCTCTGATGTAGGCCTGTTGTTATTCAGGCAGGGGAAAACTGATCTCCGTTTGGAAGTCAGGGGGCTGAGAAATATGCAGGCTGAGACAGGCTGAAAAAGCTGAGGAGAGGAAGGCAGGAAATGTATGCTGTAGACAGATGGCTAATAATTCCACACAGCTATCAATTTTCCTGGTTCTTTAAACAAATTCCTCCAGTGACATTGCAGCATGATTCATATTCTGTCTGGAGAAAACAGTCTATACAGCTTGCAAAACCCTGCAAAGTATATGATGAGCCAGAGAAATGTGCTGCTGGAACAGAAATAAACATTTTTTTCAGAAAGGAGCCAAGCTGGTTAAAACAAATTCAGCTTGTTCCTTTATGTTTTCCCTTCCCCCCTTTTAAAGTTTTGGTTCTGTATTGTGGGTGCTTGTATTCATTTCTAAAAGCCTCCCAATTCAGGAAAGCAGTGAAGCACATGCCCAGTTTTAACTAGATGCTTACTTTATGTTCTACTGGATTTACGCATGTGCTTTAACTTAAAAAAGAAGAATGCTTTCCTGAATTGGAGCCTCAGAGTATAATTTACACATGTGCCTACCTGCCTGAGGGACTAAGTCCTACTTGCAGAAGTGAAAACCAAAAGCTACTTTTGAAAATAAGGCTTAAGGCACTTTTGAAAATGTAACCCTGTGTGCTTTCCTACATAGATATAGACTTAAACTTGTATGTCAGAGACTTCCTTAAAGTCACAGAAGAATGTCTGAAGAGGTGTTTGTCAACCCAGTGTTTGCTCCTCCAGTCACACCATATGGTGTCTTTAATTTGGCTAAAGAATGCAGGGAAAAGAAAAAAGAAGCCAACAGGAAGAAAATAATAAAAGGTCTCAGGTTGCTTACAATCTGTGCCCCTGACAGAGACTAAAGACTTCTTAAACAGGAACCAGGCACAAATATTGTTCAGATTGTCATTGTGAAGTATCTGTTACAGGTGTGGAAAGCATATTTTCCCATCTGTATTTTCCCATCTGGCTCCTGCTCTGAGCTACACTGGTAGGCAGAACAAATTCGTGTCTTGGCTTTCACAAGGATTCTTTCCTAAAGGAATGCCCTCTGAGAGAATAAAAGGGGTTTCACAAAACAAACCTAGTAGCAATGTTATGGAGATAGATGCATGGTTTCAGTTCTCTACCCTCCCAACCCCAACCCCAACCCCAAGCCTAAGCCCAACACACACAACATGCTGGTGGTACTTGCTAAGAAACATATTTTAGAGGCCAGCTGATATTCAGGTGCTGCTTTTCTTTGTTCTCTATAAAAACGTATGGAAGGATCTGATGATCTTCATTGCACAGTATTCATAATGAAGTGTATGATGGCTCTAAGTAAAGACAGGCCCTCCCTCTTGGCGGAGTTCAGAGATGCTCCTACCAATTTCATTTCTATTTAGTACTCTACTTTCCCACCTGGACAATTTAATTTAATCTGGTAGAAGTTCTAACCAAAAAAGATGAGTTCTTGCTGTCCCTTAAGAACCAAATACTGTATGGCCAGTCAGGAAACATTTGGACAACAAATACTGATGATCATGCTTTCATTTTATGCATTCTGACTCCCACATGTGTGCTCTCTCTCTCCCTTTGCCTTGCTGTGGCTGCTGGGGTGTGGACTTCCCAAGGGCCATCATTCTGTTACCCCCTCAAAATTGGTGCCCGGTGCTGATACCCTTTGCACCATCCTAGTAATGCTACTGCTCTACGGCTATGAAGGGATCCCTGTGGTAAAACAAGTGGGGGAAGCTCTGTATGGATATAAATCTTCAGTTACGTCAATGAAGCTACACCACTTGATGCCAGTTCAGGAGCTGACCCAAGACCTTGCTTGTTTAGAATCTATCATTGGCTCTCGTAACCTTAGCTTGCTTAGCATCTATTGCTTACTGCCACCTGAATTTCCTGTGTGACATAGCCACCGAGCTGATGTTGAAAACAGTGGCCTAAATTCATCTCCATAGTGTTTTTGGGGGGAGGGGTAGAGGGAGCAGGAGAATGGATGTCCTCCAGTTAAAGGGAGAATGTAACATCTGCTAAGCTCTTTCTTCTCTGAACCAGTGAAAAGAGCCTGGATTGGGCTCAGCATCCCTGTTCTGCTGTAGTCTGGGGTCCCTCGTGGCTTGTGCAATATAAGGCAACAAGGGTCTTGTTAAGAAATCCAACTAGCTGGAGTTTAAAATGTCATCACCCTCATTTAAATAGAACATATGGTTCATATTTCAGCACACATTTATCTTCCTTTTAAGCAGTGAAGCAATCAGTATGACTGAGCATTGGCCTATTGCTGGAATAGCCCTGGCCCCATGGGTTGTCTTGCCTGACAGCATCAGCAAGGTGCCATACATACCTGTTGTTTCTTATCTGCCGTGGGAGAAGACCTGGAGCGCACATGCACAGCAATGGTGTGGTTATCAGACCTATTGAGCAAGTCTTCTGCAGACACAGATTTCCCAGATTTCATGGCTGGTGAGGGCATTTCAAAGGCCCGCTCCTGCTTCACATAGTGGGGTGAGCTGTGTATATCTTGCTGGTCTGTCTGGGTGCCTTTGCTGAGCTCTGTTTTCCCTCTGTAATCTCGGGATCTGTCCCTTTGAAACTGCCTTGGAAAGGAACTGCTGCTGCTCTTATAGGGCCCCTTCTTTTGCTCAAACCCGTTCAGATCAAAACAACCCATAAGCCCAGCAGGAAGGGTGGCAGAAACCTGGCCAATTCTAGAGACCCCCTCAAGTGACTCCCTCTGGTGATAAAAGCTCTGATCCTGGAGGGAATTCATGCTGGATGCAGAGGAGAGGCTCTGGCTGTCTGGGCCACCAGCCTGCAGGAATAAGCCTTGTGAGTGCTCTCTCAGGAGTCCCACATCCTGAGAAGAAGTCCGCTTCCCAGTCTTGCGTTCAATGTATTCCACCAGAGCATTCTGTTGGAGTTGTTTGAGCTCTGGTTTGGAGAGGTTTATGGTGGAGCTAACCTTATTCTCTCTCTCAAAGATTTTGCATCGATCAGCCACTGTATTTTTTGGGAAGATGAAATGAAGGCATTTTTTCTGGAGGGAAAACGGCAAGGACTCACTGTCTGAGACACCCACTTCATTCATTTTCTCTGGCTCAGAGTAGGATCTCTTCTGCTCAGCTGTCAACCGCTTTCTGCCTCCAATACGGGACAGGGGATGAGGCCCAGCATGGTTCTCCTTGTGGGTGTAGCGCACAATGGTGATACTCGTCTCTGTGGGAGTGACGCTGTGCCTCTCCTTGGGGGTATGAGGGGATGTTGTGGTGGTCCTCAATCCAGTCTGGGCTGAGGCTGGCCTCTGAACAGCCTTCTTGGGCTTGATCCCAAAGGGGGGAGTGATACGCCTAAAAGACGTAGCTCTCAGGACCTTAGACTGAGCATCTTTGATACTGTTTCTGTAGGCCCTATTGAACAGGGTATCCAGTTGTGAACCATGGGTGTCTTGCATGTTTTCCTGCCAAAGCATTTCCTTTTTAGGTTCATCTGGCAGCTGGAATGTGCTTTTGCTCCTGGTTAGCCGTGTTGCCCATTTCTGAGTCTTGTCCTTGGGATACAGGCTGTAGCACTCACTCTGCCTCAGCTGCTTCACCTCTGTCACCATTTGCTCCACAGGTTGCAAATTAGCCTCTTCAGGTGTCCTGTCTCCACTCCTATGTGCGTGCTGCTGGCAGGAAATCTTGCTCTGTTCATTGGATGGCTGCCCATGCTCTTGGTTATTAAACTTATGTATGTCTTCAATGCTGTTAAGAGAGTACCTAGTGCTGGATGATGGAATGTGCCTGTTTGGCCCATAATTATGGCCAAATCTAGGCAGGCCTAAGCTTTGGGACCTGTGACTCTTTTGTCCACGTTGCTCAAACTTGCTGACCGTCTCCAGAACAGAGCAATGGGCATTGCTGGTATCTGGTTTCCCATAGTGAAAGCTTTGGGTGCTGCTCATACAGCTTCTGCTGACATCAGAGGTCTTTGGGTACAGTGGAGAAGGTGGCTCCTTGTACTTTGGCTCAGCATTGCGGAAGGGGGCTGCACTGTAAATTTCATCCTCTTGCCTTGAAATGGCCTGTTTGTCTGAGTCATTCCATTGGTCAGTCATTAGCCCTCTGTGATCCTTTTTTTCCTTTTTGCTATTTTTCCAGGAGAGTTTGGTATCAGAATAACCCTCACATTGCTGGGTCTCCTTTAGCTCCAAGCTGTTTTGCCTCCAGCAATTCTCTGGGATATTTTGTGAGGATAGGGAGCCATGATACTTGGTCTGGCTGTAGTTCCACTGGTTGTGGGTTGCAGCATCCCTCTCATTTTTCTGCAGGTTGGCATTTATGTCCTGGGACTCAGTCACCCAGTACTCCTTGGGTTGGTAAAGGGCTTTTCTGTCACTGGTATCTCTCAGGTGGGCCTGTAGCAATTGCAAATTATAGCTTGAGCACTGTACATGGCTTGTGCTTTCTTGGATGCCATGTGATATCATAGAAGGGGAACCTGGGTCATCCTTTCTTGGAGAGGATGAGTAGACTTGAGGAATGGCCATACTGTGAGGTTTGCTCTGAACAAATTTTGTTGCTTCCTGCTTTTTCTCTGCAGCAGGAGGCACATGGTCTGGCTGATGGAAGGCAGCAGATCTATTTGCAACGCTTTGGTTCCCATTGTCATCAAAGCTGGCATGGCTGTGGACCATGACCTTTTTATGCAAGATGGGTAGAGGAGGAGCATATCCACTCTCTTTGGCCAGAGCTGGATAAAGCATCCCATTATTGCTTGCAGATGGCAGAGGCACCTCGGCAAAGTGTGGCTCAGGGGAAGGTACCAGGTAGATGCCAGTAGGAAGCAGAGGCTGCCCAGGCTGGACAGCTAGTGTATAGCTCTGCTTGGGCTTCACTGTGGGGCTGCTCTCAGGGCTCTTTTCTACCAGAGTGTGCAGATGTCCTTCCACAAACATGGGCTTCAGTGGCTGCCCTTGCCCCTGAGAGACAGATGGAGGCCAAGCCCCTTTCGGCTGAGTATGACAAGGCTTACTTTGATCAAGGGTAGACCAGGAACCAGGCCTCTCGTGGTGCCTTATTGCTGCATAGCTGTCACTACGAGTGGGTGGTAGGGGGGGGTCCTTCAACTGATGGCTCTCACTGTCAGAGAAGCTCTGGCTTTGCTGGCTCAAGAAGGGGACCCCACTGCTTCGGCCATAGCCATGCAGCTTGCTGTAGCTACGGCCTTCTGTCTGTGCCTGGGCTTTGCAGATTGGAAGCAGTGCAGAAGACTTCACCTCATACTCCTGAGAGACCCCTAGCTGGGTGTCATAGACAGTCTTGATGTACCTGATGTCAGCCTGCCTCATTCCCTCCTGCCGGCTACCTTGGGAATGTACATTGTCAATAGAACAGGAGCGCTCCTTGAAGAAGGAAGGTGCTGCATACTCAGGAATGCTGGAGCTGGTAGAGAAGGAGCTGTAGGCAGAGTCCCTTTTGCAGTGGAGGTGGGAGAGCTGGTCAGTGCTACTGGTCGATTTGGCTGGTGAGAGGTGGTCAGGGTGATATCCAGAGGGGGTGTGGTCCAAGCTCTCCATGCTACTCCTTGAGCTGTACTGGTCAGGGCTTCTCCTCAGATAGACATGATCATAGCCAGAAAGATCACTTGTTGATGAACTGGAGAAGAGTGAGAGAAGGGAAAAAAGTACTGTTTGAGAGAGAGGCACATATTAACTTATAAATGATCTCAGAAGCAAGATATTTAGTTCTTAGACGAAGAGATGAAAACCCATATTTGGGCCTTACTCTGTGTCCTGTCTGCACAGTCATCACAGTTCACGAGAAGGAATTGTTTAACATTGCAACGTGTCTCTTCTTTTTCATTGAGTGTTAGGGGAAGAGAGAGGAGGAAGTGCATATAGAGGGAACCAGGGAGGTCCATCCCACCCAAAGCACTAGAAAACTATAATAAATGAAGATGCCACAAAAGGAAAGGGAGAAGAAGAGGAGAGGCTTCTCAGGGGGGTGGAATTTAATCTGTCTCTTTTTCCCATTTAATTTCTTTTTATGGAATTAAAGGCTACACCCTGGCAATCTTCCTAGAAACCAGAGACATTTTGTTTGCTGTGAGAAAACTAAACCGACAAGTCAGAAAGGAGATGTGTATGTATATATTGGGAAGTGGGCAGGAGAGGGAGAAAATCATAACAGTGTTTTGATATAGCTTCAGGAAGTCTTTAAAGCCGCACTGCAGACGTAGTTAGTTTAGCAGGTGAGAGTGGTGCTTGTAAAGGGACACAGAGCATTAGCAGGGTCAGATGTATGTGTGTGTTGTTTGAGGAACTGCTGTTGTGGTTGTTGGAAATCTGTGCCAAAATCAGTGTATTTAGGCATTGTTAATGGGAGGGAGGGACCTAATCATGTCCAAACTGACTAGTGTCAGAATAGGGTGGGTGGGGGTAGGGGGGAACAGCAGGAAGGTTTTAAATTGTTGGGAGGTTCTTTCTATGCTCCTCTTTTACTAGAGCTGAGAAGGCTTAAACTCGTAATTTTCGTCTTTCCATGGATGGAATCCTTCTGAGACTGGGAGGGATAGCAAATAGGGCTGTGCAAAACAGCACCATTTCATTTTGACTTCCATTTCGCCATTCCGATGGGACGGCATTTCATTTCAAATTTTGTTTCAAAAGCACTGTTTTGTTTTGTCAAAACTGTTTCGCTGTTTTGACACTGTTTCGATGTTTCACCCATAGGCTATAATGGGAAAGCATGAAACTGCCTATAACTTTGTTATTTCATGCCTGATTTGGATGAAACTTGCTGGGATGGTAGCGCCTTCTGAGGCTGCAAAGTCTGCCAAGTTTCAAGGAGACAGGTGCAGAGGTTTCTGGGAAACTGCACATCAAATTCTTGAAAGCAAAACTCAGGTTCATGTGTGTGTGTTAAGGCACAGTGGGGTAAAAACTGCAGGCACGGTAGCCCTTACTGAGGCCACAAAACCTGCCAGATTTCAAGGAGATAGGTGCAGGGTTTCTGGTAAACTGCACCTCAAGCTGCTGACAAGCAAAACTCATGTCACATAGATTCACAGATGTTAGGGCTGGAAGGGACCTCGAAGATCATCAAGCCCAGCCCCCTGCCCCAGGGGCAGGAAGTCAGCTAGGGTCAAAGGATCCCAGCAAGATAAGCATCCAAACTTTTCTTGAAAGAGTCCAGAGTAGGTGCCTGCACCAATTCTGGAGGGAGTCTATTTCAGGTCTTGGGGGCTCAGACAGTAAAGACATTTTTTCTTATGTCCAACCTGAAATGGTCTTAGAGGAGTTTATGACCATTGGTCCCTGTTTTACCTTGGGGAGCTCTGGTGAACAGATGTTCTCCCAGATCCTGATGTACACCCCTTACGTACTTAAAGGCAGCCACCAGGTCCCCCTTGAGCCTGCACTTTTCCAGGCAGAAGAGTCCCATGGCTGTCATGTGTGTGTTAAGGCAAAACCCTCAAAATAAAAGGGTCTAGGAAGAAAGCAAAAAGTATTACAGAATCCCACTTGCTAGGCTAGCAAGTAGGAAATCCAGTCAATGATAATAGTAGCCCTTGTTGTCTAACGCTCCTGAGCTTCTGGTAGATAGCTCAGTAACTGACCCCAAGACAGAAAGCAGGCCAGTTCAAACAATGCTGCCTTTTATGCTGTTTTTCCACCCCTCCCCCAGAGCACTTGGATTGGAAGGGACCTCAGGGAAGGATCACAGTCACTGGCCAGCTACACAGTCAATGTCAGAGCAGTCCTTCCCCCATCTTCCCCCTCCCTCTCCTTACTTTCTGTTTCCCTCCAGGCAAGCCCAGCTTCAGCTTTGACACCTGAAACATTCTGAAACTTTCGAAACATTTTGACTGCCCTCGTTTCGTTTTGAGGCTGTTTTGAAACCTTTCATTTCATTTCAATTTCACTGTTTCGAGCTCAGAACAAGTCAAAACAGCGTTGTAACAAAACAGCCAATGAAATTTCACACTGCCCTATTAGTAACTGGCTTGGCCCTGACACCAGGGGTAGGTCACCGAATGCAGTAGCTGCAGAGAGTGGTTTAGTATCTGAAATAGCTGCATTTCCTAGTATGGCAGCTTCAGTTCCTGTGTAGGAACTATGGACATTTATACACATGCTCCGGGAGTGTGTGTATGTGTGTGTGTGGGGGTGCACTTCAATTAGAGAGGCTCTGAGAGCCACTCAAATTAAAGTGTCAAGAGAGCTGTGTGTATCGATGTCCCTGCACTGAAAAATGGTGGCAGGGGCACTTTAATGAAAACTCACTGAATGATGAGCACGGTAATGACCATGCTCCAGCAGACTTGATTAATTGAGTCTGCTCTGACATGCTGTAATTATAGTGCATCGGAGAAGGCTGCATGTTTATAGGCTCCCTATGTTGTGATAGCTAAGCTCCATACATGCTCACTGGATTTATTGGAACTGACAATGCTCAGCAGCTTTGAAATTCAAGTGGCTATGTCCCTTTGGGAAGCAGGTAGGAATAAAAGCAGCCCTTAGGCTAAGGCATAGATATTAAAGAGCTTACAGAATAAAACATCCTGACTGTAACCTATCAATTTGGCTAGGGACAGACATTACACATAAACCAATTTAAGTGATCAGAAACTGGTTTAAACCTGTAACAGAACAGACATTCACTGCATGTAAACCAGTTTCAAAATGGCTGAAATCAGTTTGAGATAAACCCGGTTGAATGTAGTAATCAGACTTAACTGATTTGGCTCAAACTGGTTTATGCAATGTCTGTCCAGACCCTTTCCTAGTGTAACTTAAACCAGAGTTCTCCAGCATCCCAGCATGCTCTCTGAGCTGGACTCTCTGTTCCAGCCCAGCAGTGCTGGCCCTACCCCCCTGCTCCCCAGCTGGGGCAGGGACAGGCAGGAACAGGCAGGGGTGCGGGTCTGGCCAGAGAGTGGCTTAATTCCCCCCTCCCTGTCCTACCAGCACGGACCGGAGCCAGGTCTGCCAGGTGCTCCCTGCTCACTGCTGCAGCGGCAGGCCACCATAGCTTCTGAGGCAGAAGGGGCAGGGAGGGGGGTTAAACTCCCCCTCTACCCCTACAACCTTTGGGGAATGCAGCCAGGTCTACGTGTCCCAACTGCCACTGCTGCCGCTGAATGGCAGAATAAGCTCCATTATTTCCCCTCCACCGGATGCTGGAGGGAGGAGGAATAACCCCTGTTCCTGCCCCGCTCCCCCCAAGGGGCTCTGCCAGCTGGCATCTGGCCCTGCCAGGTTGGAACTGCTTGGGGAGAGGGCTTCCTGGGTCAGCTTGGAGAAGCTGGTGGGCCCTGAGGCCGGCAGCCACTACTGTTACACCTCCTGACCCATGCAGCACTTTGGGCTGCAGCTGCACAAGCACCTGTGGACTGGCTGGGGCAGGGGGCTGTTTTGCCTCCCTTGACTCCAGCTGCCTCTGCCACAACTGCACTGTGCTGCACTACTCTGGGTGGGGGAGGTGGGAAGCTTCTGCCCCACACATGGAACTCTGGCTCCAGCTCCTGGATGCCTTGGAAGGTGGAAAGTGCTTGGGTGGAAAACTTCAGTCCAGCGGCTTCAGCTGAAGCTCCACACACGGGGCAGAAGCCACTGGTCTGAAGCTCCTTCCCCCCACCATCTCCCAGAGCAGCTCAAGAATGGCAGGAATGGGAGGGGGAGTAACCACTGTAGGCAAAGAGAAGCTGGCTTAGCCTGGTAGGGCTGTTTTTCTCCCCTTGCCTCCAGCTGCGGCTTCTGCTGCACCGTGCAGTGTAATGCTGGGCTGAGGGAGCTTCCTTCAGCCCAGCAGCTTCAGCCCATCTCAGGTTGAGACTACCGCGCTGAAGGAAGTGTCCCCAGCCTTGAGTAGTGCTGCAGTGTGGCAGAAGCTGCAGCTGGAGGTGAGGGGAGAAAAACAGCCCTGCTGGGCCAAGCCACCTTCTCCCACCTGCAGTGGTTACTCTCCCTTCCATTCCTGCCACTCCTGAACCACTCCAGGAAGTGGCAGTGTGGGGTGGGGGGAACTTCAGCCCAGTGGCTTCTACCACATGCATGAAGCTCTGGCTGCAGCCCCTGGACTGAAGCCTTCCACCCAGGTGCCTTTCGCCTTCCATGGTGTCTGGGAGCTGGAGCCAGAACTCCACAAGTGGGGCAGAAGCTTCCCACTCACCCAGTATGGCATGGTGCTGTTGTGGAAGTGGCAGTGGCAGCTGGAGCTGAGTGGGGCAAAATAGTCCCCCGGCCTGCCTGCAGCTGCTTGTGCAGCTGCAGCCCCAGGTGCCGCACAGGGCAGGGGGCATGGCAATGGTGGCTGCCAGGCTCAGGGCCCACCTGCACCTCCGAGTTGGCCCAGGAAGCATGCTCCCCGGGCAGCCCTCACCTGGCGGGACCAGACACCAGTTGGAAGGGCTCTTGGAGGAGGGGGGGCAGGGACGGGGGTTATTTTCCCCCTTCCTGCATGTGGGACAGGAGTGGGCTCATTCTGCTGCTTAGCAATGGCGGTGGTTGGCGTGGGCAGACCTGGCTGTGGTCCCCTGGAGGCAGTGGGGGTAGAGGAGGAGAATAACCCCCATCCCTGCCCCCTCTGCCTCAGGGGTCATGGTGGCCTGCTGCTGCAGCAGTAAGAGGGGAGTTCTCAGCAGACCCAGCTCCAGTCCCTGATGACAGGACAGGGCAGGGGTAATTAAATCCCTCTGGTCAGTTCAGCCCGGATTGGCCACCCGCTTCCCCCCCACAGCTCCTCTAGAGCCAAGGGTATGCACTAGCACCCCAGGCTCCTGGCCTGAGTAACTGCAGGCATGTGCCCATATTTTCTCAGTCCAGGGGGAATGTCTGTGCTGTTTCAAACTGGTTCAACCTAGGCAGGTTAAACTAACCTGCAAAAGTTGAATCAATTCAGGCTCTGGCTCTTTGAATGTCTATCCCTAGCATATGCAACTGGTAGGGGGTGCACGGGGGTGCACATGCCCCACCCCTGACGGGGCCAGTGCCCTGCCTGACAGCTGATACCAACGCTGTTGGCAGGGCTGGTGCCCCCCTAACAGGGCCACCACTGTCGGTGGCTTCTGCAGGTGTCCCCCCAGATTCAGAAGGCACCAGTCACTCATGGTCCCTAGGCTTTGTGGTTGGATGAATGCCCCTAAGTGCAAAGGACAGATGAAAAAGAAGTGCACTAGGTTTAAGGCAAGGCATGGGAGGGTGGTGAGATGCCCTACATTTTGTAATGTATGTGGAGACTTCGAGGGAAAGATTTTCAATCAACACAAGAGCCAGTTTATTCACTGACAATCACAGTTTCTTATCTGGATCCCCATTTTATTCTTTTTCTTTTTAATGAAAAAGTAGACTATTATTGAGCCTGAGACCCGCCAAGCCAAAGTGCAGCCCTGGCAAACTGACCACTAGATGCCAGTGGTGTTCCTTAGAAAAATATCTGGGGAAAAAGAACTGTTGGCAGCAAAGATTAAATCTCATGTGATCCAGCCTGAAGCTCTCAGCCACTGCAAAGCAAAGTTCCTTATTGTGGAATAAACAGGCTTGCAGAATGATTTGTGCAGTGTACTGGAGGGGAACACATATTGCTACTATAACAGTTTTTTGAAATCTCAGTTTTCCTTTCCCTTACCAAAGCCCAAGACTGGCTCTCAGCTTGTAGAACAGCTGTCAGTTTTTAAGTTTCATAGAGTTAAAATGCCAGTGGCTGTGGAGAGAGTGCTCTTCTGAATTTGGAGGTGTTTTTAGTTTTTTATGGGAAATGAGAGGATAGACTCTCATATTTCTCCCCAGCAACTACCATGATAGTAAAATAAAAGTGTCTTCTGGATATTTTGAAAGCAGCTGGAGATATGTCTGTTTACAGCAGCTCTTATTCCTTCTCCATCTTTGCAAAACAGACTTTGAAAAACAAAACCCCTGTTGGCTGGGATCTGGAAAAGCATTCCAATTTACTACTGTTCAGTTTTGCTGCCTAAACAATACCTGACATAATGTATATTATTTTAATGGTGCTATGATCACAACATAGTTCTCGAGATGGCTATGAACCACCCTTTCTGCCTTATGAGGGAAGTGCACACACACACATATGCATGTTTATGCACACTGTAGCAGAGACCCCTAATCCCTGCTACTTGAGAGGTAGGAAGCCAGGGAAGTTGCAGGTGGGTAGGCAGCTGAAGGAGTCAGCTGCAGAGTAAGCAAGCAGCGAGGGAGATATATGAAGATTTAAAGAGCAGCAGGGGAGAGGGCAGTGGCTGCAGCTCAGGGTTTAAGCTGCCACACGTAAGGGCTGGCTTAGTGCTGGAATAATTAGAAACCTGTAGCTGGTAAGAAGGCCAGGTGACTCGAAAGGGGTGGAGCCCAGCATACTAAAAGCCTGGCTTCTCAACCAGAGATCTCAGTCTGTTACTGACTCCTTCTGTGAGCAGGTTACGTGGTGCAAACTGTATAACAGGTTTTTAGTGTGCTTTGATCTGCCAAGTAAACCACAGGGGTCACTTGGCAGAGTGCTGGAGGTAAAGTTATACACACACACACACACACACACACACACACACACACACACACACACACGCAGTAAAAGCTCTGTTACCCGGCATCCCCCGGGAATAGGGGATGCTGGATAACAAAATATGCCAGTTAATTTAGCAGCCCGAACAGGCACCCCTGCCTGTTCGGGCTGCTGCTTCTCCTGCCATGTCTGGGGCATTGCCGTCCCTCCCACAGCATTGCCAAGCCTCCTGTGGGCCCCACGGGACAGGGAGGTGGGCCCTGCACAGCCTGTTATGCCCCCAAGCCGTGGGAGCTTGGCAGTGCAGGCTGCTTTGCCCCAGGCCGTTGGGGCTCAGTGAAACTGGAAGTGTCACAGTGGGCACTTCCGGTTATATTTTACCTTACAAGCTGGCATGCCAGTTAATAGAGTATGCCGGCTTGTAAGGTGCCACTTAATGGAACTTTTACTGTGTGTGTATACATGTGTGTGTATATATATATACGTGTGTGTATGTGTATGTATGTATGTATTTATTTATGCATATATCTCCCTGTGGGGCTCTGACCTCTCTGAATACCAGCTCTCTCCATAGGGATCAGACCCCTCTGGCCCTCATTGCCTTCAGGGCTAAAATCATGGCCTCCACCCTCCCCTATAGCCGTGTCCATACCTCACAATTGTTATTCTGTCAATAATTGCTTTCTCCTTTAGGACTCAGTCCTGGCCCAGTTGTTCTGCAGCCAGATTTGGCAGGCAGAATCAGCCAGGCCAGGGCCGTTTCCCTCCCCACCCCTAGCCCAGCAATGGCTGCCCTGCCTGCCCCAGCTCCCAGCACTTGGGGGGAAAAAAAGCCCGAGCTCAGCAGGTGCTGCCGGGTGGGGGGCGATCCCCGCTGCCCCACACTGCCCCACGTTGCATGGAGGGCTCTGCACAAGCCCCCAAACCCACCTCTCCGCTCCCCCAGCACCCTCATGGATGCCCCGCACCGGCCAGCTCCGGCCCTGTAAGAAAAAAAATGTGAAGAAATCCCAGGACTCACCGCTCCTGCTGGCGGGGGGTGATCCCCACTGCCCCACACCACACAGGGGGCTCTGCACAAGCCCCCAAAGCCCCGAGGCTACACTAGGAGCGGTGAGTCCTGGGGCTTTTCTCAGCTTTTTTTATAAAAGGCCAGAGCCCCGGCAGGTGGGGCAGCCGTTGTGGGGCTGGGGGAGCAGCAGCGGGGTTGAGGGGGCTCATGCAAAGCCCCTCATGCAGCGTGGGGCAGTGGGGGGCAGAGGGGATTGCTCCCCTGCCCAGCGGCACCCAGTGAGCACCGGGGCTTTATTTTAAAGTAGTGGGAGCTGTTGTGGGCAGGAGCAGCCATGGCAGGGCTAGGGGAGCAGGTGGTGGTCGGGGGGGCTGGGGGACGGTGGGGGTTGGTGGGCAGGCAGGGGTCCCCCCCATGGTCCCCTTTCCCCAGCCCCCCTCCCCTGCCCCTAGTACTTACCAGCACGGAGTCTTTGCTGAAGATTCACAGAGCTTTGAATCAATTCGGCTCTTTAAATTGGTCCCGATTCAATTTGGATTCAGAGCTTCAGCCACCAAATCTCCTCTGAATTGAATCACAACCCAAAGCTTCGCACAAGGGTTGTTTCCATGGTGCCAAGGTTTCAAGATCATTTCCTTATTTCTTTTTACCAGCTAATTTTGATTTAAGTTTTTTTTGCTTTGATATGGAGGGGGAACAGGGCAGAGAACATTTGAAAGTCCTTCAGGGATGGCAAGCATCTTCTCTTTACTATAAAATATTAAGTGCTTGTTGAACTCATTTTAAAGGGTTTCATCCTAACAATGATTTCAGAGGCACTACCCATCCATAGTGGACTAGAAGACAGATGGTGTAACTTGTTTAGGAAACTTAATAAAATGAGGTCTCTGTACTGAATTGTGATATCTCATTGGTACAGTAGGGCTTGACTTGGTCCCTGCATATAGGTTGGGGATATGTAGCCAGATTTTTAAAGCAGTTTAGCTCCCAGCAATTCTAGTTTAGGCACTTTGTAAAATGAAGGTAGTTGCTTCATGTGGATGCACATAAACAATTTAAGGACTTTTGAAACCGCATCAGTGGTGACTTCTGAGCATCCTTGTAAATCTTGCTACTTGGTTTCATTTTCCCTGATACAGCTTTTGACTCATTTCTTTGTCTCCTGTTTTGTATATGTAAGTGCTGATGCTGCAGCAAACTCCACAAAAGCAGATCTCTGAGCTAAGCTACAGCTTTCCTGAAGTCAATGAGACTCCACTGGCTTGGAGAGCAGCATGGGACCAAAAGTTCAATTTAGAGGTCTTGCTGGAGGACTGGCCTACCTTACTGCATGTGTGCAAGATGTCTATGGGAGCTATGTAAAGAACTAATGATAGTGATAAAAGCCAGAAACTGTTGTTTCAGTCCTTTCCTCAGAGCCCGATCCAAAGTCCAGTGGGAGTCTTTCAAATAACTCTTGGGCTGTAGGTAGGGCTCTTTGTCCGTACGCAGGCAGAACTACTACTCAAGTTAGTGGAAATATGGATTGAAAGAAGTCTGCAGTGTAAGACCTATGGTAACTCAATAAACATGTTATCCAGAACAGCTAGCCACAGACAGACAGTTCACCAGAGGCGACTGAGTTTATTGCCGAGAAGGAAAGATGTCTGTTATGGAAGAGAATAAGTGTTGGGTTGGCAAACTTCAGCTTACTGAGTGGAGATTGGATCGGGCCCTCCATGGTTCAGGGAATCAGCAGCACACTCTGGCCCAAGAAGCAGAGGTGTTCCCAGGCTCCTATTGCCTGTTATGTTCAATTTAATCCACCTGCTACAGAAGAGATGGCATACCCAGGCACCTGTATTTTTTCATCTATTCACTCTGTAGCATCTTCTGATCCCTGGGAGGGTGCAGATATTTGTGACCTGAACTGAGGACTGAGTCATAAAAAGCATACCACAGTGGCAGAAGGTTGCCAATCCCTGCACTAGACAAAAATAAATTCTCCATTATGTTTTTGAACTTTACATTATTGCATGGTGCTTACCTAGAATGGTAGGACTGGTACCAAGGGGTGCCAATCATGCCCTGAGATATTTTCATCATGCTGGGGTCAGGTTGGTTTTCAATGAATTTGGTTGAATGCCAGGAGTGCGATCAGCCAACAGGTTAACTCCGCCTGGGTAGAAACAGAGGGATCCAAAATATTAGCTAAGCCTAGTCATCTGGTTCCTTTGCCTGGGCTAATGTCCATGAGAACAGACATTAGCAAATAAATTTCAGTCAAACCATGTCACTCTTCAGTTTACAACTACTTTCTGGTTGATTAACTTTGAAAGGACATAGAACTACCCACCCATCTTAGCTCACCCTTGACAATACATTTTCATTCCAAAGCAACTCATATTAACAATACACACAGATGTACATCCATATATGTTATGATGTATATGGATACATACAAGTATATGTATATCCCAACATGTACTCAGACAATTCCAACAATGCACAAACATATTTAGTGATTGCAAGTCCTTGTCAATAATTTTACTTGTGTATCTGATAAACATGGACTCTGTCCTTGCAACACGATTCTTATGAGTGGAACCAGTCTCAACTTTGGCAAATGTAGGGCCTTGTTCAAAAATCAGTGCAGAACGTTCATGGGAGAAAAATTAAATAGAAAGCAGGTGGGGGAAGAAATGAGGGAGGGGGAGGAATTATAAAAGATATAACAAAATAGAAGTTTTTGTGTTGTTGACTACTGTAATAATCAGTCGCCGTAGTTTTTGCAGCTTGGAAATGCGCACTGTTATTTTACATATATTACTGATATAATTATGTAACATTAGGTCATTGATAAAATTTAGTATTAAGCCTACAAAATTAAGAATCATACAAAGACACATCTGTTGCTCTGAGACTTGACTTCTGCAGCACAAACAAAGGAGAACTAGTGGGACTGGCTCCAAGATAAGGCCAATTTAACATAATTTGTTGTGCAACCTACTATTCATTCTGAAGTTAGTATTTCATTGAAAAGCCAATATTCAGAGGTACTTTAAGAAAGTGCAATGCATTTCAGTGTCCATCTATCATTTGAAACAAGAAATAAATTCTATTCTGTGTTCCCTAGAGTGCAGGGCCCCCTAAATCATGGGGACTTATGTGGAAACACAGGTAGCACATGCTGAAAATCAGCTATGAATTGAGCCTTACATCTGGGCAGATGAACACAGGAGCTCATGTTACCTGGCAGGATGGGGGATCCAGAGGTAGCAATCATGGAATGTACCATTTGTGCTACTGTATAAAAATCCTACAGGGCAACACGAGATGCTGACTACACAGTAGACACATATTACCGCTATAAGTACCAAATAAATAAATAAAAGTACTAAATAAATGTGCAGTAAACACTTGTGCAGACGTGTCAACAGATAAGAAATCAGCATTTGTCAAAAGGTATTATAACAAAAGTAACAGCAGGGGGAGTTAATAACAGAAGACACTTTTACACATGTTCTGGGGGTGGTCAGGAAGTCATCTAGTCCAACCCCCTGCTCAAAACAGGACCATTCCCAACTGAATCATCCCAGCCCAAGCTTTGTCTAGCCGGGTTTTGAAAACCCTCAAGGATGGAGCTTCCGCCGCCTCTCTAGGTAACCTGTTCCAGTGTTTTACAACCCTCCTAGTGAGAAAATTCTTCCTAAGATCTAACCTAAACTTTCCTTGTTGCAACTTGAGACCATTGCTCCTTGTTCTATCATCTGCCATCATTGAGAACAGTCTAGCTGCATCCTTTTTGGAACTCCATTTTAGGTAGTTGAAGGATGCTCTCAAGTCCCCTCTCAGTCTTCTCTTCTCTAGACTACATAAGCCCAGTCAATCTTTCCTCATAAGTCATGTCCCCCAGCCACATCACCATTTTGGCTGCCCTCCACTGGACTCTCTCCAATTTGTCCACACCCTAGTGGGGGACCCAAAACTGTTCTTTCGCTTGGATGATCTGGTTGGGGGTGGTCCCGCTTTGAGCAGGGGGTTGAACTAGATGACCTCCTGAGGTCCCTTCCAACCCTAATTTTCTATAATTGTATGAGTCTTTCATCTCGGGCTAAGCTATCATGGTATAACTTTAATTTACTGCAGAGTAAGTAGATGCACGTTAGGTCTGTGTCAAGCTTCAGGAGCTGGTTCAATTTGGAGGAGATTCGGCCCGATTCAGCGGCCGAATCTCCAAATCTGAACTGAATCAGGAGACCAATTAGAAGGTCCAAATTGATTCAAAGCTCTCTGAATCAATTCCGATAAGATTCGGACAGCTTCGGAGATTTGCGCAGTCCCCGCTCGCTGCCGCAGAGAGCTGGACCCAGACTCTGTGCTGATAAGTAGGTAAAACTTCCATGTATTTACATGGGTATGGTTTATGAAGAAGACTGGAACATCAACATTTAAGGCATATTCTTGGATGTACAGGTGAATATTTAGCTCAAATTTTTATTTTGAGGCAATAACAATATTTAGTTTGTCAAAACAGAGCACTTGTTTAGCAAAGGCAGCTTTTGATTGTACTAGTCTTTCATTAAAAACTGGTCCCAAAACCTGCTTTATTCCAGAGTACAGGTTTCAGGCGCAAACCATTCAATTTCAAACCACTGCAACAATAAGCATTCTTAGTGTTCTCTAAAAATGGTAGCAGTACTGGCTTTATGAAGACTGTAATAGTGTGAAACCCTGACTCTTACCCCTAACAGACTGGCTCAGTGGTAAATCTTTCAGTACTGCTGTTCATTTTTGCCTCAGATGAAGACTGACAACATGTTTTAACTGATGTAAACCAGCATAGCTCAGTTGACTTTAACAGAGATCTGCTAATTTGCAACAGCCAAGGATTTAGATCAAAAAGATGAAGCGTTTCAAAATGCAAAAGTGACTCAAATGATTTTGTACATTGCATGCACCTACTAGAATAGGTTATCACAATAAATAAAAAATATTTTCTTTATTGTAAAGTTTAGGTTGATAGTGAAAAATGTCTCCTCTGTTATAAGTGGTTCCAATGCCATGGCTTGACAAAATGCCTTCAAGATACCAAAACCTCTTAAGCAGGCTTGTCCAACATATGGCCCGCAGGCCGCCATGTGGCCTGGCAAGCCATTTTCTCTGGCCCAAGGTCCCTCGCTCAGGACAGGCAAGGAGTCCTGGTGCCTGCTCCACACTCCATGGCAAGGCGAGGCGGGCAGGGCTGGCCCACAGGCCCCAGCCGGCAGCGAGAGGAGGGGAGCTGCTTACCCCAGCTGGGCCAAGATCATTGCATGAGCTGGGTCCCACCACTGCTGCCCTGAGGGCTGCATGGCGCAGGGCTGCCCCAGCTGTGCCTGACTGGAGGAGCTGGGCAGCGCCTGCGACTTCTCCTCTGGCTCTGTCCCTTGCTCCCGGCGCGCGGCCAGGTGAGCTGCAGCATGGCCCGCGCTCTGCCTGCGTGTGTGGTGGATGGAGGCGCTGGGTAAGGCCCCGTGCGGAGCTGGGGGTGCCTCGGGGCCGGGCTGGGGCTGCGGGGCACGCGGTTGCTGGAGCCAGGCTGGGTGGGAGGCAGGAGGAGCCCGGCCCAGAGGCGCTCTACACAGGGGGCGGCGCAGCGTTACCTGGCTCCTGGCTGCGGAAGGGCCGCCCGGCACCGGTGGTGGTATGTGGGGCAGCGGCTGCGGTGCCTGCTGCCGTTGCCGGAGAAGAGCCGGGAGGAAGAGCCCGGCGCTGCACAGCCCGGGCAGGACCTGCTGCCACTTCCTCCGGCGCCCTTGCCTCAGCCCAGGGCAGGAGCTGGCTGCTGCCGGCGCACCCAGGGGCCCTGGGACTGCTGTGCTCCTGCCCTGCCCTGTTGGCTGCTCCCAGTTCTGGCTGCTCCTTGCAGCCATGAGGCCAAAAGCGCCGTGTGCCGCTGAAAGGCCCGGGCAGCTGGGGTCCAGCTAACTGCCCCCAGCCCAGGAGCCTGCCAGCTGCCGCTGGTCAAGGGCCATCTCAGTCAGGCTTGTATCCAGGAAGAGAAAACTAAAACCCTCCAGCTGCCCCGATTAGACAGCTCTGCCCATGCAGGGCCACGGGCCACTCTGCACCCACTCAGCTGCCTTGCAGCTGCACCCCTGGCCCAGAGCTACCAAACACTGCGGGTGGAGGCCATCTCTCTCCCAGCCTTTATGGGCATGGGTGAGGGGGCACAGGGGCCCAAAAAGTAAGAAATAAAAATTAATACAAGGTTGCACTAGAGAGGTCTCAGCTGGAGGAGGTTAGAGAACAATACAGGGAAGCCAGGGGCATCCCTGACCTTTTGCCTCCCCCTCCAAGGCAGTGTCCACAGCCACCATGGCAGCAGAATGGTCACCCTTGTGTCTCATGCCTTGTGTGGTATGGGTGAGAGGTCTCAGCTACCTCCACCTTTAAAAAATAATAATGGAATTCAAAACTCTGAGAAACTCAGGCCAAGGCAGCCAGAAGGGGGTTGGGTATGGCCTGCTGAGCCCCTGATTCCAGCCTGTTTCTTTCCAAGCAGTGAGTGTCTGGGAGGATGGGTTTGGGGAAAATGTGGCCAGGGCACCAAGCAGCACCCAAGGCCTGGCCCCTTTCCCTGCAAAGCTGCCAGGCTGACAAGGGAGGAATGCCTAAATAGCTTGCTGCTGTAACCTAAGTGTTTATTTTAGTCAAGCGTTTGGTATTATTTCATTGCTGCTTTTATATTGTTTTTATTTTGGATTTTAAACTACATTTCCAGACCCATTTCATTGCCACTTCCTGCAACTTCATTGGTGTCAAAGGTCATGTGACATCACTTCCTGATGTGATACCACTTCCTGTGAGGTCTTTGAATATGGCTCGCTGTCCCAATGGGTGATAAAAAGTTTGTGATCCAGCCGCACATTCAAAAAGGTTGGATACCCCTTAAGGGATCTGAATAAAACTGGCACCTGTGGACCGCACTGCAAATATAAGGGGAGGGGGCGGACAGTATCTGGACAATAGCAAGGTTATACCCCAGTGGACCTAGTCACAAGATTGGAACATAACAGATTCTGTAGGAGAAGCAGTTGCACTGATTAAACAAAAGATGCTGCTTACTTCATGTGGTAAACTGGAAGAATGGAAGGAAAAGGTGTCTAATCTTATCCGACTGCCATTATCTAAAGCGTTTCTTGTAATTTCAGCAGTTACATTTCAGACAGAAAGGTGATTATCAAGTTAACAATGTTCTTTCAGCACATTCCATCAAAGGCAATCTGTATTGCACATCAGGGTGTTGCAGAAATTTTGTGCCATTAACAGCTTTGTGCTATTTTATTTTATTGGGGAGGATAGAGTGAATTCTTCTTAAATAACAAAAAATGTAAACTCTAGTTCAGAGCAAAATTCAACTCAGTTTTCACTCAGGAACATTAAAAGATCTCTCTCCATTAATTTTGCAAATGGACTAGAAAAAATCTGTTCAAAATCCCTTCTACAGTTTAACAGAAACACTGAATTAACCTTATCTTGTGCTGACAAATTAAAAACATATTTGTAACTAAAATTACTTTAAATTAAAACACTCATTCACATCTTTCTCCTGAGCATCTCAAACATGAACACACACACACACACACGTACTTTGTTTTAAAAAGTCTAAATTTGTCAAAACAGGTACACAGGTCTTTAAGCTGCAGTTGCTTTCTTTACACTTTCCAAGTTTTCCCTTCACTAAATGTCCAGATAAAGTACAATTAAAAACGGATTTAAAAAAAAATCAAGCATAGCCCTGAGATTTTTTCCCTTGTTTTTTCAATAACTGAACCCATATAACTGTCTGTGAACAGCCTTTATCCTATAACAAAGTGTGTTGCTTAGGGTGAAAGAACCACATCAATAACCGTGTCATCAGGCATCTGGCCACATTCACAAGGACACCGCAGCTGGTGTTAGATTACTGTGAATGGAGAATCAAACTCCCCATAAATTTAAAAGTTTAGATTCACCAGGACACAGTTGTACCTTGTGCTGTTCTGGAGATCCAGAACAACATAAATCTAATCTAAATTTTCTGTCAAATTAGTTTGCAGGCTTATTTTGTGTTATCAGAACAGCAGAAAGAAACTGGAATCTTGGATGACTCAGTATGTTGTGGACTTGATTCTCCTTTCATAGTATTTTAATACCACTATTGCTGGAGTCATTTAGCTGGGATTACTTAATTCATATTGGTGCAATTGATAGGATGATACTGTACAGTAGTTGAAAAGTGCTTGCTTTATTTTGAGTGAGATCATCAAGAGGAAAATAATATTAAATAATTTAAATATATTTGAGAAAAGTACAAAAGAGCAACAGATTTTCTTCATTTGGTTTTGCTTTGCCATCTGAAAGACAAACAGAAAAATAGCAAAAAGAAAAAGCAAAAACTGAAAAATTAATGTCACTTGCTTGTTTTGGATTCTTCATGTTTAGTGCTTTCTGGTACTTTTGAGTTATTTTGGTCAGTGAGGATGTCTCCACCCCTGTCAACTGTCATATTTTATATTTTGCTCCTTTATTTTATAGTGCAAAGATATTTGTATTGTAAAGCATATACACACACTACACTTATAACAAAAAAGAAATACATCTACTACTGGACCTCCAGAGATATATCGGTGAAATCCTTAAGGTTGGGGAGAAAGTTATACAAAACCTGTGGAGATACAGGCTACAGCAAACAGCACATTCAAAGACATTAGATGATAACTGATAATGAAACTACCAAAACTACATGGATTGGGGGGGAGGGAGGGGAGAGATATGCATATAGGGGCCAGACCTTCAGCTGGTATAAATCAGTTTATCAGCACTGAAAGTCAATTTGGACTGACGTCTGTGCTGAAGATCTGACCTTAAGTGGGAGGAAATAGTTTTGAAGTAGCAGTTGTCCAGGTTCTCCTCTAAAAGTAAATCATAGGCTGGAACATGGCAACAGACACAGAAGGAAGCCTCTGCAGGCTGGATTCCAAGGCGTTACAGCAGGGGCAGGAAATTATTCTGGCTGGAGGACCGCTTAATGAGTTCTGGTGAGCTGTCGAGGGCCACATGGGTAGCCCTGCCCATTGACAGGCGCTCCACACCCTAGTCATCATCTTGGGATCAGAAGTCCTACCTCTAACCATAGACACTTGCCACCAGATGTCCCTCCCCTTGCCCCCCAGACATACTCCTTTTGGGAGGGGAGAGTTGCCATCTTGGAACCAGAAAAACCCCCCAAATCTTATACTGAAAGTCAAACATCTATTATAACATATTTTAATTTTATTACAAAAAATATTTTTGGTATGATTTGTGTTTACACAGTGTATAGAGAGATTATTGCATCTTGTCATAGAAGGCAATCAGGTTGGTCAGTTATGACTTGCCCTTGGTGAATCTACGCTGACTGTTCCTAATCACCTTCTTCTCTTCCAAAAGCTTAGAAATGGATTCCTTTTGGACCTGCTCCTTGGCTTTTCCAGGGATTGAGCAGGGGCTGACAGGTCTGCAGTTCCACGGATCCCTCTTGTTCTGCTTCTTAAAGATGGGCACTATATTTTCCCTTTTCTAATCATCCAGGACTTCTACTGACTGCCACAAGTTTTCAGAGATAATGGCCAGCAGTTCTGCAATCACATTGGTCAACTTCCTCAACACCCTAGGGTGCACTGCATCCCACCCACAGACTTGTATATGTCCACCGATCCTAAATAGCCCCTAAATTGTTCTTTTGCCACTTTTGGTTGCTCACCTCCTCCCCAAACTGTGCTGCCAGGTATAGTAGTCTGGGAGCTGACCTTGCCTGTGAAGATGAAGGTGAAAAAGGCATTGGGTACTTCAACCTTTTCCCCATTATCTGTCACTAGGTTGCCTCCCCCATTCAGTAAGAGACCCACCCATTCTCTGATCTTCCTCTTGTTGCTCACATACATGTAGAAACCCTTCTTGCTGCCATTCATGTTGCTTGCTAGCTGCAACTCCTGATTTCATCCCTGCATGCCTGAGCAATATGCTTATACTCCTAAATTGTTTGTTCAAGTTTCCACTTCTGGTAAACTTCCTTGTTGTGTTTTATCTCACATAAGAGTTCTCTGCTAAGCCAAGATGGTATTCTGCCACACTTTCTAGTCTTCCTGTGCATCAGGATAGTTCATTTCTGGCCCTCAGTAAGGCTTCTTTAAAGTACAACCAGCTTTCCTGGACTCCTTTCCCCCTCAAAAGCCTATCAGGGGATTCTGTCCATGAATTCCTTAATTGAATCAGTCTGCTTTTCTGAAAGTCAGGGTCTGTACTCTGCTGTTCTCCTTCCTTTCTTTTCTCAGGATCCTAAACTCAATCATCTCGTGGTTGCTGTTGCCCAAGTTACCACTTCTGCATCCACAGCAATTCTTCCCTGTTTGTGAGCAGCAGGTCAAGAAGAGCATGGCCCCTAGTTGGCTCTGGTGAGGCCAAAATTAGGGTCTGTGTCTACGTACAAGGATGAAGACACTATGGTGTCAGATACACAGCACTATGGTGTCCACCACAGCACAGATGGAAAGTGGGCCACTGAGTGAACCAGGAGTGACCTTGTGTCATGAAAGATGCTGTAAGACCCCTGAAAGAGGTGTCGTGTGAAGATTTTGGGGCCAAGTGCAGAGCCACCTAGGTAACATGAGTACATAGGCTATAAAGGGTGTGTGTGGGCAGAGCTCTGTGTGAGCCTGGGTGTGTGCCTAGGACTGTGTGTGGTTTTGCGTGGGACTGAAGGTGCGTGTGTGCATAGTGTGGTTAAGGGAGTGAGCTTGATTGAGGCCTGTGTTGGAGATCGACTGGGGTATGAGAACATAGGGAAAGACTGACTGAAGGAGAAGATATACACTCCGTGAAGGCTGTGTATACTCCAGAGGCTCAAAGGTCTCCATGTAGTTGCTCCTCTCCAGATTTACTTCCACATTAAAGTAAATAAGGTCTGCTCCCCAGACTTTTCCTCCCTGGGTTTATGTGTCTTTGACACAGAGCAGCTCTTTGCTTTTTTAGTAAGTATCGCCTCAATCCTTCCCCTCCTTCTTCTGTCTTTTTATTAGTTAAGTACCCTTGTTAAAAAGGCAGCAAGGTGGGAGGTAAGCCACTACTGACCTGTACTGGAGGACAGATGGCTAGTGACAGATCAGATAGCATAAAATTACTCATAAAATAAAATTACATAAAATAAAATTACTCTTGCCCCTCTGTAATAAATTCCACCCCTTTCTCCCTGTTATAGTTAATTGATTAATTAGGTATTAGCTGTTCATCGATTAGTTGTGGTTAGTATTAAGAGTGTAAACCTGTGATTATCTGTTGATGTTTTTACTTGTTAAATGTTGCTATTTGTTGTTGTTATTAATAAACCTTGTTATTCGTTTCAGTGCTAATTGAGTGTGTGGTAATTTAATTAACTTTATCTAATTGCCTGATAAACTGGGTAGTGACAGATATACCCTGGTTTACCAGTTAATTATCTCAGGGCCAAGAAACACCTCCCTTTACGTGAGCGGACACTACAAGGTACAGCCCATTGAGCGACCTCATTTAATTAGGTGCTTAATTAAGTCCCTGTGTAACAGCTCCTTCAACACTTGCACCAGGAAATTGTTCCCAACACTCTCCAAAAACATCCTGGATTGCCTGTGCACTGCTGTATGGCCCTCCCAGTAGGTGTCAGGGTGACTGAAGTCCCCCCATAAGAACCAGGGCTTGTGACTGGGAAACTTCTGCTAGCTATTTGAAGAAATCCGCATCCACCTCATCCTCCTGGCCTGGTGGTGTATAGTAGACACTCACCACAACATCACCCTTGGTGCTCTCTGACCCTAGCCCAGAGACTTTCAAGAAGCCTAGCTCCAGTTTCATACCGGAGCTCTGAGCACTCAGTAAAGCTCTTTTACATAAAGTACAACTCCTCCTCCTTTTCTCCCCTTCCTGTCCTTCATGAACAGTTTATACCCATCCATGACAGTGCTCCAGTCTTGTGCGTTATCCCACCAAGTTTCTGTTATTCCATTTCATAGTTCCATGACTGTGCAAGGACTTCCAATTCTTCCTGCTTGTTTCCCAGGCTCCATGCATTTGTGGACAGGCATCTGAGGTTACTACCCCATTGCCCTACTTTCTCAGGAAGAATGGGAAGACCTCCCCTGTTGCCCTCTCTTGTGCTTCCTCCAGGTCACCCATTTTGTCAGTTATCTCAGGGCTTTGGTCTCCATCCCCCAGCAAACCTAGTTTAAAGTCCTCCTCATCAGGTTAGCAAGCCTGTCTATGAAGATGCTCTTCCTTCTCTTTATCAGGTGGATCTTGTCTCTTCCTACCAATCCTACTTTGAACAACATCCCATGGTTGAAGAAGGCAAAGCCCTGCTGGCAACACCATCTGTTCAGCTATAAATTGATCTGCAGGATGCATTCTCTCCTTCCTGGGAGAGGTGCCAGGTATGTGGGGGCCTGAGGACCCTGGTCCCCCTTGGGAAGAAATGCATAAAACTTTCCACATGTCCATCATCAAGACCCTCCCTGGCAAAAATAGAAGTTGGTACCTATGACTGGAAGGATAAGGAACACCACCTAAACCCTTGTCCCTTTCACCCTTACACCAAGAGTCCTTCAGTCACTTTTGATCTGTTCAGGGTCACCCCTGGCAGTATCATTGTTGCCCTCATGGATAAGCAATGTGGGGTAGTAGTCAGAAAGCCAGATAAGTTGCAGCAATCCTCTCTTGATATCTTAGAACTAGGCTCTGGGCAAGACAAGAGGTCAGGCTGGCAAATGGATGCCTCTGTCCCCTGTAGAAGGGAGTCCACCCATCACTTCCTCTTGGCAGTAGTTGTCTCGATCCTTCCAAACTTGAGGATGCCAGGCCTGGCCTCTTCCACCAATGGAACATGCTTTTCCTCCTCTGTTTCTATGGTTCCTTATCGGTTCTCTATGCAAACTGCTGCAGGTGGAGATGACGACTTCTGCTTGCTGCCAGAAGTCAAAAAGCTTCCAGCTTCCACCTTCCTGGGAATCCATGTCCTTTTCCTTCTCTAGTGCTGCCACTGGCAGTCCTTCTGCTGCAGTCCTAGAGGTCTCCTTTTAGCATGACTCAATAAAGTTATCATGGCAGAGGATACTTTGGAGCCTTGGCATCTCCTCCTGTAGCTCTCTTGTCTTCACTCTGAGGGACACCACCAGGAGGCACCACTGACACAGCAGGCACTCCCCCATCTGGCTGTCACCAGAAGGAACCTGCAAGCTGCAGTCTCCACAGGGCTAAACCAGGACCTGGATGGAAGCATCGACTGTGAGCAGTCCTGCCTGGACAGACACCTCACAGGTACAAGCAGAGGAAGAGCTGGCAATGGCAGTGGCTCTGTCATTGTGACATCCTTCAGCCATTTGAGACTCTTAATCCACTACCTCTCTCTTCCTGCCCCTCTTTCCAAGCAGACCTTTCCTAGCAAACTCCCCTATAAGCTGACCCATTTGCTGCTCCTTAATCCCAAAAGGGTCCCTTTTCCCTGCTAACCTGATTCCTCTCACCATGCTTACAGTGGAGGAAGGTGAGAAAGAGTTGCTAGGCAAACTCCCTAGAAAACTTCCCCTCATTCTGGACTCTAGTTAAACACGGAGCTTAAGTACAGTAAAAGCTACCTTAGCCGGCACCTTACAAGCCAGGATGCTCTATTAACCGGCATGCTGTCTTGTAAGGTAAAAGTGAAACTAGAAGTGCTCACTGTGGCACTTCTGGTTTCTCCAAGCCCCCATGGCCTGAGGTAAAGTAGCCTGTGAGGGGCCCATCTCCCCATCCCGCAGGGGTGGCAATGTGGTGGGAGGGGCAGCGACACCTTGGACATGGTGGGAGAGGCAGCAGCCCAAACAGGCAAAGATGCCTGTTTGGGTCTCTCAGTTAACTGGAATAATTTTGTTATCCAGCACCCCCCATCCCGCATGGGTGCCAGATAACAAAGCTTTTGTTGTATTGGTCTAACTGCTAAGTTTTAACTACTTACACTAAATATATGTATGTTAGTTACTCTTAATTAAAGACAGAACTTACCTTAAAGGCTCCCTTTCAAAAAGAGGGGCGACAAACTGAGTTGCAAACTGACTTGTGAACTGCTTGCAAACTGCCCTGTTTGTTCCCCCTGTTTGCTTGCTCCCAGGTTGCTTGGGGAGTCTCCATGGTTCTGTGATCCCAGCTCATACTACACATAAAGATGTGGCCAAGGACAGGGTATTTTCACCCAGCATTTTCTGCTAGTTGAGAAAGAACATTAGTCAGTCACAACAAAAGGAAAAGAGTGGCCTGTATAATTAAAACACAGCCAACTAGAGAGCTACACCCTAATTTACACACACTATGTATCTAGCCCCAAATCTGTCAGAGTAGACTGTAGCAGATACAGTTATAGAAAGGATACTTTCTATATGCATCTACCAAAGGGGCAATCAGTCCCCAGAACCTGATAATAAATGGACTGCCCTGCTCTTCCTGCCTCATAATTACATTGGTCTCTGCGTTGCAGGCTTTGTACCTAGCTGCTAGGCAGGTGGTAAAGGCAAAATCAAAGCACTCAGAAGCCTATTAGGGTTTCTACAGAGTGAAGACACAATCTACTCAAGATGTCACTCATAATTAAGGTGCAGTCACAGTTCTAAAATAAGCATGCTGTTCTAAGCCCATTAGCAAGAAAACCAAGTGTAATGGCATTGACTTTTCACTGAATGCCTTTTTAGACCCACACAATTCTGCTTAGATATCCCGATACCAGACTGGGAGGAACCTAGTAAAATATGTGTTCCTTTATAGACGTGGCAGAAGAATAACAAAAACTCACAGTAATATGCCATTGCTATGTCAACACCAGGGTAATAATATTCTTTTTACAACAGCATGGGAAAATGTCTAGCACAGAGCATACTACTGTCTTCTTTCATGGTAGGTCCCAAGGTAGGTCTGTGGACATGGAAGACTAGTGCTTTAATTCACCTGTAAGTAGAAGACTAATGCTTTAATTGACTACACTGTTCCCATGGTAAATATTCCCCCAACACATTTTTAAGTACTGCATCATGTGTTCTTCTGAAGAAACCATATCACGGCATTTTGGAAAACACACACATATACACACACATACACTGATCTTTTTGCCCATGCTCAACCCAAACTCTCACTAATAGCAATAAAAAATGGAGGAAAAGAAACTGTATTGCACAGAGTGTATACAAGGCCTGGCAATATATTACAAAATAGCTTCTGAGCTTCCATTTTTTTCAGAGTGTTCAAAGTATATGGAAAAGTACTTTAAGGGCCAGTTCCTACAGACACTTTGCGCTTAATTAAATCACTTTAACCTGCTACCAAGTTTTTCAGCCAAAGATGAAGGCCAAAATTTATCCACTGAGACCAGGAGTTCTACTGGGGATTAGTGCGGTTCCACTTCCATTGGTTAGTCACTTTTGTTGTGGCTTAAGGCAAGTTTAGTTGCACCTGCTTTTGTCCTTAAGCTGATCTGATCAAGTGCTATTTGCTCATTCTCTTTGACAAGCTTCATGTAGGACACATGAATTGCATAACATTAAGGACATCTACTGTATGCTTTACTGCGGAGTTGACTAATTAGGTCCTCAGTAAAGCGTCACCATCTACAGATGTGGCTATTAGGCCACAGTAAACTAATTAACTCTGTTGTAGGCAGACACAAGTACTATTCTACCATGGAGTTATTTAGTGCACCGCAATGCATGTGTAGATGGTGTCTGGGGTTGGCCACAGTGCAAGGGTGCTACAGCGTGGGGTTGCCTGCTGGCTAGTCCTGCACTGTAGCACCCTTGTGCCCTAGCGAGCCCCTCCACAGCACATCATTGAACTGGGGTGGAGCAACTCCGGGCTTGTAGGCGGACCCCCTGGGCTCCCTGCCAGCTGGGACTGTGCCACTCTGGCTTAATGTGCTGCAGTCCCAGGCACACATGTAAATGCTGAACTTGGGAGCAATACACTGTGGTGTGAACTGTGCCAGAGTTTATTCAGGTGCATTCATTGCACATATAGATGAGCCCATTAATGATTTAATGCCAAACCATAATGGGTTACTTGCTGTAGCTTCAACATGCCCATGAAATTTCCTTCCAATAATCTCATAGAATGATGGTATATTGAGTCTCCTCCCAGTTAGCATTGATGTAAGCAGGACAAATTGTACCAATGTCAAAAAAGCTTCCTGCATATAAATCTGGAGGAAAAAAGAGAAGAATTGGTGTTGTTGCTTAGAGTTGGTGAAGTTATCATGCCTCAAGAATCACTAAACCTTGTGGGTTTCCTTCCAGAACATGGAAGAAAATAGCTGTGGACAAAAACAGAAGGCAAAGCAAAGCCTGGGATACTAACTACACAAGGGAAACTAAAAAATAAATGAAAAAGATAAATATAAAATAGTGGCTGAGACCGCTGGTAGAGGAACTGTGAGAATGACTATGTGTAGTCAAAGATAGCACACTCTGCATGACTTCTGAACTGTGGAAATGAAAGCTGAGAGAACACAGAAATGCTGGCAGTTGAGAGCAACACTTGCTCCCTAAACACAAGTCACACGCGTCAAAACGGTGTAAGTTACTATTATCACATATAGTCTTTATATGTCCCTTTTCTTCCGTAGTTCTCAAATACTCATCACTGCCACTTTACAGCTGGGGATACCAAGGGATGAGAAAGTGAAGGTCTGTGAAGATGCTCTTCCCTCTCTTTGTCATCTCTTCCTAGCAATCCTTCTTCTTGGAACAACATCCCATGGTCGAAGAAGCCAAAACCCTGCTAGTGACACTATCTGTGCAGCCATGTATAGCTCTGCAGGATGCCTCCACTCCTGCCTTCCCCCTCCTCTTGACTGGAAGGATCAAGACCACCACCTGAGCCCCTGCCCCCTTCACCCTTGCACCCAGAGCCCTGTAGTCACTTTAGATATGCTCAGGGTCACCCCTGGCAGTACCCTTGTTGCCCACATGGATAAGCAGCCTGTAGTAGTAGTCAGAGGGCCGGATGAGTCATGGTAATCCTTCTGTGACATCTCAGATCCAGGCTTCAGGCAAGCAGCACACCTTCCGAGACAACAGGTCAGGCTGGCAGATGGATGCTTCCATCCCCTTCAGAAGGGAGTCTCCAACCACCACCACCTGTTGTTTGTTCTTCGTGGCAATGGCTTTAATCCTTCTAACACTGGGGAGGCCTGGTCAGTCCTCGTGTTGCTAGTGCTCACTCCAGGAGTCTCCTTTTATACCCTGCGGAGGCTGGAATGGCTCTGCCCTGTTAGGGCTTTTTTCAGACACGGGCAACAAACACCCAGCAACCACTCAGCAATCACTCAGCTAGCAGCATTCCTAGATGCTCAAAGCACACGCCCAAAACACACGCAGCTTACCAGAGAAATACTCAGCAAACCAAACACAGGCAGCCCTGGCTCACTTACCTTCCTATAGCAGGATCTGGGGGAAGGGGATTGTAACTTTTTTCCAAATTCAGCTTCTGTCTCAGTGAAACTCTCTCTTCCCAAGCATAGCCACTGTGTTGTCCTGATGTGAAGACAGAACAAAATACCTTTCTGGCCAGCCCTGCAACTGCTGTAAACTTCAATTGGTCTCTTTACGTTGGATAACTACTGATATACATCTACTCAGCATCTAGTCCTTTAGGTATAAAGGAAACATTTTTCTGATTCTTCTTAGGTCAATAAATAATTAGTTTAAACAACAAGAGCACAAAACAAAGCTAAAATTCCTTTGCATGCTGATATAAAACATACAGCAACTGCAACAGGAGAAACTCTGAAACAATAGATGGAATGTGCTTCTCAAATTCAGTCATTTCCTTTACTGAGACATACAGACCTGGTGACTGGCAGCAAAAACGTTACACTATGAACCTGCTTATCCAAATGCAGAATGGACAAAAAATAATTGCAGATAACCAAGGGGATTGTCAGCATGAAGGGGATTTTCAGCATGAGCATCTCAGACAGACTGTCTAAAACAGTGGTTCTCAACTTTTTCACACTGGGAACCATCAGCATAATCATCAGGTTGACGCAACCCGCGACTCATGACCCTCTGTTTACACAGTCTCTCACCCACACAGCCTCTCTCTCTCCCCACCCCCGGCTGCTGCATCTGGCCCTCTCCCTCCCTCTCTGGCTCCTGAGGCTGCACTCATAATGCTGTGTGTTCACCATGCCCCTGGGCTGCATGCGGCCTCCGTGCAGGCTGTCAGCATAGCAGCCTGCACAAGGAAACCGCATGATTCCCTGGAAACTCCTCATGGCCCTGGCCCTTTACAACATTCTTGCGACCTACTTCTGGATCACAACCCATGGATTGAGAAACACTGGTCTAAAACACTGCAGTAGCAATCTGCTTTTAATATGAATTACCAAGATGCAAATATAATCCTTTTGAAACCCATAAGTTAACACCCACTTAAAAATCAATATAGATGAGGGAAGAAATAGGCCCTTTATCTGTATATGTGTGTATGTCTGTGTACCTACATACATGGGCCTGACCCTAAATCAGAACCTTGGCCAGTGATAAGTCAGTTTGTGTCATGAGAGGATCTAACCTCTCTGATTTGCAGTAGTGTGTCCTTAATTTATTTTTATGCATGAGAGAGCAGATTCAGGCTTTTTGGCCTCAATTTCCTGCAGAAGCTGCCAGGGAGTTCATGTCTTGTCCTTGCTCGTTTCATGGTCCCTTTTCTTCCCTTTCTATGCACTGCTCCTTACTTTATGGGTGTGAAAGACTCACAGAATCATAGAAGTTGGAAGGGAAGTCAGGTCATCTAATCCAACCCCTGCCCAAGGCAGAATCACCCCTATCTAAACTATCCTATACAAGTGATTGCTTAACCAAGGATTGAGCAAGATCCAGCCCACAGGCCAGATCCAGCCCATGCAGCTATGTCATCTATCCCATGGGTCTGGAAATTGGAAGAGGGGAAGTGGGGGGAGCATTAACTGCTACAGCTCTTGGAGCAATGGCAATAATGATGCCACTACGCATCCTACCACTAAATTCAGACCCATGGAGAGCCCTGTTGGCCAGATAATGCAGCCCCCTGTGATGGATCAGGCCCAAGGACTGATCCTGTGCACTGGGTCAAGCTCACAGACTTGCCAGATCCATCCTGCAAGTTGATCCTGCTCACCAGAACCAACCTGTAGACCAAGGATGGGCAAAATATGGTCTGTGGGCTGGATCTGGCCTGCCAGCTGATTGGATTCAGCCCACAGGTGGGCAATCTCCAATTAAGTGTATCTGGCCCAGCTGGCATGGGAGTGGGGAGAGAGGGGGGTGAAGGAGCTCAGATGCACACAATCCCCTACCAAGAAGGCATGAGATAGGCAGGTGGGGTGGGAGCCACAGCAGAAACCAGTGTGGGCTTGGATACAGCCCTACCAGGCAGGTGTGGAAGAGAAGCCAAGAGAGTCAGTGGTGCCAGGCTTGACTCCCTTCTCCCCCACAGGGACTTCTCTTGCTGCCCGCTGGCAGCAGCTGCTTTCCCATCCCTTTGCAGCATGCTGCAAACCAGGCAAGCACCTGCAGACCCCCTCCCCTACCACCTCCCTCCCCTACCACCACCTGCAGACAGGCTGGGCTCAGCCACATCACAAAGAACAATCCTCCCACACACCCCACATTCCAAATCACACACCCTACACCCCACCATACCCCCACACACACCCAATACCCTCCCACACACCCCACCATACCCACACGCAGACTCCACACACCCCCACACACGTCCTACCCACTTACACCCACACCCCACAAACACCCCTTCATACCCCCTACACAACTCACCCCCACCATATCCACACCCTACACCCAACCACATACTCCTCCAACCACCCCCACACCACCCCCACATTCCCCCTACGCTCCCTAAACAATACACAAGAGTACAACTTTATTATGAACTATTATGCAATTGCCTCTATATACACTACGCAAAAACACTTAAATCAGAACAAAAATAGTTTTTGAAATACAATTAAAATTTGTTATAGCAAATGTTTGATTTTTAGTATATGATTTATTTTTTCTTCCAATTCCAAGACAGCAAACCTCTCCCCCACCTCTCAAAAGGAGTACTTCTGGGGCAAGTGGATGGATTTTCGGTGGCAAAAAGTCAGGGGTGGGACTTCCAGACCCAAGATGGTGACCAGGGGGTGGGACACCTGTCAAGGGGCGGGGCTACCCTTAGAGAACTTGACAACTTACTATAACTTAAGTGGCCCTCCAACCAAAATAACTGCCCACCCCTGCTGTAGACCAACCACTGATTTGACCCATGGGACCCAATGAGTTGGATACCACAGGTCTAACCTTTTTCTTTTAATGATAGTCGTACAACTACTAGAAACACTGCCACAAAAAAAACAAGAACACCCTAACCTCGTAGGGCCTGATCCACAGGTAAAGCAGGGTAACAAGGCACACCTCAATCAAAATCCCAAGCCTTGGATGCAGCCAACACCCAATGTTTTTGAGGAAGGTAAAAAACCCCTCTGACATCTGTAGTAACAAGAGGTAAAAAAATCCTTCCCTGTTTCAAGTGGCAACAAGCGAAGCCCTAAAGCATGGGGGAAAAAACAAACACCCTCCACTCTTCTTTGCAACCTTGGGACCCCAAATACAATTCTACACATCACGCACCCTCACTATACAACCAGGACTCCACTTTCAGTCATCTTGTCCCCTCCATAAATGTATCCAAATTCCTTTAATTTTCTTGTGGAGCTCCTTCATTTTCTTGCTACTGAGAACGATTCTTCAAATTCCACTTATTCGCAGCTGCAGAGCTCTTCTCAAGATCTCAAAGCAATCTGGGAGAGGAGGGTGCTTCTGGGACTGACTGCTGCTCTTCATTGTACATTCCAGGCATTTCTATTCCTAAATCATCCCTAAACAATGTGTATCCAAACTTTTCTTGAACACCTCCATGCAGAATTTTTGATCCTTTTAGTAAAAAATGCTTTTCGCCTAGACATCCAACTTGATTTTTCCTGACTCTGCCAACAGACTGTAAAACACAACTGTTCTGATCAGTTGGCACCTTATTTCTACTTTTAATATTTACTACACACTGCAAACAGAAAATCAGGCATGCTTTACTCAGTGGTGATGTGATGCTACATGTACAATCTCAGGGCCAAATCCTCAGCTGGTGTAAAACAGCATAGCTCCATTAGTTTTCAACTGTCAGAAAATTTCATGCACTAGGAGTTTAGGCTAGAATTCTGGGATTCCTTGTGCACTTTGAAGCATTCTTTTTCCACCGCAAATTTCAGATGACCAGTGATCCAAAACACATTGTTATTACCGGCATGTTGACAGAAAGCAAAGAAGCTTTGGAGCTGCACCCAGGAAAACAGCTGAGTCTAGGGCTGGTGAGCCGGAAACTCCCTCCCACTCCCAAATTATCCTGCATTAAGGTTACTTCTTGTTTGCAAACAAAATTTCAACACGAGTGATAGCACCTAGACATGCAGACATAGCTGGCTTTCCATACACTCAGGTCTCTCCTTATGCGAGGGTTGCATTCCAAAAAAGCCTCACATAAAGTGAATTCGCATAAAGCAAAGCCATTATTACATGTAATTAATAGGGATACATACCAGCCTCACTCTACTGCCCCCCAAAACATGACAAATTCAAACGGTAATCACACAATACAATAACTGCTACGTGGAGAGGCTGACAGCTCTGCGCTGCAAGCAGTGGCACACACGGGGGTGTGTTGCCAATGCAGCACAGGGCAGGCTGGAGAGGCACCCAGGGGAGGAAAGCAGGGTGGCAGGGAATGCCAGCTGCTTGCTGCTCCTGGCTCTGCCCTGCTTCTCTTCCCCGGGTGCCTCTCCCACCCAGCAGATGCAACCCACTGCATCTGGGAACAGTGGGGCTGTGTGGAGAGGCTACGAGCTCCACGCTGCAAGCAGCAGCTCATGCAGAAGGGGTATCGCCAAGGCAGCACAGGGCAAGCACCTTCTCCATGTGGCCCTGCTGTTCCCTGCTTCCCTGTCCCCAAGCCTTTACAGCCCTGCTCAGCTCCCTCCCTCCAGGGGCCACAATCTCCCTCTTCCTCCCCACTTACCTGCTGGAGCTGCCCTCAAAGCTACTTGGGGCCATGTGAACATACTGTACATACACGTGGCACCCCGTCTCACCGCCTTCCTTCTGCTTCCTCCCAGCTCCCTGAAGGCTGGAACTCTGCAAGCCTGCAGGGAGCTAATCGCCGGCCGACTTCTCAGATTTTTCTTGCGCAAAGCAAATTTCTGGTATATGTAAGGTTGTCGCATATAAGCAAATCCACACAAAATGAATTTGCATAAAGACAGTTTACAATAAAGCAACACTCACCTACGTCTCTGATGGCAACATACCATACAAAAACCTCTGAACTGTGAATCTTCAGTAAAACACTGCTGTTGGAAAGGAAAGCGCTAAGTGTAAGGAGGATAAATCTAAGGATGCTGACAGATGTGAAAGTTTGTCACGTGGCTGTAGAGCCATGGGTGACTGGTGTCTCTTGAATCAGTAGCGGGATGTGCCCTCCCTGACACCAGTCAGTGACCAGGGAGAGGGTTCCCCAGCAGCCAATCCCACTGATGGGGGGGAGGGGGGAGGCACAGCTGATCCCACTCACCAAAAAGCAGCTGCACCACTTCCAGAAGTCCTGCTTTTGCTGGTGGCCCCACTCCTCGGCCTGTACTCGCAGGGGGGACACTGGTGCTCCTACCTGCCCCCCTGTTAAACAGGGAACACCACCTGACAGGGGGTGCACCAGTGCTCTCAGGGGGTGCATGTGCACCCCCCATGCACCCCCCATGCATCACCACTATCTACAGCCATGCACTGACAGAAATGCACAGCTGCAGAGCACTTTAAAAATGATCGATTGGGCAACAATCTGAACCCTCATTATATGAGGGTTCAGATGAAGGTGCTCCAAAGGGGATGTCTTCATTAACGTCTATTGGCGTGGCTGGGAGCAGCTCCCCGTGCTGTCTTTGGAATGGGAGAGGGGAAGGGAGCAAAGGAAGCTCATTCTGGGGATTGCCCTGCTGGTTCTGGATGGTGAGGCAGGTGGACTGGAGCCTCCCACCTTGAAGATTCTCCAATCCTTCTGCCCAAGCCTCCGGCACCAGTTCCGCAACCCCCAAAATGAGCTCCCTCTACTCCCTTCCCCCACTCCCATTTCAAAGAAAATGCTGGGGCTTGGAGGGAGGAGGGGCAGGGCTAGGGAAAAAGTGGCTGCAAAGATGCAGCTGCTCTAAACTACAGCTCATTTCCCAATCTCTGGGACCCAACAGTGAATGTCTGTTGGGTCCTGGAGATATCTAACACATCACACTTCCTGGAAAGCGCCATGAGTTACAGCAGGGAGCTCCACGTCTGTCAGTGCCCTAATAGGCTGATGTTTCTTTTATGTATATCACTGACAGGCAGAGGTAAGTCACTGACTTAAAACTGGAGGAGAGGAAAATTAGACCTCGAAGAATATTTACAGCACAAGTCCTCAGTTGATATAAATTAGTGTTAAAAGGGGCCATGCTGATTAGTAGCTGAAAATCTGAGCTGTTTGTTTCTTCTTTCTCATCAGTGAAGAAAATGCAGTGAGCCTGAATCTGTATTTGTGTACAAAGTTATACATCTGAACCAATTTCACTGAAGTCAGTGTAATTATTCCTGATTTACATCTGTGTTAATAAGAACAGAATTTGATCCCTTAGGTGCATTCTTTCTCCAGTCACTTAATAAGCAACATATTGGGCCAGGTGCTTGCCTAGCATAAATCTGTGTAGTCCCACTGTAGTCAATGAAGTGGCAAAATACTACTACAAAATACTACTATAAAATATTTAATACAATTTGTGAAATAAACTCACCACCTTTGCTTCATGGTATCATAGATCTGAGATGAAAATACTCCCTGGACAATCTTGATTACTCTCCTACCACTACAGGATTATTCTTGGGGCAAGAATATTTAGTCTTCTCAGGATGCAGATAGGTACCTACCAGAATTGTGAAAAGCACTTAGATGCTTAACTCCTATGGAGTTCTCTTATGGAAATCAACAGAAGCTTTTGAAAAGCATTCAGCAGTACAGTTACACTGGATTTATACTAATGTAGAAGACTGAAATTCTGACCTAGTTCTCTAATTATCACTCCCTTACTTATTTACATTATTTATTTTGTAATGGTAATAAAAAGAAAACTTGCCTGCATCTCACACCGCCCAAGGATGTTCTGACACAGCTCAGTATGCTTCTGAGGGGCTAGCTGAGACATGATGGTCCTCCAACTCTGGGCTAGTTGTCAGGCACAAAAGCACACTCATGCCACAGCCAGCCCCATCAGTGTCTACATGTGCATTGCTTTACTTTAAGTCAGTGTTTCTCAACCTGTGGGTGGCAACCCAAAAGTGGGTCATAAGAATATATGAAAGGGTCTTGAACAAACTTTAAAAATGGATCAACAAAATAGATTCTCCTTTAAAGGAATAAAATGTGGGAAACCGTGGCTTTTCCCTTACAGGCTGTCAGAGTTCCAACCTGAAACAGGTTGCTTAGGGCTCCCCATGTCCCACACCACCTCCTACCTCACACCCTGGGGGGCTGGAGCCTGGAAGCAGGGGGCAGTAGATTAGGAGTAGGGGTCACTGGGTTGGGACTGGCCATCAGTGTTTACAAATGGGTCCTGGTATAAAAAAGGTTGAGAAACACTGCTCTAAATAACGCCACCGCAGGATAGTACTCATGTTTATGAGTACTTAGATATGGCAGTGTGTATTAGTTTACTGTGGCCTAGTAGGGACACGTGTAGATGCTGAGACTTTACTGTGGAGCTAATCAGGCAAGTCCACAGTAAACAGGTTGTGTCGATGCTCCCGGACAGTCCCATATAAACATTGACATCCTGCCAAATTATGCCTTGCTCAGGGCACAGGATTTCAATCAAAGCCTTTCATCTCCCTGGCATCTCTTTGGAGCAGTGGGAGTGGATAGAAAAAGCTATGTGTGAGCTTGGGGAGTTGTCCTGACACAAATCCACTTCCTGATGCTTTGAAAACTCAAAACGCCTACCAGTCTAACTTGAAACTCTTGCTAATAGTCTTTTTTTTCATAAAGGGGAAGTTGTGTTTGACAATAGAAGCAGCTGACCTATGCCAGTTTATACCAGCTGAGGGCCTGGCCCAGGATAAACATCAAGCATATAACTAACTGGAATAAATAGGTGGTGGAAAGGGAGCACAGAAGGAAAGCCATCTTTCCTCACTTGTTCTTCAGCTGTAGTCTAACTCCCCTAGCCCATGCTGTTCTCCTGTGCTGAAAGTCAGCAGTGACACCTTCTGGACTGAGTGTGTGGGATACCGGTAGGTCAGCAGGGCCCTTTTGTACACGTGTCTCTGTCAAGAGTAGCCAAGAGACTATCAAAGCATGTTGAGTGCTATGCATGTGTGCACATACAAATATACACTTAGATGCACTCATGAACACATGCAAACAGTCACTGGGTGCATCTACATGAGACGCTACATAAGATGCTGTCTGTGCAGAAGCCTGATGCTACTGTGCAGTAGCATCACGTGGCAAAAACCCTACCAAGATGCTACTGTGTAGTAGTATTAGGCTACTGCACAGTAGCATCACTTAAAATGAATTTGCCAGTGCTACTGCTCAGTAACTTGGTTACTGCACATTTAGTTAGTGCTTGCTCATACAAGTACTAACTAAATGTGCAGTAACCACTGCGCAGTTGCATCTTGTGTAGATGCACCCACTGTGTACCAAACTTTAAGAGCACATTAAAAATAATAAAAATCTATACAGATGAGATGGGGATGGGGACAGGGTAAGATAACATCAAAATCTCATTTTTAACATGAAAAAAGAACAATGCATCCTGGCTGAGGTAAACCAGCTGGTAAAAGCCATTACTGTTCCTGTTCTTGTCCATGGGGAAAGAACACTATTGCCAAGCTGGATTTAAAGGGGGAACCTCTTCCCTTAGTTACATCTGGCAGAGCTTGGCCAATAAATTCATCCTTACAAAAAGTTTTGGAGGAGCCAAGCAACACAGATCATCAGTGATCGGCAACAGTCCACTACAGCTTCAGACTTCTATGTTTATAGTTTAAGATTTACAAATGATAATTGTGGGGTTGGGGACCTGTTGTGGTGAATACTGTACATATAGCAAGAGAGAGAGATTAATCACTTCTGGACATAGTTCTCTAGTCACCGACTACAGAAATGATCCCTGAAAGTATAGTCAAATAGACAAAGCACAAACCGGAAGAAAGGAAATGGCTCCATTTTACAGATAAGAAACTGAGGCCTGAGGAATTGAAATGGCTGGCCTAAGTCACATTGGAAGTCAGTGGCAGACTCAGGTAATGGACCCTTATTTTCTGTTGGAGTGGCCAGGCCCATATTTTGCACAACAGGAAATGCATTCCACAACTGGGGAGCAAAGCTCTGAAGATCTCTTTTCTACAAAGTTTAACACTGTACACAAAGCAAATAAAACAACTTGCTGTATCTTCCCTTACTGCAAAACCTCTGATCTTATACCATCAGAAAAATCCTGTCAGCACAGACTGGTGGCTGAGGACAAAAAAAATATTCCTATTAGGTTAGTAAAAGGACAAAAAAAAATTTCTATTAGGTTAGTAAACAAATAGTCAACTAGGTCCATCACATGCATAGGAAAAAAACACACAGAAAAGAGATAGTGTAACTATTAACTAACTCAGTTCTTTCCTCCTCAGAAAATAAAAGAGCTTGAAACTATTGGCAGCCTCATTAACAACAATTCTCACTGTCAAATGTAGGACTTACAATCTTCATTTTGCTAATTAAGAAAAAGGCCTGCAGAATAAAATATCTGTGTGAGAAAAATTCTCTTCCCTTGCCTATTCTTCGCCTCCTGCTTTGTCCCACGGAGAGCTGCAAACTGAGGTGTGCTGTAATTGTTTCTTGCTCTATATTCAGTGGGCTGCATGCTGAAAGCACATGCCAATACACAAGGCTTTAGACTAGAGATTTCAGATAGCTTGGATTCCATTCCTGTGAGACGCAAGACTTCTTTGTATACATTTAAATCCTCCCCCTACACACAGCCCCCCCCACCCCCCCAATCCCCACACGCATCAGCCAGGAATTTTAAGCCATTGCAGATGAGATATACCCAGGAAGCCAGGGCAGCACTTTTACCTAGACTGGCAAAGTTAATTGGTCCAGAACTGGAGAGAGAGGCCTCCCTGCTCACCCTGCTTATCTCCAGCTGAATTCTGCCCCAAATTGTGCTTCAACTGCTTTTTTACCAAGTCTCATTCTACTTTGCCTCTCACCTCATATGACTGCTACTCATGCTCTACGCGGCATAAGCCTCTGAGGAACCTGGGAAAGTGCAAGACAGGACGGCTGTGACTGGGATTCATTGTACTTATGGGATTGAATGGAATGATTTAGGGATTTAGAGAGAGCATGAGCCCATCAGAGCTGTTGGTTGTGCATACAAAATCATGGAGCCCTGCAGTTCAATGCCAAACAGATTCGATCTCCCTCAGCACACAGTCTCCCACCTTACCTGCAGTTGCTCCCTCAGCCATGAGCTTGCAGAAATTCAAAAATGTACCAAACTTCCCCCTCAGGTACACCAGTGAAACACTACTCAAGTCAACAGCTGCAGTTCTGCTCTCACATCAGTGTTATGTGCCGTTATTACTGATTTACACCATCATAACAGAAGGATATTTCAAAACAGAGCAGGAGAGACATGGGAGAGTTGGTTCTGATAAAATGAACACATATCCCACATTAAAAAAATGAGGGATTGTTATTACGGACTGTGACCAGAGAGACGGCCCTGGACCCAGAACACTTACATTCCTGCTTTTTTGCTTTGAGACAAAGCTACTCCTGTGGGATTTAAAGCAGAAGTGGGCACCGAAAGCAAAAAAAAGGAGGTGATAACCTTATTCCTGAAAGATTTCCAGCACCATTTGGCAGGCCTCAGAAATTCAGATTGCTTAGATTGGCAGTTGGTCTCCTAAGCTAGAGACAGAAATGACCCATAAATCGGTATCACTGATCAGAAACTGGTTCAAATCTGTAACACAACAGAAGTTCAGTGCACATAAACCACTTTCAAAAGGACAGAAGCTGGTTTAAGATAAAGTTACCATACGTCTGGGTTTTCTTGGATACATCCTCTTTTTGGGTCCTCCCATCCATCTGCGTAGTTTTTAAAAATATCAACAAATGTTTGGGATTTTGCTCTGCTCAGCATCAAAGTTTTCCCCAGCACTGGGCTGCAGCAGGGCGAGGGAGGCACCTGCTCCTCCAGTGGGGGAAGGGAGCGGGGGAAGGGCAGCAGGGAGCTGCATGGCTGGGCCATGCTGGTGCCTGTGCTCACAGGGGTGACATGGTTTAGAGATGCTTTCAGGGCTGCGGGGAGCAGGGGGCTGTGGGCCAGGAGTGAGGGGCAGTGGCAGGGCTGGGGGGGCCAGGGGGCTGTGGGCTGGGAGTGAGGGGGTGTTGGGGAGGGTTGTGGTTTGGGAGTGAGGGGCACTGGGAGGGTGGTGGAATGTGGGTCCGGAGTGCGGGGTCAGGGAGCTGCAGGTTGGGAGTGAGGGGCATCAGCAGGGACTGGGGGAAGGGCTGCAGGTTGGAAGTGAGGGGTATCAGCATGGTCTGGGATCAAGGGACTGTGGGTCAGGAGTAAGAGTCAGCAGCAGAGCTAGGGGGAGGAGGCTGTGGCTTTGGAGTGAGGGGCAGGGGACAGGCATATCACTGTCCCCTCACAATCATATTATGCCCCCCACAACAGGTGTCCTCTTTTTTGAACCTGGAAATATGGTAACCCTATTTAAGATAAACCTTGATGGATGTAGTATCAACCTTAACTAATTTAGGTTAAATTGGTTTATTGAACTTCTGTTCCAGATCCACTCCAGATTCAAGTTAACTCCCCAACATCCCAGGATGCTTTGTACATCCCCCGCACTGCCCCCTCCTCCCCAGCCCTCACAGGGTGGGCCAAGCTGTCTGCTTCAGTGGAGCTGGGAGGCATGCTCTAGCATCCCCTGGCTTATGGCCTGGGTCACTGCAGGCATGGGGCTGCATTTCCAGAATCTAAAGTGAATGTCTGTTCACTTGCTTTTCAGTTCAATCTATACAGCTTAGACTAACTTGCAAAGCTTGAATCGATTCAGCTTTGGGCTTTTTGACTGTCTGTACTTAGCTCTAGTGTGTTGAGACAACTACTAAGCTATCTGACTTGCATAGCCCCATATTTGCCTTTTGCTTCTTTCTCTCTATCCGTCTGTTGTCTCATGTCATATAATTACATTGTGAATGATTTGCAGAAAATATTGTCTTTTGTTCTGTTTTGGTGGAATACCTAACATAAAGACTTTGGGTCCATGACTCGGAGTTCTTATGTGCTCCTGCAAAACAAAATATTAGTGGTAGTTGTGGTTATAGTAGTAGAAATAATAGTAATAAGGATACTTGTTTGGGTGCTGGGTACTGACTGGCGACATCTCCAAGTGAAGGGTCTCACCCTGCATTCCTTGTGTGTCCAGAACTACCACTGATTTGGATATGTGAAAAATACAGACATGGGTCCCTTGCAAGACTAGATCAAAATAGTATAAAGGAGCTAGTTTAATCAAGTCTGCTCTGACGCACTGAATTTCTGATGTATCAGAGCAGACAAAGGTACATGTATAAATGCCCTTTATGTGCAGCTGACTAATTCTACTGTACATTAGCGTGTCACAGCAAAAACCATGCTAATATGTTAATGTGCAGCAGAATTAGTCTACTGCACATTAAGTAGCACAAAAAGACCGTGCACTGCTGCTACTATGCATTAGTGCTGGCTACTACATTAGAGGTACTAAATTGAATGAGCAGCAATGGTGCTTTAATGCACATGTAGATGCACCCAGTGACACTTTGGCAGTGTAAACAACTCCTAAAGAAGGCAACTGAAATATAGGCCTGCAGCTCCTCCATCCAGTTACCACCATGGTGAAAAGTGGCTTTAATGTAAATGAGAAACAGGCCCACTCTCTCTTTTATTGTTGCCTTTATGGGAAACTACTTGAGTAAGAACTAAGTGAAAGCTAAATACGTTAGAACTTGGTCCAATGGGTTTTATTTGCACGAGTGCCCACTGATTTTGAATGGGAATGGGGGATGTTTACCAGTACTGAGAATCAGGCCATATTGGGCTGTTCTAAAGTGTTATAGATGGTTATGGTCTTATGGTATGGAAAACCACCACTATGCAAAAAAGCCACTTTAAAACAAAAGATAAAACTTAACTCAGCCTTTACACAGACTGATTCTGAGACAATAAAAGTGCCTGTGTAGTTCCTAGCATATGTATTTCCCTATAAATGAAAAATCATTGCTGAACTCTCCTAAAACCTTTAGTGTCCTGGAGTTGCAACTTCCCCTTTCTTCTAAACTGCAGACATCAGCTTCCCTGCTCAATGCAACAGTTGCAGTGAAGCTGTAATTCAGCTTTGAAATGTGTCCATCCCATCCTCCCCCTTCCATCCACTGCCTAAGTGGTAGTAAAAAGTGAAAAGCCTGGGACTAAGAAACTATGTCCCTAAAAGGGATGTATGTGGCAGTGCAGTCACACCCCACTTCTACTGCAGTGTCACTGTTCAAGCTGATCTGCATGCAGGGGGAGCCCCAGAGCCACTCTTGCCCTCCTTGCTTCCAGCTGTGGGCAGGATGCCAGGCTTAGCAGGGGACAGTGGCAGGGGCATGCAGGTTCCTCCTTCCAGCACCTACTCCCTGCTGTCCCTCTGTCCTGCAGGTTTCGCTTGGCTGGTTGGGAGCAGGTTCTGGAAGGAGGAACCTGTGTGCTGCTGCTGCTGCCCTTGGCTGACAAAGGCATAGGAGGATCCCATGAGCTGTTTCTGACATGCTGCAAGAAGCAGATGTGTGGGGAGCCAGGCTCAGCCAGGGACAGCAGTGGCAGTACATAGATAGGTTCCTCCTTTCAGCACCTGCTTCCAGCCCATGCATAACCCTGTAAGGGATGCAGGGCAGTAATGGGCAGATGATGAAAGGAGGAAACTGCAGGCTGCCAGTGCTGTCCCTGGCTGAGCCTAGCTTACCCAGCAGCTGCTCCCTACAGCTCACAGCTGGAGTGCAGTCATGTCAACGAGGGGCTGGTTCACCCTTTTTTCATGTGCCAGCTCTCTCCCCCACTCCTTTGTATCACCCATCCCCCTCCATCCCACTATGGTTTCAGTGGCAGTGTGCTGCAAGCCTCTTCAATAAATCTGAAATCTTCCCACGTGTGTCACCATAACTGTTTGTCACCTTAATGCAAAACTAAAGGAGAGCTCCAATAACAAACCCTACCCCACAGTAAGCCAAGTGACCTGAACACTGTAGGACATAGATTGTCTGGGAAGGCTCTGTCCAAAATGACTAAATGCACACCAGCCTTTACAAACATCATGTTGCTAGTTCCATGTCCCATTCAGTAATGGAAAGAACCACCCCCAAGTAGGGAATCATTCATGAATCATACATCAGTTAAATACCTTGGCCCTCAACTGTCATTCCTCAGATGAAAATCACTTGTTCATCTCCTGTACAACAATCTTTTTCAAACAATGTGAAATCTATGTAGTGGACTGGGGCATGAATGATTCCATCTTTAACAGCTGGGGGCAGATAATATGCTAGCTACCCATCTCTTGCTCTTTTTACTCACAACTGCATAGCTAAAACCAAGTCACGATCATCTTTGAATAGTACAACTCCGCACCTGTCTTTCTGGAGTCTGCTATATACAACAATTTTTCTAAAATTTTTACTAAGAGATAGGAGGTCTAGTGGTATATATAACATCCCTTCACTGCCCATCTTAAATTGGCAGCTGCACAATATTTTCTTTCCTGCACTGTTTCTATTAAACAGTATTTATACTGTCTGCTTCCATTGTGTCTGGTATTTAATGCCACACACACTGACTACTTGCTGTACAAAGACATTCTGTCCAACCTTTCCCTAACTAAAATGCCCTTTTCCTCTTTGCCCTTTTCCTCTCTGCTTGACAGTAGGCAAAACAATTGCCCAAAGAATACTATTATACATTATGTACTATTATGCATTAAAGCCACAATTTTTTTTTAAATAGAAGCCTAGCATTGGTCTAAGTCTATTATCACAAAAGTTACCTGATCCTCAAAAATTCTCAAGAATGAAAAGTGTCAATTGACTTTAAGTTTATAAACCTTCTGAGTAGTTATTCTCTCTCATAATCTTTTTTAGAGTTCTGCTCTCCCTCTGCTATTTTACCCCATTCTTTTACAGCTATGAGTTTCTTTTATATAATTAGAGGGTCAATTTCTGACACATTTACTCTGCCCATGGCCTTATTGGGTAAAATCATGGCCCTAAAAAAGTCAAAGGGAGTTTTACCATAAACTGCTTGCTGTGAGACCAGAATTTCATCCAATTTAACTGTAGAATAAGATGTCATGACATGAGTAATAGTGTTGGATTCTACTGGTACACACCATCCTTCATGATATTTTCAGGTCGTTCCTATTGCCACACTTTTCTGGTTCTCCTTTAATCAGGGATCCTCTATGCATGGCCCATGGGGTGGATTCAGCCCACGGACCTGGGAGAAGGCTGGCTTTGGCCATCTTTTGGCAACATCTCATCTTCCCCCTTCTTACCCCTCCAAGCTCTCTGACCCTTCCTTTCTAGATAATTCATTTAAAGTTTTAGTAACTTTGATCTGTAAATTACTCTGACCTTCTCTTAAACCTTTTTTGTGTCCTATACTGACCCATGATTACCTACATATTTGAAACATTTCTTATTATTTATCTTAACTTTTCAGGAACTTTGCTCTTCGTTCTTATTTTTTGTCTCCTTGACTCTATTTCCAGTCTCTTGCATTCCATCTCATCTTCTCTCCAGTCCACTTGTGTACCTGATGTTACAGTCCTCTCTTGTATCAATTTCTTCACATAGTATTTGTGCTTCTGTGCATTTTATTGCCAACCATAATTCTTGGGAACACTCTTATTTCTTCCTGAATATTTCTCACTTGTCCTCACTGCTGTCCATCTCTCCACTGCTTTCTTCCAGTTGATTTCATCCAGTATGTCCTATATTCACTCCCAGCGTTTGCACTGCTGACATTTTGCATTGTATTTTCCTATCTGGATCTATCCAAGGTTCTAATTATAATCTAGGATATTATGATGAAAGACAGTTCCTGTCCAAATCTTTGGATCCAAATACTCCCAAATTCTTATGGCACTGCAAACATTCGCAGTTCCATTGCCAATCTCATGTTACTAGGATTTTCTAAAGGCCCTGGGCTCTTGGAGTCATGTGATTTCAGGAAAATCTTGAAATGATTTTTTTTTTAAGTATATTTCTTCTTTTCCTTATAATAGACATAAAATTGAGGATATGAACCCCAAGTCTTAAGACTCCTAAAATTAAAAAACAAGACCCAAGGCTTATTAATTCTACAATCTCATTTTAAAGACCGTTTGGGGTTGGCGATAGTGTTAGCATAAACAGCATTATGAAGGATTTAAGATTTTTTTAAATAAACATTTGCTCAAAGACTGTACCAGTGGACCCACAATATTTAGAAAGTTAATGTGGAACAACTTCTTAGAGTTGTGGCAAGCTTCTTTATAGTTCCTGAGACTGTTAGGCATTTGCTTGTACATTCTAATTAACAACAAAACCGAACTACTGTCACATGATATTAACACAAACACAGGTCTGACATGCCCACACAAAGCAGGAAGCAAAGGGGTTAAGACTTCCTTTCTTCCCTTATCATGCCCTGTTACACTGTGGTTTGCATGATGTAATATGACGAGGGGGGCCTACAGATGTGTTTGTTCACATTCTAATTAGAATACAGTAGAGCAGGCTCGATTAATCGAGTTTGCTCTGTGTTCTAATTAGAAAGCTCTAGCATCCCCTCACTATCACATGCATTAAGCCCCCACACATTCCTCTATGAATGAGCTTTAAATAAAGCATCCCACAGCCATTTTGAAATATGCAGCGACTTAATACATGTGACCGTAAGCTGTTTTATTTAGAGCGGCTGCCTGGAAACAGCTCTAATTAAAATGGCACCCCCACCACCTCTGAGCACATAGCTAGGCAGCCCTAGTGCTGAAATTCATCCACGATCTGCCCTGACCTCAGCAAAGGGAGATAAAGACAGTGCTTCAGGCTTTAACTCTGAATATTCTTATTCTGTAGATTTAAGTCACCAACTCTGAGACATAACTCTTTCCTCCTGTGCAAGAAAATTTCTTATAGCTGATTAATCCCCATCTCCTAGAAAGCAGAATTGATTTCAGCCTCTTCTATACTCTTCCTGATCATCTTAATGTCTGAAAACATTTCATGAGAGGCCTTACACTGTAGTTGTCCGTTTTAAAAAACATGTTACCAGAGCAGAGACATAGAAGGAATCCAAAAGAGTTCTCACCCTGAAATGTACATACTGATTTTTAGACGGCACTTTTTTTGTACAAAAAATGTAGAACTGCTTGAGTGTTTGTCATCAGCCCTCTTGTGGCTGATCTAAAAATAAACCATAATATGAACTACTTCACCAGTTATATTAACTTTTAAGTGGCAGCATCCTGTGTTCCATGAACTCTTGTCTCCCCCAGATCCTATTCTGGAGGTGGTGTGGCTTAGCTGATAATGATGATGTCTGTGAGCCCTCTGCTAATGTCTTAGAACTAGAGTTGATTAGGGATTCTTTTGTCAAAAATGGTTTTCATACGAAAAATGTTGAGTATTTGCTGTAACCAAAGTTCTGTGTGAAAATGCATTTGTTCTGAAACAGCCTTTTTTGAAGAAAGCTTTCTTAGCTCCAGGATAGAATTCCTAGTCCAAATGAGAGAGACACTAACTCCAGAACAGACTGGTGTGTCAGGCACACCCCTAACATGTTGGACAGTGAGATTCAAGTCTTTGGCCTGAATCAGGCACAGCAGGCTATTGGCTAGTTTAGAATCACTTCTTGTGAAGAAAGATTGGAAGATTTTGTTTTCATCCTACTGCAAAAGCAAGAAAAGTTTCATAGTGACAGGAAAAACATTTCCTGTACAGTTCTACTGAGAACCTTGCACATCAAGTTCCTATCCTTCCATAGGAATAGGCAGAGGAAGAGGAAGAGGAATAGTCACTCTGTAGCAAGCCCTGTGCAGTCCAGACGTTCATGGATGGTTGGTTCGCTGGATCATGTAGCGGTAACACACCTTGCGCCACTACTTCTTGTCCCCAAGGAACGTCCATGTCACGCATGCTTTGGCATGCAGCAAGTTGCCCTGGGTGGTGTAGGGAAGGCTTGGGCCAGCATTGTGCTGGCCCCAGCAGCCTTACCTGGGGTGCTGAGGGCCTCCCAAAGCTGCAGCTATAGTGATCCTGCCGGGAAGAGACTCACTGGCAGCTGCAGCATGGTTTCAAGAGGCCCAGCTCTGCTTTTTAGCAGCGCATCCTGCCTGAACATGTGCTGCTTCGGGTTTTTTTCCGCATTTTTCTTTTTTATCCTTGGATATCCAGGGGTCAAAAATAACCATGGAAAACCCCCCCAAAAATGGAGCAGCGCATGCTTGGGCAGCGTGTCCTTGCAACATGGACAACTCTGGACTGTGTGGTATGTGGCGCTGCAAACATGTTTGCAGCGCCACATACCACATGACCACATTCATCTAGATGCACCCCTGTGGCCAAACCATGAACAGCATTTCAATAAAAAGAAACAATACTGAGCAATATATCAACAAACATTAATGAAATGTCTAAACTAGAGTATTCTGTGAAGAGTAAACACTACAATCATAATCACCCCATGAAGGTAGAGAATATACACACTCATCTGCTTCACTGGGGGAAAACGATGGAGAAAAGAGACTGGATTTAGACCCTGCCATAATGTCTAATCCCAAAGATTTCCAGGATTTTTTTAGCTTGGATCAGTTTTTTTGATCTGACCTCAAACCCACAAGCATGTTAAGCTATGTTCATGTGCACCCACACAAATAAACATGCAAGTGAGCTGCTTTGTCTCTATAACTGTTTGGAAGCAGAGGACTGACCAGAGGCTTTTCGTTAATTTGGTAAAAACAGATTCCTTGCTAAATATGCCACAGACTGAAGGATGTTTGAGAAAATGAACTCAGTCTTTGTTTTTGAGAAAGTCCTACTTCTCACTTCGCCTTGAAGAATTACTGCATACTTTGAAGGGCACTCACATGTACATTTTTAGCTTGTGCCAACTGCATGTGTCTCCACAATATTCAGACTCTATTTTGTTCTTTAAGTCAGATAGTAAGCTTTCCACATCATTAAAATGCTTCTAGATATTGAACTTAGAGATTTTCACTCTTTAAAAGATACCTTAAATTGCTGCTTATTAAAATGTAGGTCCTTCACTGTTTGGTATGATTAGTGTTTCTTTTTGTATGTGTAAATTCAATGCTCATGAAAGCTCTCAGGCTTACATGTCAGGCTTCAGTTCTGAAGACTGAAGTTATCCACAGAGTAGATAACTTCCACTCCACAGAGTGGCAGTGACAGCAAAAAGTTCCCCACAGGGTGTATCTACACAAGACACTTTGCTGTGGAGTAGCATCGTTTACTGCACAGTAAGTATGCATGTCTACATGTGCACCAGCTCTCTGGGCCTCCGTGTGCCAGAATTGTGCAGCTGCCTGCAGCATCCAGAACAGGGATGCAGTGTGAGACTGGGTGCTGCTCAGTGAGGTGTTGTGCCACAACACCTGCAGGCTCTGAGCAGGATGCTAGGGGTTGCCTATGGGCAGCTGGAGCTGGTCTGAGTGGCCAGGAGCTGCATGCAGCTAAGCCAGGGTCCTGACAAGTCTGGTAGAAGCCTTCAGAAGCCATGTTGTGCACATCCCTCTTGAAGTGCAGTGCCCAGAACTGGATGCAGTACTCCAGCTGCGGCCTGACCAGTGCCGCATAGAGGGGGAGGATCACCTCCTTGGACCTGCTTGAGATGCATCTGTAGATGCATGACAAGGTATAGCTGGCCTTCCTGACTGCATCCCCACCCTGCCAGCCCACGTTCATCCTGGCATCAATGATGACTCCAAGATCCTTTTCTGCCTCTGCACTGATGAGAAGGGAGTTCCCCAGCCTGTAGGTCTGCTGCTGGTTCTTCCTCCCCAGGTTCATCACCTTGCACTTGTCAGTGTTGAATCCCATCCTGTTCTCATCCACCCACCCCTGTAACCTGTCTAGGTCTGATTGCACCCTATTCCTCCCGTCTAGCATGCCCACATCCCCCCACATCTTAGTGTTGTCAGCAAATTTGAACAGGGTGCTTTTTACCCCCTCGCCCAAGTCACTGATGAAGATGTTGAACAGTGAGGACCCGAGGACCAAGCCCTGCAGAACCCCACTGCCCACATCCCTCCAGGTCGAAAATGACCCATCTACCACCATTCTCTGGGTATGGCCATCCAGCCAGTTAGCAACCCATTTGACTGTGTAGGTCGACACCACAGTCCCCCAGTTTTTTAATGAGAACGGGGTGAGAGACATGTCAAAGGCCTTCCTAAAGTCCAGAAAAACTATGTCCGCTGCTACCCCTGCATCTAAGGATTTGGTGATCTGGCCATAGAAGGCCTCCAGGTTGGTCTGACAGGACCTGCCTCTAATGAACCCGTGTTGGTTGCCCCTAAACATAACCTCCCCTGCTAGCCCCTTGTGGACATGTGCCAGGATAATTCTCTCAAAAAGCTTACCCAGGATTGAGGTAAGACTAACTGGCCTATAGTTTCCTGGGTCCTCCCTCCTCCCTTTTTTGAAGATGGGAACCACATTGGCCCTCTTCCAGTCCTCTGGCACCACACCAGAGCACCACAAGTGCTCATACAGCCATGCTAGGGGTCCTGCAATGACCTCAGCCAATTCCCTCAGCACTTGGGGGTGAAGATTGTCCGGACCGGCTGATTTAAATATGTCCAGTCCCCTCCAGAAGTTCCCTGACTAGATCCTCACTGACTCTTGGTCTAGGTGCTCCTCCCCTGGGGCCTGAGGGGGGCCCGGTGGGGGTGCTGATCCGGTCCCTGCTCAGGAAAATGGAGGCACACTGTGACCAACTACAATCATCAGTCAGGGAATGCCCACAAGTCCATGCCCTTTATGTGGCAGCTGATAGACATCTTTGTGCCCCAGGACCTAAGCCACAGCCATGCTGTGTACAGCAGCATGGGCAGCCTGCCCAAGCCCCCACTCCAGCCTGGCACCTTTAGTGATGTGTCACTGGGGGAGGGCCCCATGACCACCAGTAGCCTGCCCTGCTGAGCTCCCTCCCCCCACCCCAGCCTCCACCAGCAGCTGAGGGAGTGCTGGCTAGCACTTGCCCTGACAGTTCAGCAGCCTCAGGCCCAGCCCCAGCCACAGTCACAAGCTGGCAGAGGGTAGATTCAGGCTTGATATCAGGAGGTGCTACTTCATGGTCAGGGTGACTAGGATCTGGAACCAACTTCCAAGATAAGTGGTGCTGGCTCCTAACATCAGGGTCTTTAAGAGAAGGCTAGATGAATACCTTGCTGGGGTCATTTGACCCCAGTACTCTTTCCTCCCATGGCAGGGGGTCGGACTCGATGATCTGCTCAGGTCGCTTCCGACCCTACAAACTATGAAACTATGAAACCTCCAGGTACGAGCTGTACCAGCTCCACCCCAGGGAAGGCCAATGGTTGAGCACACACACACAACATCCCTCTGGCCAAAGACACCACTGGGAGCCACATACTATAACTACTAGCCAGGACCCACTAGAGCCACTGGGCACACCTGCCCAGCCCACATGGTAAGCCTTGCACTGGGGGGAGGACCCTCCCCACCCCATCCCCATCCCCATCCCCAGCAACCGAGCCCAACACCAGCCCTGGCCCCCACTCCCTGCCCAGGCCAGTTGTGTTTCTGTGGCCCCCAGGTTCCCCACCCCCCCACAGCACACAGGGAGGTAGGAGATGGCAAGAATTGCTACTGAGCAGCCTGTTCCCTCAAAGATAGGCCTTTCACATGCCAAGAAATGCATTGATGCTGGCAGCAATGTCTTCCTTAGCTGCGGAGGGCAGGGACATGTAGCACAGCCACAGGTAGCCCTCCAGGCAGTGGTGGAGGTTGCAGGTCAGCCCAGGCTGGCCCCTTGCACTGTCAAAAACTAGGGTCCTGTGCCTGGTGTGAAGATTTGCCCAGGGCACCATGCTGATCAACAGCAGCAGGATGTACTGGGTCAGGCACCCCTCGGACTGTGCAAATAGCTCCTCGCTCTGCACCCAGGGAACATGCAGCAAAGACATGCTCAGAGCACAGCGCCGGTGTGAGGTGAGGGGTGGGCTGGTTCCAGGGTGCCTCTCTGAAGAACCCCCTATGGGGAGGACAAGGGCACAGACAGCTCCTCATCCCAGTCATCTGGGAGCCCCGTGCCCTCTGAGCCAAGGTGATGTGGGCTTTCTGGCAGTACAGGACAGGAGCTGGCCTGCAGGATGAGAAGGGAGGCCAGTGAGGTGGGGTCTGGAGCTGTGGTGGCAAGTGCTGCCAGGAGCCTGGCCTGTCTCAGCCTGGGAATGGCGTGAAGGGAGCAGGCTGCCCACAGACCACCCAGTAGCCCAGCAGCCCCTGGGAAGCAAGTGGCATGGGGGCTCAGCCAGCAGCCGTCTGGGCCTTGGCCTGCCCACACAACTTACATGGTCCCTGGGCATCCATGCGTGCCTGACCCCTGATCTGAGGCTGGGCACCTCACGGCCCCGGCAAAGAGCATCTTATCTCAGAAATGTTGCAAACTCTCACAAATAGCTTATTTCTCATTATTCTGCAGGCCCTGTGGCTTTATGTGGGGGAGAAGCTGCAGCTGGCAGCAGCTGGGATTCAGGCTGAGGGTTGTTGCTGGCCACGTCTGGGGCCCTGTAGATGTGCCAGCTCCACAGAAGGAGAATCCAGGACTGTACCCTTCCCCTGGACTGGATGGTGAAGGCACTGGAGGACTGTCTGGTGAACGTGTGGGCCTGGTGGGTGGAGAATGTCACCCATGAGGACACGGGGAACCAGGTGGACCAAGAATTCTGGGTACAGTTCCTGGCCCTGGAGCATGAGCACATGGTGGCCCTGCAAGAGCAGAGTGTGCTTGTGGCCAGGGTAGTGGAGGCCACAGAGGATGACCGCTGGGTGCTGGACACTGTTCTGGCCTTGGTGGCTGGTTTCATACTGCCCACTGCCCTACCCCTGACCATAGCACCACCTGACCCCTTGCAGCTGCCCACTTCCCAGCAGCAGGCCCCCTCATGGCCCTGGGCAGAGATCCAGTGCCACCTCCATGGATTAGGAGACCCAGCCTTGGCCCCCGCCCTGGGTTCCGTACCACCCAACCCCCGACCTGGGACCAGCACTACCGATCACCCTGACTCCATGTTGGCAAGGTGCCAGAGCTGCCTGCAATGGGCCCAAAACCATATGTCAGCTCTGCTGGCTTTGGACACTGGCTGCTGGAGGGGGAGCTGCCCATGTTGGGGGACCAGCAGCTGCCATCACCTCTGGGTGAACCCCACACCTGCCAAGCTCTCTGCGATGTGTGCACTGGAGTGCTGGCTGCCCATCCCTGCACTCTGCCCCATAGGTGCCCCCGCCCCAGAGCCACCCATCTCTGGAGGGTAGCTACACAAACCACCACACTGTTGTAAACAGTGTTTTATTGTTGATGGGTGGAGTGGCTGGTGGAGGGGCTCTGTTCTTGGAGAGACAGGGGGAAGCAGAGCCCGTTTGTTGGGGAGGGATGGGGAGAGGAGGTCTGTTTGATGTGAGGGGAATAAAAACTGTTGTTCTGAGGCATGTCTGCAGTGAGCATGGTGCTGGGTATGGGTGGGTGGGGGGGTCTGTGGACAGCTGTCCAAGCGGGCTCCAGCAGGGAGTACAGGAGAAGGTTGTTGGCCAGTGTCTCATATCCAGTGCCCTGGCCCCTGTTGCTGGGTGTGTGGGTCAGCAGAGGATGTCTGTGTGTGGGGGGGGGGGGTGCCACCGTTTCTGCCCCTACAACTTCAGCTCTTGCTGCCAGGTGTCCTCCACCCACTGCATCTCCTCCACCCAGGCTTCATGAAACAGCTCCCTGCGGGCCTCACAGATCTTACGCAGCATGCAGGATGCAATGATGACCTGGGGATGTTGTTCTTGGAGAACTCGTGGTGGGTGCGCCAGTATCCCTCGAGGTGGACAAAGGTGCACTCCACCAGGGTGCACAGCTGGCCCAGGCACTGGTTAAAATGGGCCTGGTAGGAGTCCAGCTGGCTGGTGTAGGACCACATGAGCCAAGGCAGGAGCAGGTAGGTGAGATCCCCAGTAAGGAGGGGAGGGACCAGCCCAGCGGCATGTCTGGCACTCCCAGAACAAAGCACTCACACTTTGCACGAGGGCTAGCAGGACAGATCCAAAACATACAGACGTCATGGGCACTGCCCAGCTAGCACTCACATTAGTGGAGGCACCACGGTGGTCAACGGCCTGGAGCACAACAGAGTGAAAGCCCCTCTGGCTGTAGTAGAGGTGGTCACCATGGGGAAGACAGGTGATGGGGATGTAGGTCCCATCTGGGGCTCCAATGCACTGGAGGAAGCCCAGGGCATAGAACCCTATCACTACCACCCAGAGCATGGCATGCCCCAGCTTGTCCTGGAGGGGCCACACACCTCCAGGACAGCCTCCCCAGCAGTGGCCTTGCCCATGCCAAAGAGATGGCCCACATAGTAGAGGCTGGCAGGTGTGGCCAACTACAGCAAGGTGAGGGCCAGCCGGGTGGCTCTGGGGAGGGGAAGCCACATGGCAGTGTCCTGTGGCTCCACGTGCAGGTGGAAGCTGCTTCATGGGGTCCAGAAAGGTGGTCCAGGTCATCTTGAATGCCTCCAACCACTACTTATCATCCCAGGTCTGCTAGATGATGTGCAGGCACCAGTCCTGGCTGGTCCAGCAGGAGCAGAGGTGGCGGGGGTGAAGGCAGTCATGGTGGTGGTGTCCAGCAGCATGTCATCAGCATCCTTGCTGGGGTCTGGATACCAGGACAGGGTCTAGATGGCAGCTGCACAGTGGTGGTGGCCCTGGGATGGCACGGTGTGCCTGGGCAGGCAATTGCTGCCTGTGGGGGAGCCAGTAGGGTCCAGACAGCCATAGGCCAACCATTGGTCAGTGTGGTGGGTCAGCAAGGCAAGCATGGTGGCCAGCAGGAGTCCAGGACACTGGCCGTCACTGTCAGAAGTCGGGGCTGGAGCAGCTATGGTGCAGAAAGGCTAAGGCAACAGTGAGACAGCTGATACCTGCTGGCCCTGCACTGTGCACACTGCTCCTGGTCAGGGAAGCAGCTAGCCAGGAAGCAGGAAGCTGGGCTGACTTTTCAAGATGGCTGCTGGAAGCAGTGGCTGGAGCCTCGAGCTCCCCCTGCTGGTGGCAGGGGCCCATTGCAGGGTTGCAGGAAGTGAGAGCAGTTTACTGCTAGAAGAAGCAAATCTGCTCCTATGTACCTCCATGTGTAGATACCTGCCCAGAAACGTTTACTTATGAGTAGTTTCTTTGGCTTTTTACTTACAAGGCTCTGCTACTTCACGTGATTTGAAGATCTTATTGAGTTGACTACTAGTAGTGTAACTGAGGATGGGAGGGGGAGCAGAATGGGACCAGTTCCAGGTGCCAACTTAAAGGGGAAACTGGAATGTGGCCCCCCCACTTGCCAGCTGGAGGAGTGGGTGTAAGGATACCTGGGAGAGGTAGACCATCTTACCTTCCTCCTTTCATGCTCTCCAGAACTTTGCACTGTTGTTTAATCCAACAGTGTCACAATTTAAAATGGTAATAATCTAATATTTTATCTAAACCTGACCCTAAATGCTAAACATTTTACCCTAGCCTGTGCTGGAGAAGTGTTAACCCTGTTTGGAAAACAGTTTCATTTAATATAATCTCAAACACAAACAGGCATACTAAGAAAGTCAATTTCCACTTGTTCCTAGTCCAGAAAGGGCAAGAAATATCAAAGAAGAATTAAAAAATTTCCTTGTGAGAGATTTCTCACCTAATTCTCAGATGAAAGAGGGGTATGCTCAGACATGGTTGCATCAGCTTTCAAAAAGCACAGCTACTGTGGTAACAGGCATCTTAGTTATACAAATGAATACAAATACGGGTAGCTAGGCAGATAGCTGGAGACCTTTGGATGATGATTTGAACCAAATCTGAAACTCTGAATCTTTGGAAGTTCTTTATGAATAGTAGCACATAGCAGCACACTCTCCTCTGGTGAAGCCTCAACATTTGGAATGGAACTGAACCTTCCAAACTTTATGGAGAATTCAGATTGAGGCATTTGTACGGTATGCTACAGAACTAAGGGGTTGGTCATAAAGTGCTGGATCATAAGCTCTGGATCCAAACTTCTCTCATATTTCAAGTAGTTCAGATCCAGAAGTTTAGTTTAATTTATTTCTAGTAGAGGACTGAGTTTTGATGAACTAATACAGACAAACAAAAAAATTCTCACATGTGGTTCTTTGTAAACTTGGCCCTTGCAACAGAAGCATTTTCAGCTAGCCAAACAACCGCTAAAGCAGATGCATTAGAGACAAATCTGATCCTGGTTCAAACATGCCCTAACTTTGGAGCCAGAGTTCAAGATCTAAACTGAAAATACCCAGTTGTGGCTGATAGGCAAGATTTTTAAAAGCACACAGCACCCACAATCACAGCCTGAATTCTGAAAGTACTCAGGACACTGGATATTTGTGTGCTGAGCTCTTTTGGGAATCTGGCCATCAGTGTCACAGTGGGACGGTTTGCAGGATGAGCACTTGTGAAAATGTGGCCCCAATTTGGGCGCTTATATATGTAACCCTTCTGCTGAGCACCTGTCACCAGCAACAAGGGTTGGGTTCAATTTTGGGAGAATTAAACATATATTACCTTGGCTTGAGCTCCCGCTCAGTCTACCTGGGAAAAACTAAATGAATCACTAGGGTGTCCAGTAAAACCAACAACCTTTCTCTTGCAAGCAGGGTAAAACAACTTTCAAATTTATTACAAAGAATAAAGAAAAAACAAAACTAAACACTAACTATAATTTTAAAACATTATAAACTACAAAACAAAGTTTATAGGTGGCATTCTCTTGGGGAGGCTTTATTCATACCCAGGCAGTCTGGGACTTGGGACTCCCCAAAGGGTAGTTTGGGGGGCCTGCACGCCTATACCTATCCCTCAGCAATACATTAGAGAGGGAGAGGCACATCGGGGAGTCCTATGAGCTGTTCCATAGGTCCAATGTGCTGCAGAGAGTTGCTAGACAGCATAGGCCCTTCTGCATTGCAAATGGCCTCTTGTTGCTCTGTGTGAAGCTGCGACATTGATCTCCACTTCCACGTGGTGGCTTTGAGGGGTTAACCGCAGTTTCCTGCCCGTACAGAGCTGGGATTAGGACTAGAAACTTTGGGGTGCGATATGCTGATGAAAACTGCAGTTAACCCCTCAAAGCCAGCATGTGGAAGTGGCATCACTTCCCTCCCTGCCACGCATCCAGACCATTGTATTAAAATTCCCTCCAGGGAACCTGTGGGACCAGTTTGGTGACCGGCCACTTCACCAAGACTGCTAACCACCTTTAAATTGATTATCTGCATTAGCGGTGTTCAAATAATATTGCTTCTTAACTGGGGCCCTGTAGTGATGTCAAAAATGTTATTTAAGGTGTCAGGCCACTTGAACTGGCTTTCTCTCTTTTTCTTCTTCAGGGGTTTTGAATATGGAAAACTAAATTGGGAGGCAGAAAAGCCTACTTCCCATGGTAGTGGTAGTGGGGGGTCCCATCTCTGCAATATAATCTAGCCCTTTTTTGGCTTTTCTTCCTAAAAAGTTTTCCTGTATGATTAAATTCTAGTTGAAGGAACATTAGGAAGAAGGGAGCATTCTCTAGGGTTTATCAACTGGCTGAGGTTAATGACCTAAAAACACCTCTTTCTAGGTAGCCCCTAATCCCTGGGGTATGTCCTACTCTTCAGTCACACATGTGTAAGTATCACCCACATCTTCCTGGGCCAGATCCTCAAGTCAATCATGAGCAGGACTCCCACCGACTTCTACTCTTTTTTACTTTTTTTGTGAGTTTTGCTCCAATGAGGATGGAGTAAAATCTGAGCATGATTTTCACAAACCACTTCACAGAAAGATTAGCATTCTTAGGAACAGTGCTGGCAACACTCATACTAATGCAGCCCAGTATGCTGCTAGCCTTCTCCGCAACAAGGGCACCGTGTTGGCTCATATTCAGCTTATTATCCACTGTAACCCCCAGGTCCTTTTCTGTAGAGCTGCTGCTTAGCCGGTCAGCCCCCAGCCTGTACTGGTGCATGGGATTGTTCCGTCCTAAGTGCAGGACTCTGCACTTACTCTTACCGAACTTCATGAGATTTCTTTTGGTCCAATCATCCAATTTGTCATGCTCTCTCTGAATCATAGCCCTACCCTCCCATGTAACTACTATTATACCTGCTGTGAATTAGACATCAAGCCACTGATAACTGCCCTTTGAGCCCAATGATTCAGCCAGTTTTCTATCCACCTTACAGGCCACTCATCCAACTCATACTTCCTCAGCTTGCTTGTGAGAATGTTGCGGGAGACAATATACAAAAGCCTTGCTAAGGCCAAGGTATATCATGTCCACTGTTCTCCCCACATCCACACGGAAGAGTAAGTGGACAGTGGAGGAGCAAGAGTTCCTGTACTTTAGATTGTACTTTTTCACTGCTTTGCAGCTCCCCTTGTTTATCTTTTAGTGAACCTCAGGAGCTGCAACCCATCAGCTGAGAAACATGGGTCAAGATGTTACTGTCCCTTTGACAGGAAAGGGGTGAGCTGATAGAGTGGATGGAACTTTTAAAGCATATAAAAAACCCAAATTCCACAGGGGATAAACTAAGAAAGTGTAATACTTGCAATTATTTGTTTTATTTCCCCAATAAATTTCAAACTTGAATGCCAGCTCAAACAGGGGAGTGCCTATAATATGATACAGGATAAAAAGAAAACAGCTGTTAAATTTTTAAAAGTTTCAACCCGTCTCTCCTCTAAATGGCTGCAGAAGCTGGAGAAATGCAGCACTTCAAGAAAGTTCTCAGTATTTCAAAGGAGCCAGGCAACGCCTTGGCTAAAAATATTTGCCTTGGATAATAATATTTGTCTTGTTAACCTGTCAAATGCATCAAGGTCTATAGACTGGTTGAACTGTCCTATATTAAATAAAGACCATGGTGAGTTTGCAGAAGTAATATCCCAAACCTCCCCTCTCAGTTATACTGTGGTACTTGTCATAGGTGACCTGAGCAGGGTGCAGGGCCATCCCCAGATGTGAGAAAGCCGGTGGTGGATTTGGCCGGGGGGGGGGCTGCCAAGTGGCCAGAAGTGCCGGATGCAGTGGCAGGGGGGTGCCAAGTAGCCAGATGTGAAGCCATCGGCAGCGTGGAGTCACCATGGCCACTCCACCCAACTCCGTTGGGTCCCCCCAAAAGCACAGGGCCTGTGGCGGTCACCACAATTCGCACCCTGCACCGACAGGGACAGCCCTGGTGCTTTTTCCTGTTAATGTCAGGCCAGGTCCTCAGGTCAGGTAAATTGGCATAACCCCATTGAAATCAATAGGCAGTCAAGTCTGTGGGTTTGCACCAAATTATAGGAACTGTAGACCAGGCTGTGTGTCTATTAAAGCTCTCTTTGGTTCTTGATCTCACCCCGACCTGATGGAAGACATAAAAGTACAGCTGCTCAACTTAAGAAATTGCTCTGAAGGGTTTTGGCATTCACCACAGTCACATTCTGTTTCTCCCTTTATTTTTAGCATCTGTCCTTCCATTCATTTGAGAGAAGGAAGAAGAGAACAACAGCTGAGGGAGGGAGACAAAATGCAGTAATTCAATTGTAACCCGGGTGGTATGCCAAAAGGTACCCCCTCTCCAAATGAAGGGATGGTCAGTGGGTTGCAGGTATGCTGTGGGAGCTGTGGCTGCCTAGTGGGAGGTATGGCTGCCTAGCTGTATGCAGCTTTCCTCCTCTTCCCAAGGAGCAGAGAGCCAGGACATTCAGTGAATCTTAACTATGTATAGGTTTAATATTAATAGATAATTTAAAACTTATAATTATCAACTTATATACACATACATATTTATATACAGTTATAAATTCACCCAAACATGCTCTAAACCCATGCACAGGCCTGGTTCCCTGTGGTCTTTGGGCTAGACGGCAACCCTGCCCCTCTTTCAGTGCCCTCCACGGCCTGAAGGGGAGGGGTCACTCACAGATAATACAGGGTCTAGTTGACGGACCAGTAACAAAACAATTGGCAGTCATGGGTTAATAGTTAAATGTTTTCATAAGGGGTTACATCACATACAACACATTTACATAAAACACTTCATACAATGAATACCAATACCGGGCAGATTATAACACTCTCCTAATACAATAATAAAGGCACAGGGTTACCCCAGGGATCCCAACAGCATAAAGGAGGGAAAAAACCCAGAATGCAACAATGGCATACAGCTGTGCCAATAAAGAAATGAAAATCCGGAGGGAAACCCCATCACCCTATAGGGCACCCTTGACTCCATTCAGGTTACTCAGCTGGCAGGGTCCTAACCCAGGGATTCCACCTCTCCGGCAAGCTGGAGCCCTGAATCCCTATCTTTGCCCCAGGGCAAATTATTCCCCACCCAGCAGGGGCTTCCCCTCTGTCACCCGCAGGTCTAGACAGGTCACAACAGGTCGAGAGCAGGGCTACCTTTTCAAGATAGCTGCCAGCTGCAGGCAGCTGCAGCTGGACCCCCTGGTGGTGGCAGGGACCCAATGAAGGGCTGCAGGAAGCGGTAGCAGTTTGATCCTAGGAGAAGCAAATCTGCTCCCATGTCCCTGCATATGTAGACACTTGCCCAGGAGCATTTACTTGCGAGTAGTTTACTTGCAAGTAGTTTATTTGCAAGTAAACTGATCCCAGATCAAGTGCATGTATAGATGTACTCTGGGTCTATTGTTCACTGCTCCCATAAGAAAGAGCCTGCAGGATTGGGTCCACTATGTGACACTTTAGTGATATCTGTCTTAAGTCTTGATTCAGCAAAGTGTTTAAGCCCATGCTTTAAGTATGGCCTAACAATTGTAACGAGGCCAGGTACTTAAGTACTTGCCTAACCTTATGCTTATCAGTTGCTCATGACCTTCAAGTTAGCATAAAATCTGTTTAAAATACAAATTATGCCCAAGTATTACTTATGTGCTTACACAGTGGCAGTCTCAGAGCCCAGTCATGACTCAAGACCCAACTGTGCTAGATGCTATACAACCACAGAGAAAAGAAATGATTGACAGCCCATAGAGCTTCCAGTTTAGGCAAAGTACATACAATCTAACCAGGCAAAAATAAGAGGCTTTTGTCTGCTCTTTGGCTGAGAATTTAGGATTTTTTTTTAGATTTATTCACTCCAAGGATGTTTAGGTGCAGCCTATTGCTGACATGGGGTTCTATTTTATATTTTAAAGCTGTAAACAGGATACTCACCCACTTTAGCGGCAACCATTTGTGCTGTAACAATACAGTTTACTGTATATTTGACCCTTGGCTGCTTCAAAAAAGCTACATCTCAACTAACCATGTGCTGGGCTCTTGGAAACAAACATCTGTAATCACTAAAAGGGCAGGCTGAATTCTTCCCTACTAATAATGGCAATCCTTATTTCTAAGCAGACTGAGTTTGTGTCTTTCCCTTGATTTTACCCAAAAGGTACCAAATGCACAAAGGTGTTTTGCTCTCTTGCTTGCTTGGAGAAAGGAGGACTATGGAACAAGAAAAAGTAGTAAGAAATGTTGACTCTGGCCCAGAAACTGCTATTCCTTTAAGGGGGGGAAGGATGGAAAGTTACAGGACCTGGTGCTCTGTTACCTGGAGGACTGGGAGCAAGGAACCCAAAATTGGACCTATAAAAACATTCTCGCTTAGAAGAATGCACAAGTGGGAGTCCTCACTCACAAGCATCTGCAATGGGTAGGGATATATGTAAATATGTGAATGTGTGCTTTTGGGTGCTTAAGGGCTTTTGGGTGCTGAACAGGTGGACACATGCTAGAATAGGTGTGAGTGGGTGACCTTGAATGAATGGTGTTGACAGGTAGCAGACACAGGAGGTGACAGAGGGGAGGAAGACATGGGCAAAGGAAGTGAAATGCATATAAGAGCAAAAAACTGGGGAGATGCAGGGGAGACAGGAAATACAGTGAAGCAGTCAGATAATTACCTAAGGAAAGAAAAATTAAGATACAGAGAAAGGAGGCAAAAAGATACCGTCATTTAAGATAAATACATTATACAGCATGTGTGCGCGCGCACGCGTGCATGCTCGCGCATGTGTGTGTATAAAATACAGAGCCTATATTAAATATCATTTAATATAATAATATAACATAATATAACCTTGGATTTTAATTTTATATTTATAACAGGAAAAAAGTGGTATGGAGCCAGAAAGAGCAAACACAGTCCCTGGATCACATCTTCAATATCTGTTGCAGGGGAGGCTAGTTGCCAATGTTGCAATTAAATATAGGAGCATCCGTGTAAATTACAGGGGTTTTGGTTAATAGGCAGCTCAGTTTGGTTTCCAAAGCAAGTTTGAGAGGAAAGGGAGTAACAGAAGCATTGCCACTGCAGACACTAAGGTAAAACCCACTATGGTAGGTTCTACTGTAGTCATTGAGGGGGTGCGTGTTCATATTACAAATATATGGGGATGCTTGTCTACAAGTTTACCGCAAACACAGATGATTGTACAATAAAATATGGGGTTGTTTTACTTGGAGAAAAAAATTACTGATTGACTGATGATGAACTATGTCCAGTGACATTTCTGGGCACACATGCAAAATTCAAGAATCACGATTAGTCACTTCCTTTTGACTTGATAAATTCTGCTCTCAGACTAGCCATGCTGCCTATAAGCTCACCAAAATGTCTAAAAATGTCAGAATTAGATGCTATCAGTCCAGCATCACCACTGAAAAGTCACATATATGAGACAGAAGATTATTTATGTACTTCTGAAGGTGGGAATGCAATCAAAACATAAAGAAGTGCTTCCCATCATATTTGGGGATTTTGTATCTCATTAGCAAGTTCTCACATTTAGACTCACAAGAAACTATGTTAATTAGGGGCCTAATCTTGTATTCCCTGCCTACTGAACAGCTCCCACTAAGGTCAGGGGCAGTTCTGAGCGCACAAATAATGTAGCAAGCCATATAACATGAAAATTATAGCAGAAAACCAGAGACTTCAATGGCATCAGGAAATCCCTGATCCTGTATGTTCAGTAAAATCTATTCATTCATTGGCTCTTTTTAAAGTAAGCCTAGGAATCTCAAACAAAAAACAAACTTACAAGGAAACTAAATGTCTGATCAAGTATACTAACACAAATACTTTACTAATTGTCCATTGCAACAAAAGAGACAAAAGGAGAGATGAAAGGAAATCTGGGTTCATTTTTAAGATTTTTTTTACGTTTTAGTAACAAGTTCTCATATACAGTAAGCACTAATGAGACAGTATGCATAAGGTACATAAAGAGGAAACCTCTTAACTTGTTTGTCATATGCTGTTTTAAGTGTAATCATTTATAGGAGGATAATAGCATTGTCCCTCTAGTGGCCAACAAAAAACAACATAACTACATAAATGCCATGATTTTTGTATCATTTGGTCTGTATTGAACTTGGCTGGAAATCTACACTTGTTTTTAGTCTGCTCTGCTATGGGAAAGAAATGTCTAGAATATACTTTGATTTCCTCCTTCCTTAAACCATAAAAAGGATAACACGAATTCCAACATGACCCACTTTACATCAATTAAAAAAAAAAGTCTCAAAAAGCAGAATTTAAGAGAAAGATTTTAAAAAATATATATTCAAATAACACATCCCTTGGACCAAATTCATCTCAAGTGACTAATTTCAAGGGGTGAATCTGGTATAATTTTTATGCAATTTCATATAATCAAAATGAACAATTTTCTTTGTTTTGCTTTAAAATAGCTCATTAGTTTCTTCCTCCAAGTGGAAGCAGTAATATCCATGGACCTGAGTCTCATCTCACACCAGTTTCATACCAGCATAATTCTGTTGCTCTTACACTGGTGAATCTGAGAAAAGAATCAGATTTGCTAGTACAATGCGTCTCATACTACATCTCTCTCGCCCATTTACTATAGTGAAATTGTTTTCTTAGCTAATAATCAACCATAATAAAATCACAGCTTCCTCCTTGGCCAAAGTTCTCAAAATAAGACACTGCAATTATACAGAAAATCCTTCTGCACAGATTACTCAATACCCCTGCTTTACTTGTCGCAAACACTTCCATTGCAAGTGCAGGGATTTTCTGTTTCTTGTGGTCATTAATGAAAAATACAATCTTGCAAGTATTCAGAATTTTTATGGCTTTCACTAAAAGCCCTGCTTGCAAGCCAGCACTTACCATTCCTAAAGCAAATCCTCAGTTCCAGCCTCAGACAAGGGCATTTTGCTCTCCAGAACCCTGTCAAAAATCCAAGTTCAAATCATTTAGCTTCCAACTCCCAGAGGCTGCTGCTGGGAGTAAGCAAGACATTGCTTCTCCAAGGGGATAATTCAGAATCCTCTGCAACAATAGCCTGCTCTCTGCAGCCTCTATCTCAGTACGTCAAGTGGCAGTGCCTCAGTACAATTCCATCTGCTCACATCCGGCATCCAAAATGGACTTACTGCCAAGCAACCCGAGAGAGGCTTCCCATGCAGTTGACAAACGGTCCTGACAAGGAACATAACTCACACATATTTGCTGCTCCACTCTGAGTGCTGGCCTGGCAAACACAAGACTTTCGCCAACTCTTAAGCAATCATCCAGTCTTTTCCTCCTTCCCTCCCTCTCCCAGGTAATCCCACAGGAAGCTTGCTCTGATTGGCTGAAGGCACTCAGGAACATATTTGCATTTAAAAAGCATTAGGGGGGAGGTCCCCCTTCAAGTCTGAAAAAAGATCTGAGATTCAAAAGTTAGGCTCTGCTCTCTCTCAGCCCTGCTCCTCTTGTCATTGTGTTCACTGGGGAGAGGGACCCATTGCTTTCTTTGCTAAATTAGGAAGACATATTCTTCTTTCTGGATTTAGATTAAAAGTCTCTGCCTACTTTTAAACCACTCTCCCTCTCTCCAAGCTGATCAAATGGAGCACTGATAATAAGAGGTAAAAAGTTCTCTGCTTTTAAAAAGCTCATGTTACAGCAGGAGAAATAAACCTTTTCCCTCTGTGGTTGTTCTCTCTGAGATTGTTACAACAGCACAACCAGAGACACTGAACCAAACCCCACACTGTGTCGAAAGGAGCCCGATTCCCTTCCCATACCAACCAGAAGTAAATCCACTCTAGCAGACCTGATTCCCTGATCCCTCTCCCATGCAAGTCCACTCACTTCTGTGGTGTTACAAATCTGCCCCAGGGAATGCAAGGAGGCTGGTGCAGTTATATAGGTCTAAAACTGGCATCAGCAAGGGGGGAAAGAATCAGGCACCATGGAGTCACAAAACAAAATGAATGAATTCCAAAGCTGGATTCAACCAACAGCCATTTTGCTGGAGGCTGCAGCATATTCAGGACCCATCCCTGCTCCACCAAAATCAGTCAGAGCTCTGCTACTGACTTTAATAAGTGTGAGAAAGAGTCCAGCATACTCTCTGGGACAATTCTTGTTCTATTTCACCCATGTCCATTTGCTATTACATTATTACTGTAGCTGTCTAGGACCAACCTGTTAAGTTATTCAGCCCTGTCTCCACAAGTTCTTGGCTACCAGGATAATATGCACAACATCCATCCCTCACAGACAGCACCAGCTACTATTAGTTAATATGATTCCCTAAAGCAGTGGTACTCAACCTCTGGCCTGTAGGCCAAATCCAATCTACAGACTGAATCTAGCCTGCAGAGATGTGTCATTTGGCCTGTGGGGCTCCTCATGGGTCCAGAAATTTGGCAGCTGGGGAGCAGTGGCAGCATAAATTGCAACAGCTTTTACAGCAGGGCAGGCCTCATGGTGAAGGGTAGCTGGGAAGGGCATAACCATGCTCTATGAAATAACATGGATTCATAACATCAGAGGAAATGGTAGGGCTGTGCGAAGCAGCACAGTTCTGTTTCAACTTGCATTTCAACATTTCAATGGAACAGCATTTTGCTTCGAATTTTGTTTTGATTCGAAACCGCTGTTCCTTTTGTTTTGTCAAAACAGTTTAGCTTGAGGAAGCTTGAAACAGCCTATAACTTTGTCATTTCTGGCCTGATTTGGATGAAACTTACAGGAATGGTAGCCCCTTCTGAAGGCATGAAGCCTGACACGTTTCAAGGAGATAGGTGCATGGGGTTCAGGGAAACTGCACCTCAAAGTCTTGAAAGCAAAACTCATGTCGTGTATATGTTCAGCCACAGCACGGTCAAAACTGCAGGCCTACTAGCCCCTGCTGAGGCCACAAAGCCTGCCAGCTGTCAAGGAGATCGGTGTAGGAGGAAGTCTGGGTTCTGGGGCCCTGCACCTCTAGCTCCTGACAGGCAAAACTCGTGTCATGGGTGCTGTGGGACTGAGTGTGTGTTAAGGTGCACCCTCACTGGCACTGGGGCATCTACATAACATGGTAGTGTGCCCCAATGAGGCTTCCTCCTCCCCTACTGCCTTTTATGCACTTTTTCCATCCCTCCCCCAGAGCACTGGGATTGGAAGGGACCTCAGGGAAGGATCACAGTCACTGGCCAGCTACATGGTCAATAATGAGAGCACTCCTCACCCCAGCTTCTTCCCTCTCCTCACTTTAGTTTCTGTTTCCCTGCAGGCAAGCCCTACTTGATCTTCAAAACTCAAAATGTTTCAAAAATTTTGAAACGTTTCAACTTGCCTCGTTTCGTTTCAAGGCTGTTTGGAAGCTCTCTGTTTCATTTCAATTTTGCTGTTTTAAGCTCAAAATGAGTTGAAACAGCATCAAAACGAAACTGCCCGTGAAAAGTCACACAGCCCTAGGAAATGGCCCCAGAACTTTCATACATCGTATGAAAAGAAATAAACTAATCTTTCTCCCAAAACATTGCTAATTTTTAAACTGTCTCTCATGGCAATACTGTTCTAGAATAACTCTACTGACATCACCCGAAGTACATTAACCATGCAAAATCAAAATGACAGCAGAATCAGTTTCCTGTCTTAAAGACAATCAAAGTACATGGACAAATGAACTGACTACAGGGCTCAAAAATCTGACTGATCCAATAATGTAGGTCGACAAACACACAAATGTTTTAAAGCTAGGACTTTAAACTAGCGATTAGCAATGTTTTGCAGTGGCAGATGGAATGGCCCCACTTGGGTCCTAGGTGGGCCAGCACTAGGAGCTAGTGGCCTCGGCCCCCACTAATGCTTCTCCCTCCCATCCTGACGTGGTACAGAATGGGGAGGCTCCCTTATGCCTGGCTGCAGGTAAAACCCCCGCTGCCAAATCCCCAGCTCCATGCACCAGATCCAAAGGCTCCATGGGCTGGAACCAGCTCATAGACTGTAAATTCCTGACTTCTACCTTTGACATTAATTAGCTGATACCAGTACAGTGTTTTGAAAAAGCTGATTCTGAACCCACATGGGTTTTACACTGTTGCTACTGTACTGGCTTCACAGGAGTTGCTCTTCACTGGTATTGGAATAAGTGAAATCAAGAGTCACATACCACGGGCACATCCAGATGAGTGCACATGTGTGGTATGCAGCACCACAGACTTGTCTACAGCACCACACACTGTATGTGCAGGCATTCCTTGCACTGCTAATTTGCATTCTGGGGGATGGGGGGGGGTGAGGGGATGGTTTGACACAAAGAAACTCATCTGTCAAAAAAGCAGGGTGGCATTGTGGTGGCAGTCCACCTGAAACTGGAGCCTGGCCACCCAGAGCCATGCTCTGGCTGCCAGCCATGCTCCCTGCTGCAGAACTGCCATGGCCGCAGCCCATGGAGTCTGGCCCCAGCCTACCCTACCCCACCCAGGGCAATATGCCATGCACCAGACTGTGCACACAGGGGTTCTCTGGGGACAAACAGCAGCAGCACATATTGTACTGCTATTGTTTGTCCCGGGAGAAACGAATGTTCCCACTTGTGGGGATGTGCCTCGTGTCTGTTATACGAGTACACAATGGCCTTAAAACAACCACCAGCCTAGGTTTGTGTCACACACACACACTATGAATAATCAGCCAATGTATATACAAGAATGAGTTGTGCTAAACTAGTTAAAAAGCTAAAAGGAACTTTTTTGTTCCATGGTAGGTACAAAGTACATAAAAGCTCATCATTTCTCAACATTTAAGATCATATCAGATAATGAATGGAAGGGGGAAAGCACTTGAGTGGGCATGGGAACTGATATTGGAAAGAAGAATCTGAAGGTAGGTGGACACATTCTTAGCTAGTGCAAAGCTCCGTGTAACTCTGGTGTTGAACTGCCTGGCTTTGCACCAGCTAAGGATCTGGTTCAAGTAGGACAAAGAACTCACAGTCACATTCTGCCTATTTTGGAAATTTTGCTTGAGGAAAGATAGCAGGATTTGGCCTTGATACTGAGACTTTGACAAGTGAAATAAAATCAGTTTCCAATGGTTCCTAATTACACTTTCAACCCCCTTCTCATCACCCCAACCCTTTATGTCTAACATTTTCCCTAACTGCCCCAGTTTTCACCTTTTTGCTCTCTATCCTGGTGTAAGATTCCTGAGCAGCACAAGGCTGCTCAGTGGGTGCATCTACATGTGTGCTGTAATTTGTAGTTGCCCATTCTACTGCACATTAAAGTGCCACATAAAAATGTGCTAATATGCTAATACACAGTGCAACAGGCTACTGCATGTTAAGCATCACCTAAAAAGTGTGCATTTGCACTACCGTGCATTAGCACAGCCTAATGTGCATTTATTTAGTACCTCATATTGGAGGTACTAAATTTAATGCACATCAGGAAAAGTGCATTAATGCACATGTAGATGCACCCAGTGTTTCCTATTGTTGTTCTTGTTTTGTGCCAAGACGTGAATACTGAATCTAGCCCTCATGTTAAAACCTTTACTACCACTTAGCTCCTACCCCTTTACAAGCTACTAAAAGCACCACAGATGATGAGCACAGGGGAAGATTAAAAGCTAGTGGGGGAATGTGAGACACATTTACCAATGAAGGAAAAAAATCTGGTCAGATCCCAAAAAGGAGACTCAGTGTGGGCTATAGAAAGGGCAGTCCTTCTCAAAATACAATCAGTTCCATGAAGCTATGTTGTTTTACACCAGCTTGTGACATGGCCCATAATATGTCTTTTATTTAGGACTCTCTGGGTGCATCTACATAAGACGCTACTGCACAGTTGCTCATTGCTACTGTGCAGTAGTGTCTGGAAAAAAAAAAAAGTGTATGGGGACATACATTATGCAAGTACTAAATGACTGCACAGTAACAACTGTGCAGTCTGCTACTTGTGTAGACTTGACCTTTGGGTATGTCTACACATGCATTATTGCTCTGCATTAAGTTTAGCACCTGTGATAACATCTGCACCACAACACACCACACGTTCAGGTGTTCTCCGCACTACAAGGTAGCAGTGCAGGGGTTGTTTTTTTTACATAACTTTTGCTAGCCTATAATCTGTATATTATTTATCTATAATGTGGCACACTTAATTTGTATTTTATAAAGCCTATTCCACTAAAAAAAACCCTTTCACAGGACACATCTACACAAGACATTTAGTGCAGAGTAGACTAATTAACTCTGTAGGAAACATCTCAGCATCTATACCTGTGGCCTTATTAGTCTGCAGGAAACTAACAACCTGCAGCAGGTTAGTACTTTTAAATACAAGTACTATCCTGCTGCAGAGTTTTTTGTGTGTGCATCAGCACATGTGTAGATGCTGACATAGCTGGCTAGGGCATGAGGGTGCTTCTCTGTGGCACCCTCCAGCTCTAGCCCCAGGCAGTCCTTTTACAGCATGCCCCTCATTTGTAACTGTGGCACCTGGGAGCAATGAACTCCAGCATGATAAGTGCTAGAGTTTATTGTGTTGCATTATGACTATGTAGATGCATAGAGTTTATGTACATGTAGATGCAGCCACATATAGCACCTTTTCATGCTCATTCCTGTATGAGTCCACTGTGATTTGACAATATAAAAATATTTCAAAGCAAATGCTTTGTAAACTCTTTGCAGCTTTGTGGCAAAACTGAAATGCTTAAGGTTGGCAAGCAATTTCCCAGAACTTCCGTCAGGTAATGAAACAAAGTTCCATTTGGGGATATAATCATAAAAGCTTCTAAGCAACAGACATTTGTCCTTGTGGGATAATATCTAAAAAACATTGTCTGGCACACTAAAACCTTAGACTTGCTGTAACCAGTGAGTATTTATTTAAGCATTATGCATTTGACAGGCTAGGTACAAACCTTTGGCAGATTATGGGCAGTTTTCCATCACTTTGGCAACTGGGAATTAACTATCACTGCCTGTAACAAGCACATATTATAGGAGAGAAACTGAATGTCAAAGCTGGCAGCCATCTCACTTCAGAGCAATAGCCTATCTGTGATGACGTGGTCACGTAGAAATGGGTCAGATTAATATGTGGATGGGGGACTGCTGTTGTATGACTAAGTGTTGCAGGAAGACCGTGTGGTGACTAAAGGCCACTGCTGAAAAGGTCTAAGGACCCACAATTCTCAATGAACCTCTTAGGATCCACCCATAATTAGGCACCAGTAATCATCTGGGTCACATGGTGAGCATCTCACCCCACGTAGTAAGTTTTGCTAAGGATTCTCTTCCTTGAGTTGTGAATAATGTGCTATTCAGAATGAGTAGGGATTTTATGACCTGTCTTTCTGTGTCATTAGTAAGCCAATGCCCGATCTGGTATTAGTGTTTACTTCAGTACCAAAGGGACAATTCCCCCCACTCATGGAGAGAAACACAGGATTTGGAAACTCAGCATGCTTACACAATCCTTTGCACCTTGTAATCTGGGGGTTTACAGGCCTCTCAAACTTCAGTTGGATCTATTACTCTTATAACCCTTTCTGTCCTGAATGGCATAGCATTGAACCCATCATGTTTGTTTTGAACAGTGGTGGACAGTCTCTTCCTCTACAGCAGGGGTGGGCAAAATACGGCCCATGGGCCAGATCCAGCCTGCCAGGCCATTCTGTCCAGCCTGCAGGGCCCCTAGAAATGTTTTAAAAAATTAATATTTATTTGCCTCTGGCTCCTGTCAAAAGTGCCAGGGGCAGTAGGACCCAGGGGAAGTCACAGCAGGCCCCTGGAAGAGCAGGGCCTGCCCTACCCTGCCCTCCCCACTCAGCTGGAGGGCCCATGGGACTGTTCCTACCTGTACCAGAGTGGGAAACTCAGGTAAGAGGGGGGTCAGGGCTGCGTGCACTGGTCCCCGCCTGACCATGGGGCTGGGAGCAAGGGGGCGCATGGGAGCCAGTGGGGCCCAGAGTGGGGTGGTTCCCCTCTCTCCCTGCTGGGGCAGCCCAGCCTGGCTCCATAGAGCCCAGCCAGCTGCGCCCCAGGCTTCTGCCACCCTGCTCTGGGCCTTGTCAGCACTGGCCCCGGGGCACCACCTTGCTGTCACTGGCTTCCAAACCCCTGGTCTGGTCCTGGGGTCAGCATGAGGGGCACCTGGGGCCGCTGGGTGAAGCACAAGCTGGTGGGGACATGGCCCAGGGTGCAGGGAGGTGGTGTGGAACTTGCTACCCCAAGCCTCAGATGAGGGATGCATTGCCCTGGCTGCTCCCCCCACAGGAGGCTCTAGTGGGTGCCGCTGCCCTGGGGGCAAGGCCTGGGCCCCGCCTTCCTATAGGGGACCAGCGGCAGCTCACTCCCCAGCCCCAGGACAGGCAGGGAGGCTACACCAGGAGCAGAGCCACAGCCACTTTTCTGCTCCAGAAGCTCCTGCAGCCAGGAGGAACCCAGGGGCCTTGGGAAACTCCTGGCCAACCCTGGGGGCAGCATGGAACACTTCCCAAGGCTGCTGGGGGTGGCATGACCTGGCAGGGTCCTGGCCTGGGGCACAGGAAGCTCAAGGAGGCCCCAGGAGCTTTCAGAGCAAAAAACCAGCCACAGCTCTACTTTGGCTCCTGGCACAGCTTCCCACCCATCCTAGGGACAGGGGGCGAGCTGCTGCTGGTCTCCTGCAGTGGGATGGAGGGGGGCGGGGCTGGGCAGCCAGGCCGCTGCCATTCTAAGCCTCAGGCACAGGATGTAACTTCTGTGTGGCATCCCTGGTCTTTCTTCATCCCAGGCCACATGCCACCCCCAGCGACTTTGGGCAGCCCCCTGCACTGCCCCCAGGGCTGGCCAGGAGCTTCCCTGGGGCCCCTGGCCTCCTGGAAACTACAGTAGCTTCTGAAGAAGAAAAGCAGCCACGGCTCTGCTCCAGCTCCTGGCACAGCCTCCATGCCTGTCCCAGGGCCGGGGCGTGAGCTGCTGCCAGGACCCTGTGGGGTGGCAGGGGGACTGGGCCTCCCCCCCCCCCAAGATGGCGGCAACCCCTGGGTCACTTGTGGGGCAAGGGCCGCCCCAAGCCTCAGGCACATGGCACAAGTTCCATGCCAGCTCCCTGGGCTTCTTGCATCTTGGGCCATGTCCCCACTGACTTGTACCACCCCCACTGACTCTGAGAGATCCCTACACTGCCTCCCAAGCTTGACAGGCCCTTCCCTAGTAGCCCCCAGCCTCCTGGCAGCAGCAGGAGCCACCAGAGTGCAAATGTAGCCACGAGGCTTCAGGCAGCAAGGCCCCAGCTGGTTTCCCCCTTGCAACCCTTCCTGCAAACCCCACAGCCACACCCTCCTCCAGACACAATCACACATCCCACAAATACCATACGCACACATACATCTCCCCACAAACCCCACATCCACCCACCCACACCCCCCAACACCTCTGTATACCCCACACACTGTACAAGAATAAAATTGCATTTTGAGCTATTATTCAATAAGTTCTACATATAAAGCACAAACATACACATATCAGGACATATTTTTAATTGAATTAAAATATAATCTTATGGGTATTTGATTTTTAGTACATAATTTGTTTTTTCCCTATTCTAAGATAGCAAACCCTCGTCTCTGAAGGAGTACTTCCAGTGGCAAGGCTCAGAGGTCAGGGCGGGACTTCTGGTCCCAAGTTGATAACCAGAGGGTGAGGCACCTGTCACAGGGTGGGGTTATACCTGTGGCCCTCCACAGCTTGCCACAACTCGCTAAGTGGCCCTCCACCCAAAATAATTGCCTGCCTCTGCTGTGCAATGCGTTAAATAGCTGCCACTTTTCAGTCTAGAGCTGGGAGAAGTGGCTCCTGTAAATAGGACAGATTGTCACGTGCTTGGTATGCAAAGGGGAGGTAAACAGATTAGCTCCCTCCTAATTAAAAGATGTTTTTTCAACTGGGACAATGTTAGACACTGAACTTTTAAAAACCAGGTCCTGATGTTGATGCCTAAATAGATGTTGATATCTTTGGAAAACAAGTGTCCACTCAAACAAAAGAGGAGAGACGGGGTAACAAGGAGTGATTCTTCCATGAATGATATTATGAAAGGTGATGACACCTTTTCTCTAATTCTGTTCCACAAAAAAATCGAAATGATGAGGAGTTGACTGGCTTGCATATTTTTAATATTTGGCATTTTGTGTTTGCTGTTTGGTTGTGAGGCTGCTTTAATCCTATTTTGCACACCAGCAGAAGTCATATGATCTCCCTCAACAAACCTTGATAATTAGTACTTTACAACAATTTTTCCTCAGTTTACAACAATTAGTGATGTCAGTGTTTTCACTGCCTTTGAAAATATGCCTTGACCTAATATTAAGAGAGAAAATAGAGTAACTAGATCTGGACTCATGAGTGCCTGGATGGCTTGGTGTATTTTTCATAAGCATTCCAAGCCAAATTACAAGCCATCTGGGTGAAATATTATACAGGATTTACCTGCCCTTGAAAAAAGTAATTGTTAATGGAGTCACTCTTTGCCAGCATCTCGCACTACTAAAAACTTCAAACATGACCCAAATTCACATTCACCCCAGACTGGCTGCAGTCCTGCATTCACGTAATACAACACAGTTTATCCACTGTTTCAGAAATGTGTTTTTTTAGAATCTCATCTGCAGGCTCTCTCCGAGCAGGTGTTTAGCTTCAGAAGTGTGGATTGTCCCAATGGGCACATAAAGAAGAGCTTATCCCAACTTGAATTTATAACCTGCAAACAAAGGTTAGTTCTTTGTTCTTTAAGTTTTTGTTTTTTGCATTACAATTCCTGGTGTTTGGTAGGACCCAGGCATCATGGGGCCTGACTTCTCCATAAACATTCCAGGTGCACTGTCAGAATAAAACAATAAAGGAATTCTGATATACTCCTATAAAGAAATCCTATAATGACCACACAGAATTCTTTAGCAATGGCTTATTATTTTCTGTAATGCAATAGTTTAGCTCTTCTCTAGAAGTGCAAAACTGCCCTCAAGTCAACACACATAAGGATCATCCCCATGCAGGGGAATGCTTTTGTAGAATCCCAAACTACATTTATAAAGCTATGTACTCACAAATTAGATATGTGAAAGGGAAGTAGGATCTGGCCTTTTAAACATCAGCTGTTGTAACAGGTAATGCCTCACAGGGGGTTGCAGCAACCCGCTAGAGACATGTTACACCCATTCCCTACTCCAGTTCCCCCTGTCAGGCCACCTCCACACCCTCTTTCCTGCCACACCTTGATGTCAAAATTAATATTTGGGGATGCTGTCTTCAGATGCCTGGACTTTGGCTCTTGCTTGGGAATGAGCAGCGAGGGGCAAGGCAAACTCCAACCATGGCAGAGCCCTCTGTTTTTTGTCCATTCTCTTGGCTTGGTCCCCGAGTCTAGCAGGGCTGTGTGTGGCCTTAGCCCCATATAATATAGGAGGGAGGGTCCTGGGGCACTCCCCATGACCTGTTCTCTGTGGTCTTCTGTTCAGGCATCGTCCCCTAAGCCTCAGCCCCACTTATGCCTGACTGTCAGCCCTTGGACCTAGGCACAGCCCTCCCCTCTCCTCCCCCAGGCCTCTTTAGGCCCCAGGCATTGGCTCCTCAGCCTCAGCCCTGCCTGTATCTGGCTGTCAGCCCCTCAGACACAAGCCCCTTTAGACCCCTATAGTCTCCAGGCATTGGACCCTTAACTTCAATTACACCTCTGTCTGGCCATCAACTCCTTTAGGACTCTTTCTGCTCCCAATCCCAGACTGGCCACCTTTCAGAGCACCTACCCTCTAGGCCTCACTGAGCTTATGTCTGGGCTTTAACTATTCTTGGCTTCAGCTCCACTTTGCTTGCCCCTTTTGCAGGATTCAAAGCTCAGGGTGCCCCGGGCTCCCTGTTCAGTGGATTCCATCTTGGGAGCCACAACTCACTCCTGTAGTTTATCACAAATCCCAAGCAACATAAAACAAAACAGAACAGAACTTATTGCCTACATATGTAATCCACCTGTCAAGCACCTTCTACAATTAGAGTCTGAACCTATCTGATCTAGGGCTCCAGGCTCAGGTTTACATGACCCTTCCTCCTCCCTCTTCCAGTCACCCAACCTAGCTTGTTGCTAATGGCGCCCTTCACTTCCTGTTCAACAGACAGGTGTTCATCTGTCTGCAAGCTGCAGGTTGAGCACTGCAACCCTATTAACAGAGATCCTTGAAGGCTGCACCCACTCTGCTACTTTGCTCTCCCTTCCTCCAAGTAACAAGGGGAAGAGTCTCCTGTTACAGTGTAAATACAGCAGTCCCTGCTGGGGAAAGCATTGCTATTATTGGGGGAAAAAATAGTTGCAACCCTTTCTCACACAAATAAGGCTTGCTTGAAATGGTAGTTGCATTAATATCAGAACAGGCAACTGGTAGAGGGAACACGGGGGGGGGGGGCACCCCCCCATTGTCCTCTGACTGGGCACCACTCAGGTCGGGGCAGATTTTTTGCTGCTCAGGCCAGTGGCATGTTGGTCCGGGGGGGGCAGGAATAAAAATATAGATGTGGATATGGGGCTTTTGGCCCACCCACAAATTGTGCCCCCCCAGACTCAAGAGGCACCAGTCACCCCTGAATATCAAAGAATGTTACTTGTAATACCTCCTTGTTACTGATGGAAGTTCTTCTCTAACTGTGGTTTGTTTTGTAAGGAATGGTTGCCAGATCAGGCAATTTTAAAATCCATTTACTAGTCAGGCCTAAATTGTGAAAGGAGTTTTTTGGATTAATGCGATTTTCCTAAAATTTCATCCTAACCAGGAAAAACCCACCAGCTATAATCATTCATGGATCCCTACAGCTAAAAAGGAGACCAAGTCAAAACTTCCAAGAATGATAGAAAACTCTCTTCAGATTACCATCATTTTTTTTGGTAAGAAGTAATGTGAAGTATGAGATCCTACAGAAAAATGGTGCAGTTCAGTTGGCAAAACAACTTTTTCTTCTCATTGAACAGCCCTACTAAAAGGTGCCTACTCTGTATTAGGTGCAGCCAGCCATACCTGCTAGAGGTCTACTCTTACACTTGCTAAAGTAAATTAGGAGTAACTCCACACTGGAGTCATTGCAGTTTGAAACGGGTATAAGAGCAAAAGTCAGGGTCTAAGAATTCACATTGCTCTCCTCCTCTTCCAAAATCTATGAGCAGTACCCCAAGAAGCCGAAATGCCATTCAAGCAAACTTGACATTCTGATATACATAAAACTTAACAAAGGCCTCTCAGGATTGCTCCTCCTATGACCCACCAATAATATGTGAGACCAACTAGGAGGTCATTCTTGTTGTCACACGGTCCTTAAACTCAGGGGCGAGCAGCCAGATGTCAGCAGCTACAGATTCCTGCCTCTCAGACTTTCTATCAGGGCTCAGTTGCAATTGCAATTGCACTTGCTTTTGTGCAGCAGTGTGAGCTAGAGGGTTTAACCAGGCATTTTTCTACTGGGAAAATTTCTATTGTGGCTGCATGTAGGTATGGCTAATGGTGGAGGTGGTTTATTTCTCTGACTGAGGTAGGGGATATAGTTGTGTGAATTCAAGATATGATTTTGAAGAGGTCCCAAGATGCCACAGGGGCATATAAAGAGGCTGCCGATTATGACAAGGGACCTACTGAAATCACAATTTCCACAGAAACCATGATTTCGGGTGGGCTCCATGATTTTGGTAAGCTCCCTCAAAAAAAAAAACCAAAAAAAACCCCAAACAAACAAACAAAAAAACACCCTTACCGAAAATAAAGTGCTGCTTTCCTCTAAAGAGCCAGCAATCCTCATGGGCTCTGTGGCCTGGACACTCAGCCTGCTGGGGGTGGGGAAAGAGGGACTGCTGGAATGGCAAGATGGCTGATGCCCCTGCCCCTTGCTGTTGATTGGCTGCGAGGGCTGTCTGTCATACTGTCATGCCCCTTTCCAGGCTGCATGATGGATAGCCCTCAGAGCCAATCAGCAGTGGGGGAGGCCCCACAGGGCCCTCCCCTCCCCCTCAGTAACTGGGCAGGGCAGGGAACCAACTTGGTCTGCAAAAATAGCTTCTGACCCCAGGATCTGCATGTGAAATCAGCTGGCAGCCATCTTGAGTTTGGTAGACCCCAAATTATGACATTTAGGTTCTGTTTCATGCTGGGAGCTCAAGCTGCACCATTCCAACGGGCACTCTGAGAAACCTTTTGCTCTTTAGAAGTACACCTCATGGAGGTCCCCAGCATGCAGGAAAAGCATAAACACTGCTACATCATGTCAGAATGCAACACCCTGCCCTGTGCATACCTAGCCAGTTGTGCAGGCCACTGAGCGAGGGGTGGGACTATAATCCTCATACCCGCTTTCCTCTGCCTGCCCCTTTGGGTTGCCTGGCATACAGAGGAGGCCCAGCAGAGGCTTGGGCTACACTGCTTTTTTTTTTTCAAAGGAACACTAGCAAGTGCACGTTCCAAGCCCTTACGTGGGGGCAGTGCCCTCCCCTCCATTGTCAGAATCTGCTGAGTGGAGCAAGGTTTTTACTGCTGGCCAGCAGCTGACAGAAGGCACAAAGACACTACCATACTGTCTGTCAGTTATCAGTTATTATTCAGCAGCTGGTTCTTTCCCACCATGGACTCCAGTATAGTTGCTGTTGTGGAGCTATGAGGAGCTACCAGAAGTGCCTGGCTGTATCCACACTATGGCAACATGGTAGCAGTAGCTGTTGTCTGTCACCAGAACTGCTGGCAGCCATGGGCTACTGGTGCCTCCTGAGTCTGGTGGGGTACCCATAGATGCTGCCTGTGGTGTTGGCAATGGGGACAGAGATGGCAATCACCTGCAGACGCCACCGGCAGAGTCTGGGGCAGGGGCAGAGCTGGCGAGCATCCACAGATGCCGCTGGCGCTGTCAGTGGTAGGGATGGCCCTCTTGGCGGGGGGAGGGGGGGGACATACCCCCCCCCACCAGTCACCTATTCTGGCAGCAGAAGTAGCTGCTGTTAGGGGAAGATGAGGATGTGGGCCACTTCGGATACTAAAGAGTCATGAGTCAGGAGAATCAGGAGCAGGCAAGGTTACAAAGCAAGAGTCCAAGATAGTCATAGGCTAGAATCAGGAACTAGAAGCTAGAGGTCAAAAAACAGGGATCCAGAATTTAGCATGGCTAAATACACCCTTGTGCCTCAGTCAACCCAGTCAGTGTCTACACATGTGCTGCTATGCACAAAAAATACTCCACAGCAGAACAGTACTAAATTTATACTAACAGTACACAGTTACATTAACAGGATAAATGCTGAGATGTTTACTGCAGATCTAATTAGTCTACTCCTCAGTAAAATTCTCATGTAGACATTCCCAGTGTATAATTAACTTGTGGAACTCATTGCCACTGGACGTTGTGGACACTGAGCATTCAAAGAGGTTTGAAAATGGATTGGACAAAAATCCTGCAGAATAAATCCATCAGTTCATATTAAACATATAGTGGAGCTGCCACCTCCAAATTAGGACTTCTTAGGCCTCTGAAAGCTGAACATGAAAGCTAAAAGCTGGACCTCCTTGGCACATCTGCTGGGCTAGATGGACCTGTAATCTAACTCAGTATGGCATCTCTTATGTTCTTATAGGTGCTTGATTTGCTGCGGTTTCTATATCTAATCTTTCACAATGACAGAGTCATAGAATCTTTTTTTCATTTTGTGCTGCCAAGACATCTTCCTTGTGGGTGTCTACCATGATCTTAAGACAGGAAGGGAAAAGCCTGGCACAGTTTGGACTGCAGGCACCCAAAGTATTCTGGAAAATATTTGCTATTCCCAGGGGTGGATTAACACATAGGTAAATTAGGCATATACCTAGGGCCCTAAGTGAAGAAGGGGTCTAGTTGTGCTTATTTTACATATTATAATTATTGAGTGAAAAAAAGTAGGGCCCCACAAGTTTGTTTGCCTAGGGCCCACTAAAGGTTAATCAAGCCCCAATTCCTTTTCTCTGCCAGGGTTCAAAGACTGCCCTCACAGTACTCAAATACATTAGGGGCAAATGAAAACTTTCTCAAGATGCTACTTGCATTGCCAAAGACGGCTGGGAGGCTAGCTGTTCAAAGTCACTGTGAACCTATTATGCAGCCTGTAGCTGGTGCTACACAGCTGGGGATCACAGGTTGAGATAATCTGTCAGACCAGAGGTATTCATTTTGAGTGCTCTTGAATAACTGCCTCTCACTCTTCAAATGAAGCTGCTAGGAACCCTAATTCATCCTGAAGGCTCAAAGGCAAGTGTGAGCTACAACCATTCATGGCCACAAATAACCTTGATTAAAAATAAACTGTGACTCATGCTCCCACAGGCACGAAGAGGGCAATTGTAACTCCCAAGATGTTGCTTGCAGGAATTTGAATTTTTGAGGAGTTCTCTTTGTGAAGGTATATGAAAGAAACGGACTCATCTTCATTACTAACTGCTTCACCAAGGCTAGAAACAGACAGCACCAAATGAAGCGGATCAGCTGTGTTAGCTGGTCCACTTCACTGTGTGAAACCCACATCACCCATTGTCCCGTTCATTGATCTTGTGGAACAACAGATGACATGCTCCCTACTTCCAGAGATGTACCCCTAGCAATCTCTAGGACCCCAGAGATTTCCAAGGGCATATCTCTAGAAGCAGGCAAAGCTGTGCAGGAGCTCCCCAGGCTTGAGGGGCCTGATCCTGTGCAAAAGTGCCCAGGGCATGCAGGATTGGACCCCTCAAACTCAGGGAGTCCCTGCTTAGGGTAGCCGGTAAGTGCAGCCAGCTCCAGGCTGCCCATGCTGTGCCAACATTGATTTGCTTTATAGTGGGAAAATTTATTACTTTTTTTTTGTAATGACCACATTGTGGTGTGACAAAAAGTATGGATATCTATTTGGCAGAACAAAGTGACAACAAATTTTTATTACGGCAGCATAAAGGCAATGAAAGGTGATGTCTATTTGTACCTCAAGCTACCAAGTGTGTTGATACATGCACACATTTTTCTATATACTTAAACAACAGATGGCATAAATTAATCATGCTTTTACATTCCTGTGAAAGCTTTTTTGTAATAATCTTTTTTTTTTTTTTTTAAAAGGAGAGAAATAAAGATAACAATTTTCATTAATCAAACACATAGAACATATAGCCAAAGAGACAGGATATTGGATTCCATGGAAATGCTTAGGTAGCAATTCACATTGTTCCTCACTGGGCACATCTACACATTCATTAATGCACAGGTACTAACTTAATGCACCATAATCGGTGCTACTGCGTGTTAGCGCAAACAAATGCTTTTTTGTGGTGTTAATGCGCGTTAGACTAAGTCTACTGCGCATTGGCATATTAGCACAGTTTTTGCCAGCTGCGCTAATGCACAGTAGAATTAGTCTAATGCACATTAAGCATCTTGTGTAGATGCACCCACTGATCCTAAAGTAATGCCCAGAGAGATTTTATCAGGTTGCTCCAATACCCTGCCACATTGCAACAATACTGAACAATCCCTGTGACTACTGGCACAGGTTCCCGCGTTTCCTTGTGAAGTACTCAACATGCATGGAGGGTGTGGAATGACTTAAGAAAACTTATTTATTTCTGTTTAAATAAGGATGAGCTGTTCTCAGCTTGGATTCACACACAGGGATTACAAATCATCAGCTGGAACTTGTACAAACAGGCAATGAGAGTGGGAGAACAGCACAGTACTATAACTTTGTGCCCTCCTTCTTCCCCTTCCATGTGTCACAACCTAAGCTGCTCTATAGAAAGATGGACTATTCTTGGTTCACACTAATGAAAAAGGATGTGAAGGATAAAAGGGTGATGTCAAATGCCCCAAAGGAAAATGTCCCGAGTCTAATTTATGTTACTGTCTTTCCCATCAATGCAAATGGCAATCTTTCAGTAAATTCAGACTGGTGCAAGCATTCACTTTAGCAGTTGGTGGGAAATATGAAACCACTGTGACAGGCGGTAACTCCAGGTCCGGGTCTCATGTTGGCTTGCCCATTTGTCTAGGGCAATCTGTCCCATCTTGTCTGCCACAACTTGATGTTCTTGTTGATATGATAAGCAGGAGGCTGCCCATTTCTTGCTCCGATGCCAGGGGGCACTATACACAGCTATATACCTTCCCTACACTGTGGCCCATGCCTCACAGATGGCATCCAGATTATTATTGTTCCCAAGCTTCAGGCCTGGTCAGATTCAGTCCACTGTTGAGCCTCTACCGCACTCACTCTGCCTCCCTCTCACAGGGGCCTCTAGCATACCACTCATCACTGGGCAACTCTACTGCTCTGCTCCCTTGAGCAACCCCCTTTGGGCCATCAGGCTGGACTACTTTTGCTCTGGCACAGCACACGAGCACCTTTGGTTTACTTGAGCTTCCGTACTTTATGTGGCCTTGTCCTTGTGCCAAACACTGTGCTGACTCTGCCTCTAGCTCCTCACCATGCAAATTGTCCCTGGTCTCACTCATGGGGGTCAGCCAATGTACTGCCCTTCAGGGTGCCCTTGCAGCCCTACTCAGTACACCCCCAGTGCAGCCCTTCAAGTCTCCCTCAGTGGCCCTACTCTGTACCACCCACACACAGTCCTTCAAGTGCCTCTTTGCGCCCTACTCTGTGTGGGTCTCTTCATCAACACTACTCTCTCTGGGGCCTCTGGACTCTTACACCCCTGTGGGGCTCAGGTGCCTATTTATAAGCATGCCTGGTGCCCCACTGCTTTCACAATAACCCATCAGATGGTGGGGCTGGGGTTAAGTTGCCCCTACCCACCTTTCATCAGGGAGGTAACTGGCTTGGCATTTCTTGGGGGCTGTCCCACCACACACAGCCCCACCAAACCATCCTTCCCTGGTAGGGTGCAGTTTCAGTCATGCCCAGGTCCAGGAGTCTCTTACCATCCCCACAGCTCCTCCCTTACCTCCAAGATGTTTTGGGAGCAACAGCTCAGCCTGATATTGCCTCCTTAGCTGCTAGCAGCAAACACTACTGCTGCTGCCCTGTGAGCCTAGCCTTAAAATGGCTGCCTCATCAGGGCTGGCCTGCACCTGCTGGCTGCCCTCAGCCTTTAAAGTGGTAGGCACCAAAGGTGCACTGCCACACAGTGTTACATTTGTTGGGGGAGTAAAGGTAAGAGGAAGTTCAGATTAAGTCTCCAATTGTGGCTCACTTCCAATTCAATTTAATTCCTGAAAGATAAAAAAAAAAGTTTCAAAAAATGTAATAAATGTCCTCTTATAGTTAAAGGTAATTTTTTCCAGTACAAAAACAATTACTTCTGGACTTGCCCTTCCACTGGGAGTGTCAAAGTCATCACATCAATGGGGAGCTAAGATTCCTATCAGAAAAGAAAGAGACAACAGAAAAACCCGAGGAACAAGGGTTGTGGGGAGGAGGGGTGGATGACAGGGCAACCTTTTTATAGGCATGACACCAACTAGTCCCATAACCTCCCAAAGTGCCACTCTAATCCCTTTCCCTTAACCCAGAGGTGGGCAATGATTTCAGCTGGAGGGCTGCTTAATGAATTTTGGTGAGCTGTGAAGAGCCACAAGAATATCCCACCCCTTTACAGGTGCCCCACCCCCTGGTCACCATCTTAGTACCAGCAGTCCTGCCCCCTAACCCCCTTTTCCACCAGGGATCCCTGCCCTTGCCCTGGAAGTACTCTTTTTTGGAAGGGGGTTTGACATCTTGGAACCAGGAAAAAAACAAACAAATTATATAGTACAAATCTTACATCCACAATAAGATATTTTAATTTCATTTTTAAAAGATGTATTTTAAATGATTTGTGTGTTTGTGTCGTGCATATACAGGTGATTGCATAATAGCTCAAAATGAAATCTTACTCTATTGGGGAGGGACGTGGGGGTATGCGGGGTAGGGGTATCAGGTTTGTGGGGGCTGTGGGCGTATTTGGGGTGTGGGGGGATGTGTGCATGTGGGTGGGTATGGGGGCTTTTGGGGGGGTGTTTGTGGAGATATGTGTGTGCGCGTATGGGGTTTGTGGGGGAAGTGTGGGGGGGTGTCTAGGAGTGCATGTAGTAGTGAGCAGGGCTCCCCCCAGAGACCCATGGGTGTGGGGAGGGCTGTGGGGTGTATGGTGTTTGTGGGGTGTGTGATTGTGTAGGGAGGAGAATGTAGTTGTGGGGTTTGCAGGGGAGGGTTTGTGGATATAGTGCAGCATAGGTGATTGGTGAGAGGTGTACAGGGGTGCACATGCCCCCCTTGACAGGACCAGTGCCCCCCCCCGACAGGGTTGGTGGCTTCTGCTGGTGACCCCCCAGATTCAGAAGCACCAGTCACTCATGTGCATGGAAACCCCACTCCCAGCTGGTCAGCACCCACCCCTGCCCTGCAACAGCCCAGAGCCATTGGGCCCTGCAGCATCCCCCTGCCACTGTCAGCAGCGCAGAGCCCCAGCTGCTCTGGACTGATCCTTGCAGGAGTGGATCAACCAGACATGTACACAGCCTTGACCAGGTGCTGCGCCTGCTCTGCACCACATGCCCGTGGCATGTTCTGCCACCCCCTGGGCATGCAGCAGGACTGAGGCAGCTTCACATTGGACTGCCTTTATAGGCAGCTGCTGGCCCCAGCCCCATGGTAGGGACCTGTGCATAGCCTTGCCCTGCCCTGCACCTGCTGCAGACTTGCCTGCTCACTTTGAACAGCTGCAGCAACATCAGCATCGGCGGGGCAGAAGTGTGCCCAGTGCAGGGGGAAAGTGGCCCCTCCCCCTTAGCACTGCCCAGCACTTCCTGCAGCAGCCACGTGAAGCCCATGCTGGGCTGCCCTGTGCTATCACCGGTGCCTCCAGGCTGCCATGCAGGGCAGCAGGGGCAGCTCAGAGGAGCTTAGTTTAGGGAAGAGAAGACTGAGGGGAATTTAATAGCATCTTTCAACTAGCAGAAGTGTGGTTCCAAAGGGGATACAGCTAGACTGTTCTCAGTGGTGGCAGATGGCAGAACAAGGAGCAATGGTCTCAAGTTGCAGCAAGGCAAATTTAGGTTAGATACTAGGCAGAACTTAGTAGGAAGGCAGTAAGGCACTGGAACAGGTTGCCCAGAGAGGTGGTGGAATCTCTATCCTTGGAGGTTTTCAACACCTGTCTAGACAAAGCTTTGCCTGAGAAGATGTAGTTGGGGATGGTCCTGCTTTGAGCAGAAGTTTCGACTAGATGACCTCCTAAGTTCCCTTCCAACCCTCATTTTCTATGATTCTAAAGCAAGACGGAACAGCAGATTTCTTTTGCTTTGAAAAGCTGCTGTCTCCTTCTGAGCCACTGACACACTGTTATAATAAAAAATAGGACATTTGTACACCAAAAGAAAAAGGGGGGAGGCTTTTGAAGCCCTAATGAATACACACAGTTCCAAGTCACAGAAGTTCAATGACAAAACAGAAGTCTGCCAGAGATGCACAGAACCACAACAACCCGCCTAAGACACTGTAAACAAAACCAGACAGTTTTGAAACCTGGCCCCCTTTGAACACACTGTGCTAAGTAGTGGGAGACAGGGTTGCACTTGGGTAGCTCTTTCTTGTACTCACCAGTAAATTTAATTTAGAGAAACTGTTTGTGGGTGCTTTTTAAGGTTGTTTGTTAGTTAAAGCATCAAACAACAAAGTTTGCTTAATTTATGCTTCTTTTAGCATTTCAAGCTTGTGGGGGATGCTTTTTATAGAAGTTAATGAGGCAAAATAGTTCCTTTATGGGAAGGATCTTTTCTCACCAAATTAAAACCAGAGTTGAAAAAATGAGATTAAGGTTGCTTTTATAGAAGAAGTAAATAAATCTCAGAGCAGGAAACTTCTCACACACTTGGAACTGTCCTTATCGGAGGAGATCAGAGAACAGCATGTTCTCAAGATATTCTCGTCTTCTCTCTCTGTCTCCTTCTATCTTTTAATTTTGTTTTTCTTCTTTCATTAGGATGGTAGTCAAGCATTGTTTGCCAAAAACATCCAAACAGCTCTCTGTGGGTTAGAGCATGGAGTTATCATGTGCTCAAAGTAAGAGGGAACTCATAGTTTGAATAGGTCTCTTCCTACCTCTTCTTGTGCACCCAAAGGAACTCATGCAAAAGAGGAAGCAGTAACTTACATCACATGATGGTCCTATGTGAGTTTCAAATCAGCTCATCACTGAGGTATCTATCAGTATTTTTTTCTAAATGAAAGCATCATCTTAGTCTTAAAAACAATACTTTGGCTTCTGTGCAGCTCTAGAGTGAAGTTTTAGGGACATTCAAGTCAGATTTTGTGGCTGTTGCTTATACTACGCTAGCATAGAAAGTTTGATTGTGCTCAGTTGAAACTTCTTGTCAAAAAAGTTTTGTTAAAATGTTTTTCATTCTTTTTCACTTTACCCACAAGATATTTGTTCTTTTCCATCACCAGTGGAGTTATTCCAGAACTGCACTGGTGTAAATGAAAACAAAATTTAGCCAAAAGTAGGGGACACTCTCTGCAAATATGACTCTTTAAGCATCTCTGACTTTTCAGTCCATCTGACTCCCAATGTGCCCTGAACATTCCCAACATCCATGAACATGAGTATATGTTCAGCAATAGAATATCTTCTGTTTCCTAGTCATTGCTTTAGGTATGAAACGGAGGTGAAATATACATTTATTTACTACGTGAATTTAAACCAGTAGTGCTCAACCTCTGATCCACTTGCTGGATTTATCCTTCAGGTCAGGTTGTATGGCACATAGGACTCCCCATGGATGCATAAATTTGACAGTGGGTGAGTGGTGGCAGAATTAATTGTCACAGCTTCCAGAGACACATAACATAATGCTGCTGCCACTCCTCCCCCACCAAATTTCTAGACCCACACCAGTGTGCAGGTTCACTCTACAGCCAGATCTGGTGTGTGTATGACACCCATAGACTGACAGTGTCCCCTTACCCCATGCTGGATGCAGCCCCTAGACCAACTCCATCAATAGGATCTAGCCCACAAACCAGCCCAACACCACTCATCCAGCCTGTGGAGTTGCAAGGTTAAACACCACTGGCTTAAACATATTTGCGTACATTCAGTGCCCAGGTAAGGTGCAGCATTATCAGCATGGGACAATGAACTCCTCTTTATATACAGTCCACGTGCAGCACAACAGTAGCAAGTTCACAGAAATGTGCTTCAATTACGACCGAAGAAACTTCACTCTACATTCAGTTTAAGCTCCAAGGGTCATTCATGTAGGGGCTGCATCTCCACTGAGATGCCAAAATGGGCACCAACAGTGCTTTGTGTTTGTTATGTATACCCTTATTGTCTAGAAGTTGATTTGACACCAATAAACTCATATCTATATCAGTGAACAGTCACAGCTGATAACAGCGTTTGCATACAGTCTCAAAAACACAGAGGGGCAAGTCAGTTCTTGCGCTGAGACTGCACGGAGAACAGTTGTTCCAAGTATTCTTATTGTTCCAAACAGGAGTCCTAGTTCACAACGCTCTGCTCCTGCACTCGAGAGGCAGATGTGGGACTAGATCCATAGCCCAGAAGAGTCTCAGTTATGGTTTAGAATGCCAAGGTTGCCACTGGTTCTACTTCCAGCATCATGAAAGAAGACTTCTCATCCACTCCTTGCTACAGTATCCTTAATGCCACTTCTCACTACACTGACAAAATAGTTCAGGTTTGAGGAGAGAGCTGAATAATTTCAAGAGGTTCATGATATCAGTACAGAATCCAGGTGGACAATATAAACCAAGCAAGAAAGAGTATGAAAATCACTTGCAAACACAATATATCCATCTTTGAACAGAATAATGTGTATTTAGTGTTTCAAAGCCATTTTGCGTAAGTAGTGTAATTGCAATTTAAGGGCCAGATTCTCAAAGGGCTTTCAATCAGACTTCAACTAGAAATACAGTCAACTGTGTCCATACTGTCCATATTGGCCAGTACTTCCAATATTTTCAGCTGCAATACACATTTTCTGCTTTTCTCTAAGGCACAAATGAGGACGTAATTTCTAGCATTTATGGCACAAAAACTTCAATGAGACTACTCAACAAACACACTGTAAATCATTCCAGGAGGAGGGGCCCAGCAGAAGCCCTTGGGAGATGTAGTCCAGCTAGAGAGCCTGGGTAGTCTGGGATAATGGGAGCCTGGGATAACAGGAGTAAAAAGCACCCAGCATACAGCTTCAATAAGCTACCACTTTGGTGTTATTCAGTTTTCTGATATTCTGCTTTTCTAGCAAAAAGTTGAAAAATTCTGGAGAAAGTAAAACATTTTCACCCAATTGTGTGTCAAAAGAGAATTTTGAAGTGAAAAATGTTTAACTAGCCCTAGTCACAAGTTAATCTGTGGCTATCCCTGCATTAATGCTTGAAGAAAAACAGCAGGGCACTATATACCTTCCCCCTCTGTCCTTTACCTTCTGAGCCATACCCAGTCCTAGTTCTGCTCTTTGTAGACAGTGATTAGGGAACTTAGTAGCAATGGTAGAAATCCTACAGATCCTGCTTTCGTCCACATCTGCCAGCAGGATGAACCAGTGCAGAGAAGGCTAGTGTGCCCTTAAGTTTCTTAAGAGGTGTGGCAGAGACTGTTGGCACAGGTGACCCATGCAGCAATGTCAGGCAGCTGCAGTTACCCAGCACTTTTACAGAAGGATGGGAGTGGGACTATTGTTCTACATCTCATGCAAACCTCCCTTATTAAAAACATTAGCCATTCCAAGCCACATCCGGCAAATTTGGATCCAGGGTTTTGTCTTGATGTCTGGTTGTAGAAAGTTTCTGCAAAGCATAGACAAGGAAACAACAGCCAACAGACAGCCACTCCCAGTGAAACCAAATACTGTAGGAATGAGAAACAGAACTCAACAGACATCAAAGAGTAAATGCCCTGGGAAATTCCAGTAATTAGTGAGGGCTAATTAAAATCAACTCCTGCAAATCAAAATTCTGTATAAAGTTGATCTGGGAAGCCAAGCACCAGGTACATGAGAAAGTAAACCAGGCCTGAGTAAAAGAGAGGATGAGAAACTAAATTAAAGATTGTTTTTCAGTGCATGAAAAGTTGTTGAGTGTAAACTAGCACCAGGTAGAGACAGCTGCAGTTTTTGGGAGGGGATATGAAAAAGCATATCCGATTGTGATAAGAAAGCTGACAGAGACCCTCAGCGACTGGGTGAGTGTGGATGGAAGAAGCAATGAAGCCAGATAGGGACTAGAAAGAAACAGACTGTCTAAAGGGAGTGAGTAGCAGTAATGGGGAGAAGGGAGGGTTCAATGGAATTGGCTAGCAAGGAAGTTTGCAGAGCATGAAAGAGAGACACATGTCAAGTGACTATTGAATGTGACCGATAGCAGAAGGGTGCAGGGAGCTGCAGGTGAGGTGAATTGCTGCATTGCACAGGGATGGCAGGTGAGGGTGCCCACTTGCATGTGGTGCAGAGGGACGAGGGAGCACCCATTCAGTTGCAAGCATAGCGTAGCAGGGTCAGGAAGTGCTCACTTGTGGGCATGCACAGCATGCAGCCTAAGAGATCCATGGTCCCCATTAGAACACCTACCATGATGTAGCCATGGGGTTTGCAGCTCCTGGCACTTTAGCAGTTGTGCAATCCTAATCTAAATGAACTGGGATCTCTTTTTAAAAGTGCTGAGGGCCTGAGGCTTGATTCCAAACCACTAAAGGTAGCAAGCAGCCTTCTGAGGGGTGCCTATGACTTGTAGTGACCTTAAAATTTGCAGGTATGCAGCTGGTCCAGTTGGGCTGGGAAGAGATAGGGTGATAATATTTCCCATCTCATTAGATATGACCAAGAGGTGTAAACTAAGCTAATTGGCAGTGCTTAGGCTTGATCAGGGAGAAATAGTTAGCCATGTTATTCTGAAGGCAGGGTAGATTTCAACCTTATGCACTACTTAGTCCAAGGGTGTCAAGCTCACCTCCTGTCCTGCCCCAGATCCAGACCGCAGACCACTTCTCCCAGCCACAGCCCCAACTTCCAGTGGCCTGTCAATAACCTGGTAGGCCATATACAGTAGCTCCACGGACCAAATCTGGCCCCTGGGCTATATTCATAGATTCATAGATGTAGGGTTGGAAGGGACCTAAGTAGGTCATCAAATCCGACCCCCTGCCCTGGGCAGGAGAGAAAACTGGGCTCATATGACCCCAGCTAGGTAATTGTCAAGCCTCCTCTTAAAGACCCCCAAGGTAGAAGCCAGCACCACTTCCCTTGGAAGTTGGTTCCAGATCCTAGCTGCCCTGATTGTGAAATAGCGTCTTCTATTGTCCAGCCTGAACCTACTCTCAAACAACTTATGGCCATTATTCCTTGTTACTTCAGGAGGTGCTCAAGTGAACAGGATCGCTCCCATTCCCCACTGGTCCCCCCGGTAAGTTTGTAGACAGCCACCAGGTCCCCTCTCAGACTTCTCTTGTGTTTGACACCTGTGAGTTAGTCTGTAAGGTACAAAAGTCCCCTGCCTTAGGCTTGATCAGCCAGAATGCCCTACAAACAAAGATCAAGTTATACTTTTTCCATGAGTCATAGTTTGAGCTTTATCTTGCTGATGATGTTAAAACACTTTCTGCTGAATCAATCCAAGATACCAGTTACTGTGCATACAAAAAATGCAGTCACATACTCTCTTTCCATAAGAAAGCAATCAAAGTAGTGCTGCTTTTGGGGATGCCTTACTATTATTTTTTTTAAAAGTTTCCTGACCTTCCTGCAAAATCAAAACTTCTACCAGATTTGTGAGCCCTTTGGTAGATGGTTATGCTGGATGTCACCATTGCTCTGTGTATACAGCACAAAATCTGAGCCAACTTTCAAGCAGGTTTAGACTAAGTGAGCAGTAGCTGGGGCTGAATTTGTGGCTTTCGGTGCAACCAATAGGAAACTTGATGTTTAAGGCTGAGATTTGCTTTTAATTTTTTAGGTTCAAACCCCAAACCAAAGTAAAATTTAACAGTTGGAAACCCATGGGGGCATGAGGGGAAGACCAGAGAGAGAAAAAAAGATTAGATGAAACTTTATAAATGGATGCTGCTGAGTTTCACTCCACTGTACTCTAAACTTAGTAATTCCCATGCTGGAACTGGAAAGCTCAACACTAGTTGTGGTTATGTAAAGTTCAAGTTGCCTTTAGTTTCAAGGGTGTAGCTATGCTATGCGTGATGGCATGGGGTGAAAGGCCAGCAGCACAGTATACAGCCTTGAATGTGGGACTATAAACATTGTAGTTCAGTCCTTGTTCTAGCACGTACTCTATTTTACACTGTAAACAATTTACAGTGCTCAACTTTGATGCTGTCATAAAGGCATTGTGTATACAGCCATTCAGAAGTTTACAACAGAAAATGGTTTTGTCTACATAAAAATTTTTGCAGGAAATGTTTGTTTTTGATAAAAGCCTTCAGGTTGTTGGTAGTAAAAAACAAAACCCTTCCATCTAAAACTGCATCCCTGACACCACACATCACATCCCAGGGGCCCAACTTCCTGGGATAAGACTGTGGACCTTGTGGTACTGTGGGGTGATACTAAAGTCCAGAGCCAGTTTGCCCTGGGCAGGTGCTCCAATGCCCACATCTATGAGGCCCTGGTAGGCCACATGTGGGAGTGCAGGGACAACCATTTGGCGCACCAGTACTGCATAAAGGTTAAGGCCCTGCAGGTGCAGTGGGTCCACATCACCAACCACAGCTGCCAGTCCTTTATGCAGCAACCAGACCACATCCTTATGCCCTGGGAGCCCTGGGTAGAGCCATGCTACATTCAGGTACTGTGCCATTGGATCCCAGGACACCAGTGCAAGCTGCACATTGCCACCACTGGGGACAGATTCAGACTGATGAGCTATAACAGAGCACCCTGGGCTCTGTTACCTGCAGGGGCATAGGCAAGCAGCTGGAGCTGGCTGCAAGCCCTAATCAGGCTATAAGAGCTGAGCTCTGAACATCAGAGCAGGCAGCAGTCTGCTGCCAAGACATGCAAAGGTAAACATTGGCTGATCTGCTACTCAGTCTGGAGGTCTAGGGGACTATGGAGATAGTATAGGAGGTTCCTTGTCTTGGGCATGACAGAAAACTGTACCCTGCTGGTGAAGAGTGGCTTGATGGAGCTACCTGTGGTGGGGTAGCTCCCAAGAAATGCCAGGCCAGTTACCTCCCCAGTGAAAGGTGAGTAGGGGTGCCTGAAAACCCTCGCCCCCACATCCCTGGTGGGTTTATCTATAACTGGAAGCCGGGCATGAGGCTCCAGGGTTAATGGGGACCTGGAAGCTGGGTTTGAGGCTCCAGGGGGGAACAGGGCTCTCTAGTCTGGCAGAAAGGGGGTTGGAGCCCAGTGACGGGACCTGGGGCCTGAGAGTGATAGGATGCCTGGGGATAGGGCTCGGGAGCCCAAGGATGGGGCAGGCTTGATGCCCAGGGATGGGGATGGGCACCCGAGGATGGGGTTGAGAGTCAAGAGAGGCTTGTGGCCTGTGGAGCCAGAAGGCAGTGAAAAACTTTATTGAGCAGCCAGTGCCCCCTCAGCTAGGCAGCCATGGGCCTTTCTCAGGTGGAGAAATATGTTCATGCCTGTGGCAACGTTGTCTTTGGCTGTGGGGGCCAGGGACACATAGCATAGGCATGGGTACCCCTCCAGGGGGTGCCATATGTTATGAGGAACTATGGACTTTGCCACTGCTCCATCTAAGCTCAGACTCCAATGCCAGGTTCTCAGGTGGGCCTGGGGCACCATGGTAATCATCATCAGCAGAGTGTAGCGGGTCAGGCACCCCTCTGTGAACACAAACAGTTCAACACAGCACACCCGGGGCACTCTCACCAGGGGCATGCTTGGGGTGCAGGCCATGTGGGGGGGGCTGCCCTGGGTCACCTCTCGGGGTGGGGGAAAGGGCAGGGGTGCCACCGGCTCCATGTACCAGTCAGCTGGGAGCCTCTCCCCCCCCCGCCCCAAGCCCAGATGACATGGGCCTGGTGGCACAGGAGGAGACTGCCTGACCTGCCAGAGGAGAAGGGAGTAGTGGCTCTGCAGGTACTGCCAGAAGCCAGACCTGTCCCGGCCTGTGAAGGGGCAGGGAAAGCAGGCTGCCTGTGGCAAGCACCAAGCAGCCCACCTCTTCCTGTGGAGTGAGAGGGGATATTGGTCTCAGCCAGCAGGTGCCTGTGACCAGGGCCTGCCCAGTCAACTTACCACGGTCCCTGGACATCTGTGCATGCATGATCCCCGACCTGAGGCCAGGCAACACACAGCCCCCTGCTATGCTGCATGTTATCTCAGAAATGTAGCTAACACTCACAAAAAAGCCTTTTTCTCTTGGCTCTGCAGGTTCCTCAGTAGCACACAGGGGAGATGCACCAGCTGCCAGAAGGGATGCACCTTCAGGGTCACTGTCAGCCTTGGCTGGGGATCTCTGTATGCACCACCTCCAGCAGTAGTGGACCCAGGACTGGACCCTGTTGCTGGACCAGCTGGCCACCATTACTCACAAAGGACATCACGCATGAGTGGGAGAGGGTTGCATGTGAGCTTGAGAGGGACTGGGAGAGGGGCATATTGCCCTCCTCAAGAGGATACTGGAGGCCCAGAAGCAGCAGGCTGCCATAGTGGCCAGGGCAGTGGAGGCCATGGAAGAGGACCACTGGGTACTGGAAACCATCCTGACCCTGGCAGCTTCCTTCATTCTACCCACTGCCCAGATCCCAGCCATGGCCCACCCCCCTGCCCTTGGCCACTGCCCAGCAGCCAACCCCCTAGTGGGCTTGGGTTCAGGTGCAGTGGCACCTCCAGCAGCCAGGTGCCCCTGGCTTGGCACCTACCCCGGGTCCCCTGCCAGGCGGGCCCCCCACCTGGGTCCTCCCTGCTGGTTGCCCAGGCTCCATGCATTCCCTGAGCAGGAGCTGCCTGCAATGGGGCTAGCACTGTGTGTGGGCCCTGCTGGTCCTGGCCTCAGGCTGCAGGAAGGGGAGCCACCTGCATTAGCATAGCAGTGGCTGCCCTCACACCAGGGCAAGCTCCCTGCTTACCGGTTTCATTGCAGCATGTACCTCTGCTGTGGTATGAGCAGAGGCCAAGGTGCTGGGTGCCTGTCCCTGGGCTCTACCTGATAGGCACTTCCACCCCACTGTCTCCCTCCCTGGGAAGGCACACAGAGCACAATGTACATAGTTTGAATGGGGAAGAGGGTGCTTTATTGGTGATGGGCAGGGTGCTTGGTGGTGGGGTTCTGTTGTTTGGGAGTGAGGGTGGGGTGGGTCTGTTGTTTGGGAGGGAGAGTAAGAGGGGGTCTGTGTTTGTGGAGGGAAATAAAGTCCTTTTCAGAAAACTGTCTGAAGTGATTGTGGTACTGGCGGTGCACAGTGGGCTTGGCACATGTGGCTAGTTGGCCAGGTGAATTACAGTGGGAGGTTCAGGTCCAGGAGCAGGTGATCTGCCAGCACCTCTCACACCTAGTATCTTGGCCCCTTCTGCTGGGTGTGGGGCTCACCTGAGGCCTTGGGGGGGGGGAGGGGGGCATTGCTGTCACTGCTGCCACAGGTGGTGCTTCTGCTGCCCCATGTCCTCTGTCTGCTGAGCCTCCGTTGTCCATGCCTTGTGGAAGAGCTCCCCCTGGGTCTCACAGATATTATGCAGCACACAAGCTGCAATGATGACCTGGGGGATGTTTGGCCCCATAATCTCGAGGCGGGTGGTGAGGGTATGTCAGATTCCTTTCAGGTGGCTGAAGGTGCACTCCACCAGGGCACAGGTCCAATCTAGGCACCTGTTGAAATGTGCCTGACCAGGGTCCAGGTGGCCGATGTAGGGCCACATGAGCCAAGGGAGAAATGGATAGGTGGGTTCACCAATGAGGAGGGGCAGAACCATCACTTCACCCAGCTGGAGGTCCAGCACACCTTATGTGAAGTGCTTGCTCCCCACCAGGGCTGACAGGGTGGAGTTCCAGAAGACATGGGCATGCTTGCACCATAACTGAGTGAAAGCCCTGCCAGCTGTAGTAGGGGTAGTCACCATGGGTTAAGCAGGTGACTGGCATGTTGGTTCCATTCAGGGCCCCAATGCACTGGGGGAAGCCTAGGGCATGGAACCCTGCCACCACCTCCAGGGGGTCATGGACCCATAGCAGTGTGCCCCAGCATGATCTGAAGGGTGCCCAGTGGTCAGCTTGCCCACACCAAAGAGGTGGCTAACTTAGCAGGCTGGCGGGCATGGACAACTTGAGCAGGGCAATGGCAATCTGGGTCTCTAGAGGTGGGGAGGTGGCCACGTGGTGGTTGACTGCCACTTTAGGTGTGTGCAGGGCCAGTGCGGAGGTCCTGGAATGTGGCCGGGGTCATTCAGAATGAGTCCAGCCACTGCTCATCATCCCTGGTGCACTGGAGAACGCGGAGCCGCCAGTCCTGGATGGAAGGACAGGCCAACAGGTGTCAGGGCTGGTGTCCTAGGAGCTTGTGGATGGCACCTAGGAGCATGGGGAACAAGCAGGAGGAATGCACACTCCTGCTTGCAAACAAGAACTTCAACTTAGTTGGGCTAACTGAAACTTGGTGGGACTCTACCTATGCTTGGGAAGTAAGCACTGAGGGCTATAGGCTGTGCAGACAAGATAGAGTAGGTATAAAAGGTGGGGGGGGGGTTGCTCTCTATGTTAAGGAGCAATATACATCTTCCATAATCAAGATGGGACCAGAGGAGGGGCAAATTGAGGTATTGTGGTCAGAATGCAAGGGGGTCAGGGGGAAAGGGACTTGGTACTGGGGGTCTACTACAGGCCGCCACATCAGGAAAGCCTGGGGGCAAAAAAAGAGGCATGTAGGCTCCGGAAGCAGGGAGTAGCTACCAAGGTGGAATATACCTACTTGGCCTGCATTTGCAGGAAGGCAGTCAAAAAGGCCAAAGCAGAAATGGAACTTGGGCTGGCAATAAAAATTAAAGACAACAAAAAGTTTTTCAGGTATATAGGGAATGAAAAGACAGTGCAGGGAGCATAGGAACCCTACAGGATAAACTAGGGCAATTTGTGACAGATAGCAGGGGAGAAGGCTGAGCTCTTCAATAAGTGTTTTGCCTCTATTCCTAAACATGGATCAGGACAAATCTCCCAATTGAATCATAGACAGGCACAAAAGAGAAACCAGGCCATCAGCTGTTAGCACTGACTTAGTGAAGGGACACTTGGAGGGGCTAGATGTGTTTACATCAGCAGGCCCAGATGATATTCACCCAAGGGTGCTGAAGGAATTGGCCAGTGTCATAGCAGACCAATGGCACAGCTGTTTGAGCGCTCTTCATGCTCAGGTCAGGTTCCAGAGGACTGGAAAAGAGCCAGTATGGTCCCTATTTTCAAGAAGGGGAGGAAGAAGGATCCAGGTAACTATAGACCGGTTAGTCTCACCTTTATCCTTAGGGAAACCTTTGAAAAAGGTATTAAGGATCACATTTGTGGGAGTCCAGCAGGAAAAACAATGCTGAAGGGCAACCAGTATGGAGTCATAGCAGGTAGATCCTGCCTGACTAACCTTGTTTCTTTTTATGACCAGGTCACAAAATGTTTAGACGCAGGAATTGAGGTAGATGTTATCTACTTGGATTGTAAAAAAGCCTTCAGTATGGTATCTCATCCTATTCTCACAGATAAACTAAGTGGCTGTCACATAAATGATTACATGGTCAGGTGGGTGGTAAATTGTCTTAGGGGTTGCACCCCAAGAGTGGTGGTGGATGGGTCGGTATCGACCTGGAAAGATGTGGGCACTGGAGTCCCACAGGGCTTGGTCCTTGGACTAGTGCTGTTCAATGTCTTCATCAGGGACCTGGATGACGATGTGGAAAACACTCTGTCCAAATTTGCAGATGATACCAAATTATGGGGTAGAGTTAACACACTGGAGGGTAGGGAATGAATCCAGGTGGATCTGAACAGGCTGGAAAAGTGGGTGGAGCAGAATAGTATGCAGTTCAGCAAGGACAAGTGCAAGGTGCAGCATCTAAGGAGAAGGAATTACCAGCATGCTTACAGGCTAGGGGAGGACCTTCTCAGCAGCACAGCAGCAGAAAGGATCTCAGAGTCATTGTTGACACCAAGATGAACATGAGTTGTTAATGTGACAAAGCAATAAGTAAAGCTGATTATGCTTTATCATGTATTAGCAGGTACATGGCAAACAGTCCAGGGAGGTGATACTTCCCCTCTACGTGGCATTGGTGAGGCTGCAGTTGGAATACTCCATCCAGTTTTGGACATCACACTTCCAGAGGGATGCGGACAGCCTTGAGAGGGTTCAGAGGAGAGCCATTCATATGGTTAAGGTCCTGCAGGCAAAGCCCTATGAGGAGAGATTGAGGGCCCTGGATCTCCTTAGCCTCCACAAGAGAAGGCTGAGAGGTGATCTTGTGGTGACCTACAAATTCAGCATGTGGGGGGAGTATCAAGGAATAGGAGATGCTCTGTTTATCAGGGCACCTCTTGGAGTAACTAGGAACAATGGCCACAAACTGACGGAGAGCAGATTTAGGTTAGTTATCAGGAAGAACTTCTTTACAGTGAGGGTTGCCAGAATCTGGAATGGGCTTCCAAGTGAGATGGTACTATCTCCTACCTTGGGAGCCTTTAAGAGGAGGCTAGATAGTAACCTGGCTGGGGCTGTCTGACCCCAGCACTTTTTCCTGCCCAGGATAGGGGTCAGATTTGATGATCTGCTGAGGTCCCTTCCGACCCAAACATCTATGAATCTACGAACCTGCGGTCATGTCCATTTGCACATCATGGATGTTCTGGCCAAGGTCTGGGGCAGCAGCCCAGGGGCTGGGTGGCATCAACATAGGGCAGGGGGCCTCAGACATGACAGTGAGCCTGGTCACACAGTCACACAGTACAGGGGGGCAGACAGGGCCAGGGCTGACCAGGGCCAGGTGATGGTCACTGCAGTGATGAAGCACAATGAGCAAGGCAGCAAAGAGAAGCCTGGGGTGTCTGTCATTGCTGCCAGGGCCTGGCAATAGAACAGCAATTGTACGGTGGGCACAGGCTCTGCAGACAGAGTCACAGAGGGCTGTGCCAGCATGCTGCACACTGCTCTGGGCCAGAAAAGCACATGGCCAGGGTGCGTCAGACAGAGCTGCCCTTTAAAGGGCTTCCAGCTCTCCCTAGCTTCTGCAGTGGGTGGAGCAGGGCAGTAGGAGGCCTGGAGCAGACTACTCCATAAGCAGCAAAACTGCTCCCAAATGGCTGCAAGTGTAGATGCATGCCCAGGGCTAATTTACTGGACACTGGGCATGTTTACATGAGATGTTTAATGTGCAGTAGACTCATTCTACTGCACATTATCATGACATGGCAGAAGCCCTGCTAATGTGCAGAAGAATTAGTCTACTGGCACATTAAACATCAAGACTGTGCACCCGTGTGCCCATGTTACTCTGCAGTAGTGGTGATTACTAAAGATTTAGTATCTCATATTAGAGGTACTAAACTTAATGTGCAGTAACAACCGTTCATTAATACACGTGTAGATGTGCCCATTAAATTAATGTGCAGTAAACCCAAAGAGCATTAATTGTACATGTAGACACATCCCATGAGACTGATATTTAGAGGGGAAAAGTGACCTCTTTGTCCTCTTTGAATATCTCTTGTGTGTAAATGCAGCTGTACAGTACATCTGATTAACTTAATAGGCCAATGGACGTCACAGTTGTTTCACATAAATAGCAGCAGAACAGAATTAAAAAGAGATAAGGCAATTAAAACAAAACTGCTTATAGAGATAGTGTCTTATGGTTCATGTTTGATACCATGATTATCTAGTACTGGGGCAGACTTGTGTTTAAAATGCAAGAATATTTTTCCAAGGATTTCACCGTTGGAAAAGTGATCAATATGGTCTTGTTAGTAAAAGAGGCAAGGGAAGGATAAAAACCACAGGCAAAACCAGAAGAAAATTCCAGCGGCCACGTCTGAGAGAACCAGTGGGTATGTCTACATGTTTATGAATGCGCTTTTGCTACTGTGCATTAAATTTAGTACCTCTGAGCACTCTTACATGTGCTCTGGGAGTTGAGGGGGGAGCTGAGAGCCTCTCTAATTCAAGCGCCACCATGTCTCCCATATCAGCATTCCCACACCAAAATGGCGGTGGGGGCACTTGAACTTGAACTAAAACTTGTTCAACAAACTTTAGTTCAAGGACTCCCACCACCATTTTTAAGTGAGGGGACACTGATACATGAGGCCCAGGAAGCTGCTGGAGCACAGTAATTGCCATGGTCCAGCAGACTCAATTAATTGAATTCCAGAGTGTTGGAGTAGCCTCCGTGCTCGTATATAGGCCCCCTCTACTGTGAGGTACTAACTAAATGCGTATTAGGCTGCTCACAAAAGAGCACACGTTTTATGACACTTAATGTGCAGTAGTCTAATTTTACTGTACATTAGAGTATTAGCATGGTTTTGGTCTAATACAGAGTGAAATTGGGTACTGTGCATTAAAGCACACATGTAGATGCGTCCGGTGTGTAGGAGCCAGTTGCCCTTTCAATAAAGGTTTAGACATCACCCCGTAAAAGGAGCAGCATTCAGCCTGTGACCTGCTATCTCGCCTGTCCTAAAAATAAGTGTTTTTCCAGTTTACATTTGGAAATGTTCAAAACTGTCTAAAGACCACTGAGGCCATTCAAGACATATTTTAGTTGCATTTTGTATTCACAGATATAAACACACCTTCCTGAATGTCTATCTTCCCAGAAGTCTGACTCCCACCAGTGTTCTAAAGCTAAAACGATAGACACAGGGTACAATTTTCAAAACTGATTAAGTCAGCAGTGCCCAACCTGTGGCACAGGCACCACAAGTGGTACAGGCAACCTGTATATGGCATGTGGCAGACTGGGGAGGGGATACTTGGCAGATAAGGTATGAAGCAGAAATCAGAATAACAGATTGGGCGGGGAAAGGGAATGGCACTTGGAGAAGGTGTAGGATTAATCTGTGGTATGCCTGACAAAAAGGTTGCTCCCACCTAGAAGCAATGGTGCCTGCCCAGCCACCTGTTTGCTGCACCATGCTGCTCCACCTCCCCACCAATTTTCACTGTCTGCGCATCAATCCAAGAAAGGTTAGCAGACACATTTTCAAAAGCGGTGTCTTACTTTGGTTACCTTGATATTTGAATACTTATATCTAGACACAAGACGGTGGTGACATGTAGGGAGTGCAGGGGGATGCACATGCACCCCCTGAGAGTGCTGCTGTACCCCCTGACCAGCTGCACTCCCCACTTAGGCAATGGGCAGGAGGGGCAGGTGGGAGCACCAGTGCCCCCTCTGCGAGTGCTGGCCAGGTAGTGGGAGCACTGGATGTAGCGCTGTGGCCACTTCTGGGTGCACCACAGCTGCTTCTGGGAGCGCTGTGGCCATTTCCCGGTTGGCGAGATTGGCCATGTGGGGCCCTCTCCCCCAGTCGCTGACTGGTTGCTGGGGAGGGCACATGCCCCGATCCCCAACTAAGGTGGCACCACTTGCCCATGACACAAGGGCTCCAGTTTTCAAAAATGTTGAACTCTCACAGCACTTAGGGCCATCAGCAGGAGCTGCAGATGATCTTGTGTTTCTGAAAACCATGGGTAATGAGTAAGAGGGAAGATTTCAAAAGACATATTGAAGGCACATTATTACAAGTCTCCTTGCACATCCATGATATATAAGGGAGCAAAGCTATGTTTCAGATCCAGATCCAATCCTTGCCAAAGCGTAAGTGTTCAGATTCTGATTGACTCCAGCTCTACCCAGACTCTGTTTACAGCATGTGTGACTGGGCCCCAACTGAATGTCAACTAAACTTAATGGAAAGTGTCTTACAGATTTTCAAGAGAGTTGGATTCACTCCCCAGGGAGGACAGAAAATAATGGACAGGTAGGTATAGTCCAATTGTCTCACTTAACCTTGTCCTGATGCCAAAACCTACCTGGGATTCTTATCCTCAAACTCTCATAGAGAATTTGGGTTGGGAGTTATTTCACTTTTACTTCATGCACTGCTGTGCACCTGAACAATATACAAACCAGTAAAACACTAATATAGGCAATATTAAGCTAATAACAATCATTTGGCACCTGTAGTGGGCCTGAGAAATAGTTAGACTTAGCTCTGAAGTGGGAAATCTAGGCTAGCAAACATAGATTCATGCTAGGGCTGTAAAGCTTCAACTTAATATTTGATTCGACAAATATTCGACATATTTGACCTTGAAAAGTGAAAGTCGAGTCGAATAGCAGCTGGTCGAATAGAAAACCGGAAGTCGAATATTAACAGCATAAGTCGAATACTAACAGCGCGGGTCGAATATTTGACAAGGGTCGAATATTCGATTTGCCTATACTGGATTCCCTGTGGGGGAAAAAAAAAGGAAAGTGAGGGGAGGGAGGGGGAGAGGGGGAAGAAGTGCTTTCATGACTGACATGTGTGGCTGGCCAGTGACCTGTCAGCATTCTCTGAGGTCCCTTCCAATCCCGGTGCTCTGGGGGAGAGCCAGAGAAAATGCAGAACAGGCAGCAGTTTGTCAGCTCCCCTGCTTTCTGACTTGGGGTCAGTTTCTGAGCTGCTGGTGTTCTCTAGCACCTCCGCGTCAGACCACAACGGCTGGAAGCCCTGATCTTCAACAGATTCCCTGCTTGCAACGCTAGCAACAGGGATTTCTGAGAACTTGGTGCTTTTATTTTATAACTGCTTTTCATATTAGTTTATGCTTATTTTGGATAGCGTTAGTAGTAGTCTAGGATCTATTCTATATATAGGAATGTAGTTGATATATATATATTTTTATACATCATTCATTCTTTCCACCACACCAACGCTTCTCGATATATTATCTACACACACACAAGCACATTTACATAACATCCAGAAATCTAGCCCGCGGCGCACAGCACACTTAGATGTTCCAGTTTTCATATGAAGGAACACATTATGAAGTGGGGTGGAAAGGCAGGTGGCCACACTAGCCAGCCTGAACGAAGGGGAGCAAGGAGGGTTGCAAGTGGGAGAGCTGCAGTTTCCCCCCCACCAAACTCAGACGCAGCCTCTTTCCTCCTGCTACAAGGGATGAGGCTGCTACAAGCAGTAAAGAGAGGGGGGCAGCAGTGCCACCAGAGCCACTGCTTGGGCCTGAGACTCTCTCGTGTCCAGACACAGCAGCCACAACCTCTCCCACCACAACTGCAACCAGCACCGCAGCGCGCTCCACCCCATGTCACCGCCGATGCTGAGCCTTCCCGCGCCAGAGGAAGAGCTGGCGCTGGATCTGGATCTCAGTGCCCTGGCAAGGGAAGCTCTGGGGAAGGAGGGGGAATCAGTTGAGTTTGTGCTCGACCCCCCTCAGGTTTTTTTCTTTCAAGCCACGAGGTCTTTCCCGGAAGGCACTTCAGAAGGTGCCTCTGTACAGGTGAAGGCAAGCGGCTCAGCTGAGTCCACTCTTTCTCCTGCTGCGCCTCTAACTGCTGAAGAGGGGGAGAGTTCAGCAGCACCCACAGATGCACCCGCATGCCAGAGGGAAAAGCCTAGTACTAGCATGGTCTGGGATCATTATGAGCTGGCAGACGATCCTACGTTTGCTATCTGCGTGCACTGCAGAGCCTAAATCAGCCGGGGCAAGGGAACAAAGTGCATGACAACCTCGGGGATGCTGAATCATCTCCGCAGGTACCACCCCTTTGCCACAGGAATGGCCCCCGCTCCCTCCACAGGCCCCGTCCCCCACAACAAAGGAGGGCACCCTGGAACACTGGGGCAAAAGGGACCAGTTGCAAATGCGAGCAAGGTCACCCAGGCCATTGGGGAGATGCTTGCTCTGGATGGCCAGCCCTTCACCTGTGTTGAGCAGCCAGGGTTCAGGCAGCTCCTGGCACTGCTGGCTCCATCCTACCAGGTGCCCGCATGCACCACCTTCAGCAGGACAGTGGTGCCCTCCCTATATGAAGCATGCAGGGAGCACTTGAGGGGGGGGCTGCACAAGGCAGATCCCCAGGTGACCGTACACTTCACCTCAGACATCTGGAGCAGCCGGGGTGGAGATCATGCGTACCTCTCCCTCACAGGGCACTGGTGTGGCCAGTCAGGCTGTCGGTGGGCTCTCCTTTACGCCAAGGTGATGGATGCGTCCCACACAGCGCAGAGATAAGGGGGGCCGTGAACCGCATGGTGCAGGGGTGGCTGGGCATTGGGCAGGCTGAGCTCACCCGTGGCTTCATGGTCACCAACAATGGGGCAATGTGGTCAAGGCAGTCCGTGATGCCAACTTTGCTGGTATTCGCTGTGTGGCACACAATTTACATCCGATTGTGAGGGATGCCTTGGAGGGGGACAAGGCTGCCGGTGATGGCGCCAGCAACACCAGCAGGCTCGTTTCCAGATGCAGGAAGGTGGCAGGCTACTTCCACTGGGGCATCAAGGGGGGCAAGATGCTGTGGGACAAACGAGCAGAGCTAAATGTCCCACAGCACAGAATCATCCAGGACGTCGAGACTCAGTGGAGCTCCACATACCTGATGTTCGAGAGGCTGGTGGAGCAACAGAAGGCCATCCATGAGCTGGCCTTGCTTGGAGAGATTGGACTCGGCAGCCCCCTGACCACAGCTGAGTGGGATGCCATTTCCCAGATCTTGCTGGTGGTCCTCAAGCCCTTCCTTGAGACCACTGAGACCCTCAGTGCTGCTGATGCCTTCCTCAGCCAGGTGGTCCCTGTAGTGAAGGAGCTCCGCAGCCAAACGGAGAGCTTCCTGGGGGCCAATGTTTGTGGCTGGGGCAGGCCACTGTCACCAGATGTGCAGGCACTGGTGAGGCGGCTGAAGGAGGGCCTTAGGAAAAGGCTTGAACCCTTGGGGTCCAACACAGTGCATATGCTGGCCGCCATCTGTGACCCAAGGGTGAAGGGCACCATATGTGGCAGCGAGACACTGAGTCACTGGAGGGAGGTACTTACGTAGAAAGTGACGGAGGCAGAATGGTGGAGGTGGGGGGAAGTGGGACAGGGGGATCCACTGCCTGAACCCAGCCCACCACCCATGACCCAGTCTTCCCCTCCACCACGGGCGCTGCCAATATGGGCTAAGGCCATGGCAAACATTAGGGGGTCCAGACCCACCATGCCCCAGGGTCAGGCAGACAGCCCTCACAGCATGGTGTCTGCCCGCCTTGCCGAGCCTGTGGAGCCCCTGGACTGAGACCCCTTGACTACTGGGCAACCTGCAGCCCGATGTGGCCGGATCTGGCCACAGTTGCCCGGGAATACCTGTGCTGTCCACCGACCAGTGTGCCAAGCGAGAGGGTGTTCAGCATGGCTGCAGATGTTGTGACACCCCACCGCACCTGCTTGGATCCTGGTTTGGGGGAGCAGCTGGTGTTCCTCAAGGTGAACCTCCCGCTGCCGGGGTCCCCAGGTGCAGACGGAGCGAATGCTGCCTCCTCGCTCCATCTGGATCACAAGTTTTGTCTGTCAGCAGACTAAGGTGCAGTTTCCCCCAAGCCCCTGCACCTATCACCATGAAAGTTGCCAGGTTTTATGGGCTCCTCAGGAGCTACCATTCCTGCAAATTTCATCAGGATCAGAAAAGAAATGCCAAAGTTATAGCCTGCTTCGACTTTCCCCATTGTAGCCTATGGGGAAGAAGTGGAAGTAGCGCGAATATTTGAATGAGCTTCAACCTCGAGTCCAAGCGGACCCACTTCCACTAGAAGCAGAGGGCAAATTGAAGTGGGACCCGGTTTAATATTCAACACGGCTGTTGAATCAAATATTACCTACTCTGCACAGCCCTAATTCATACCTGAGGACTGTGTGCATAGGCAACACCTGGCATGCACATTAAATGGACTGGATGTATTAGTGACCATTGTTCTAAGTCAGAGAAATGTATTCACTAGATCCCTTCCCTGGTAGTTATCCATGACTGGGGCATTTTTCAGGATGTTGATTAAATTGAAGCTGTTGTATTCCTGTTAGAGCCCCTTGAAAGTCTCTTGCCTCCAGGCCTTTTTAATCTTTCCTTACAGCCAGGAATCCTGCTGGCTGTCCTATTTGTGGTAAATGGGAAACAATATTTTTGTAACCTTGATAACCTTTAAGGTATCATTTAAACTAAGTTGATATTTAATGTTCTTGAGCCAGTTTCCAAAGAGACAGGCCATCAGACAGTACAATGACCCTAAATTCCCTACCCTGACAATGTCTCCATAACATATCATGTCAATTATTTCTTGAGACTGGAATTACAGCGCATACTGGAAGTGCAGAGGCATGAAGAAGTTAACTTATATTTTCCAGATGTCAAAACTGGGTTCTTTTATGGTTTGGTTTAAGTTTTGTCTCTTACACTAGCTGTATTGGTTCACAGTAGGCATAAAACCAAACCCTTGTTAGCCACACACTGCTCTTTTGACCACTGCCACACACTGCTCCCACTGAAATCACTAGGAATTTGGGTGCTGAGTTTATTAAGCAAGGACTGAGCTCCTTTTTTCTAAGTGTTTTCTTCAGTGGCTTTATAGGGTGTGACTGAAAATGTTTTGTTGCGTAGATCTCCCTGCACATCCATATAAAAGAGCCAGCCTCTCCCTGTGAACATCATGCCAGTATATATCATTATAGGATTTCCATTGCACAACTCTCCTTCCTGTACTTGTTTGTCTGTGTGTGGCACTGGGTGGGGTGAGTTCACAATCACCAGGGGGCTATGTGGGTGTTGCTGGCATCCTGTGCTGAGTTGCCAAGTCTAAGTCGTATGGAGGGAGACTCCTCTACTGTTAATCTTAAGTAACCTTTAAGAGTTTCACCACCTGTGATGAAGGATGATGTTAGGCATCTTTCAATGAGACCTTTACAATTTCACTTATTTCATATCTCCTTTATTCAAGCTGTTACAGTTTGACAGCCCTGACAGAGGAAAAGCCCTGCACTATAATCTTTCAATCGTGTGCATGCCATCTAAATACTGCATGCCACTAGCTACTGTGATGTTAGTTGTACCACATTGTCATATAATAAACATCTAGGTCACTAAGACAAGTAAAACAAATTACATTGGGACAGTGGAGGAAAAAAAGCAGGGAAAATTTTTCACTTAAAATGTAAATGGAGACGTAAACTAGTTTATTCTATATTAATTAGAGATAGATTAAGCTAAATGTGGATTGCATTCTCAAAACCATGTGTAGAAATCTAAAGAAATATGGCCAGGCTTTCACAGTGCCTAAGCACCTGTGGCTCTTAAATTATGGATGCTCAGCGTTTCTGAAAATTGCGTAACTTTAATTTTGATCCCTAATTACTGTGTGGTTAGGAGCCTCAATTTACATGTGTACTTTGAAAGTTTATTCCCAGATTAAGTTTTTTTCCTAAAAGCCAACATTTCCTCTAATATACTGAGCCAACATTATCTAACATAATGTGTGCAGTAATCCAGTACTGTGCAATAGCATAGTGCTGAAAAGAATGAGCATTTAAAGACTGTTTGTAATCACTGGGTGCATCAACACGTGCATTTGCTCCAGGGTGGGTTTACTCTAGAGTAAATTACTCTAGGGTAAACCCACCCCAGGCAGGCATCTACTCATGCAGGGAAGTGGTAGAAAATTTGCTACTTATAGCAGCATAGAATTATAGAAAATTAGGGTTGGAAGGGACCTCAGGAGGTCATTTAGTCCAACCCCCTGCTCAAAGTAGCACCACTCCACCTAGATCATCCCAACCAAACCTTTATCTAGACAGGCCTTGAAAACCTCCAAGGATGGAGATTCCACCACCTCTCTGGGTAACCTGTTCCAGTGTTTTACTACCTTCCTAGTAAGAAAATTATTTCTAATATCCAACCTAAACTTCCCTTGCTGCAACTTGAGACCATTGCTTCTTTTTCTGTCATCTGCCACCACTGAGAACAGTCTAGCTCCATCCTCTTTTGAATCCCACTTCAGGTAGTTGAAGGCTGCTATTAAATCCCCCCTCAGACTTCTCTTCTCTAGACTAAATAAGCCCAGTTCCCTCAGCTTGTCCTGTGCCCCAGCCTCATCACCATTTTTGTTGCTCCCATCCCCTAGGGCCCTGCTTTGGCCTCCTGCTGCCAGCAGGGAGAGCTGGATGCTCTTGCTACAGCTGCCTGTGGCTGGCAGCCATCTTTAAAAGACAACCCCGTGCGCTGCTCCCAGGCCACTTGCTTCCCTGGCCTGGAGCAGCATGCAGAGCATGGTGGCAGCATGTGGTGGCTCTGTCGCCACAGCTTCTGCCCACCATGCCATGGCTGCTCTAGCCCCAGGCTCTTGCATTGACATCTGCCACCCTGGACACCTGCTGACCACTGTGCTGGACCTGCTGGCCCACCTCAGGGACTGTTGTCTGGACCAGGGCAGTCTCAGGCCAGGCAACCCCACCGCTCTGTGAGGCTCACTGCTGGCGAGCCTGTCTGGCTCACCAGCCCCGCTGCTGCCATGCTGCTACTACCCAAACCCCATGCTTCTGCCTGGACCTCAGCAGGGATGCTGCCAACATGTTCCTGGATTCCACCACTGGAGCCATTCATGCCCTCCAACCCCACTACCTCTGGACTTGCCTGGCCAGCCAGGATTGCTGGCTGCCATTGTTTGACTACCTGGGTGAAGAGCAGTGGCTTGGGTCCTTTCAGATGACTCAGGCCACCTTCCAGGATCTCCTGGAGAAGCTCTGCCTGCACCTGGAGTGGCAAGACACCATGACAAGGCATCCTCTTCCTGCGGATACCCAGCTGGCTATTGCTTTGCTCAAGCTGGCCACATCCACCCACCTCTGTTATTTTCATCACCTCTTTGGTGAGAGCAAGGCAGCTGCCGGGGAGGCTGTCCTGAAGGTGTGCAGTGCCCACCAAGACATGCTGACACACACCATACTCTGTGTGCACAATGCCCTGGTGGTAGTATCAGGATTCTGTCCCCGGGCTTCCTCCACTGCACTGGGGCCCTGTATGGGACCTTGTAACAGGGAACCCTTGCCCTGTTACCAGAAGGCAGGTTGAGGGTAGAGAGGGGAAGGAGAGACCCCAGACGAAAGAGAAGGCGGGGGTGTATAACAGGGAACCCTAGCCCTGTTACCAGAAGACAGGTTGGCCCCTTTAAGATCAGGACTTTCTGGGCACAACATGCTGGTAAGGTAGGAGTTAAAAGTTGAGCCAGACCAGCTGGTCAAGTGACTGGAAGGGGGCAGGCAAGGACTATAAAAACCCTGGGCTGGGCAGCAGTTGGAGCGGCAGCCAAGGGAGAAGGAGGCCCATGAATAGCCTGGGTGAGTCGTCGAAAGCGTGAAGGAACTATTGAGGAACCCAGAGAAGCAGCTGCAACCCCAGAGGAAGGATGGTAGCCAACGGTGGGGAGCAGAAGCACGACCCCTGAGTAAATGTAAGCTGGCATGCTGCCTTCTCTGATCATCTTTTTCCGCTGGTGGTTATAGCCCGTGGACAGGCTGTTTATGGTTTTTGGGTTTTTTTGTTTTTGAATAATACCTGCAGTTTGGGTGAGGCTTATGGGGAAGGAGGAAGGAGGAGGCCTCATTGGGACCCAACTACACTGTGGGGGCCTGGCGGCTGTGGGGCACAGGATCTGGGGTGTACTGACCCTTGTGCCAGAGAAGGCACAGTATTTGGGGTACACAGGCCCTGGTGCCAGTATGGGTGCAGGCTGGGCTCCAGATTAGAGCAGAAAGGAGTGCCATGAGCCTCAAGACAAGGAAAAGGGCTAGCTCCTCAGAGTCGAACTCTGTTTGGTGGGTTTAGATGGGGAGGCCTAGCTAGAGAAAGGCAGGGGTCAAGGCCCGTGGATGCAGAAGACCCCAACATACGAAATATAATAAGCAGTCTCCCACTTACAAGAACGGCAGTATAACAATTTTCTATCAAGACATGGCAGGTGAGTAGAGAGCGGGATACATGAAACCTTAAAGGGGACTCCAAGGATGCCCATGTAGGGTGTGGATAACAGGGAAGATGGGTCTTGGGAAGGCAACCTGTTACAGACCCACATCCCTGTCATTTGCCCGTCCCATGGTGACTGCCCCTACTTCAGTTGTTGGGGCTTCCACTCTGTCATACTCCAGGCCAATGTTGACCATCATAATGCCTTCACGAATGTAAGTGTTGGCTGGGTAGGCAGTGCCCATGATGCCTGCATTTTCTGCAGTTCCTCTCTTCCAGCCCTGGTGGAGAGCAGGCACTTCAGGCCAGGGGTGACAGACCTCCAGCTGGGTGTGGTGGTGGTCCCTCCCCTCCTCATCTGGGACCTGCCTACCTGCTCCGCCCCTGGATCATGCAAGCCTACACTAGCCAGCTTGATCCCGGCCAAGTACACTTCAACTTGTGCCCAGGCTAGACCCACACCATGGTAGAGTACACCTTCATCCTTCTCAAGGGACTCTGGTGCACCCTCACTGCTCACCTTGAGGTCACTGAAGCCAACATCCCCCAGGTCATCATCACAGCCTGCATGCTGTATGACATCTGACATGTCTGGGAGGAGCTGCTTTTTGAGGTCTGGGTGGAGAAGGCACAATGGGCGGAGGATGCCTGGCACCAGGAGCACCAGCTGAAGTGGCAGCGACAACAACAAGCCGCACATCTACCAGTGGGGATCAGGATACCAGGTGTGAGAGGTGCTGGCCGAACACCTCCTTCTTCACTCCCTACTGTAGCCCGCTTGGACAGCCAGCCACAGATCCCAGCACCACCACACATCTGCAGCACCATGCTCACTGCGGACAGTTCTCAGAAAAGCAGTTTATTCCTTTTCACAGAAACAGATCCCCTCCTCCCCTCTCCCTTCCCCACAACAGAGCCCATCCCTCCTCTCTCCTTCCCCACAGACCCCCTCCCCTTCCCCCTTCCTACAGAGCTACTCCACCACCCAACCCACCCACCACCAATAAAAGACCCTCTTCCCTGTGCAGACTATTTACAGTGCAGGCAGTGCATGTGCCCTCCTGGTAAGGGGGCCCATGGGATAGAAGCGCCTAGGGTGTGGGGGCAGGCGGCCAGCACCTTGGCCTCTGGGCACTCCTGTGTGGGTGCACATGCCATGGTGAGACCGGGGGCATGGGGACTCACCCGGGCGTGACAGCGGGCACTGCCCTACCATTGTGCTCATCTCCCTTCCTTCAGCCAGTGGGTCAGGCCAGCAGAGCCTGCATGAGATCCTGGCCCCACTGCAGGCAGCTCTGGGTCTGCAGCTGCATGGAACTGGGTTGAGCAGCAGGGTTAGGCCCAGAGAGGGGGCTGGGTAGCAGGTGACCTAGGGTATGGGCTGGGGCTCCTGGTTGGTGGAGGCACTGCTGCACCTCAACCTAGGCTCATGGGGAGGCCTTCTATGGGATGGTGGGTTGCTGCCAGACAGTAGGCAGGGCTAGCGCCAGGGGTTGGGCAGTGGGCAGCATGAAGGTAATTGCCAGGGCCAGGACGGTGTCCAGCACCTGGTGGTCCTCCTCCATAACCTCCACTGCCCTGGCCACCAGGACAGCCTGCTACTGCAGGGACTCCATGTGCCACCCCTCCAGGGGCAGGAGCCTCTCCTGGAACTCCTGGTCTTTCTGGTCCTGCCGCCGGTCCATTTCCTCCTCATACCAGTCTCTGGCATTCTCAGGGGCAACATCTTCTGCCTACCAAGCCCACAAGTCTGCCTGACACTGCTCAGCCACTTTGACTAGCTGATCCAGTGCACTGATGGAGCTGGCGCATCTATAGGGCCCCAGCCAAAGCTGTCGGTGACCCTGATGGTACATCCTGGCTGCCAACTGGTGCCTCTCCCCCACATATAGCTTTAGGGCCTATGGAGCCAGAAGAAAGAGGTTGTTTGTGAGTGTTTGCAACATTTCTGAGATAAGATGTTCCGTATCAGATCAGGGGCTGGGCACACATGGGGGCGCACACATCATGGTAAGTCAGCCAGGCATGCCCTAGCACAGGTGGCTGCCAGCTGAACCTCAGCCCCTGCTTGTTCCTCAGGGGCTGGTGGGCCTCTGGGTGCTAGCCACAGGCAGTCTGCCTCCCCCGCCGCATTCACAGGTGGGACAGGCCTGGCTTCTGGCAGCACCTGCAGCCAGTGCTCCAGAGCCGCTCCTCCCATCTCCTTCTGCAGATCAGCCTGTCTCCTGTGCTTCAGCCAAGACCATGGGGGTCCCAACTTACTGGGATGCAGAGGTGCTGGCACCCCTGCCCTCCCCCTGTGGGGCCTCTCTAGAGAGGTGCCCTGGGGCCAGCCCCCACCCACACTAGTGCTGTGCCTTGAGCATGCCTCTGCTGTGAGTGTCCCAGGCTCTGTGTGAGAAGCTGTTTGTGCACACTAAGGAGTGCCCAACCCACTATGCTATGCTGTTGCTGATGGCCATGGTGCCCTGTGTGCACCTACGAACCTGGCATGGGACCTGAGCTTTGATGGTGCAGATAGCAAGCTTGCCCTGCCCCGCAACCTCTGTCATACTGCACGTCCCTGCCCCTTGCAGGACATTGCCACTGGCATCAATGCCTTCCTTAGTGTGTGAGAGGCCCTTGCCCACCTAACTGTGGGGCACAGGTTGCTAAATAAAGTTTTGCACTGTCTCCTGTCTTCCTGTGTTCTGGGGGGGGATCTGGAGGTCTGGGGGAGCATGGGTGGGCCAGGTGGGGATGGAGGCAGGAACCAGGGCCTGGGCAGGGGCCAGAGCAGGGGTGGAGAGGGCCCTCCCCCCAGTATGGGGCTTACCAGGTGGCTGCAGCAGGTGTGCCTAGCATCTTGAGTCAGTGCCCACTGGTGGCAAGGATGTGTAGCTTCTGGTGGTGTCCTGGAGTGCAGCAGCATGGCATCTGGCTGCCCAGGTAGGGGCTCCTCCAGGGAGGAGCTGGAGCTGCTAGCGGCTGGTGGTACATGGCTAGCCTGGCCTCATGGATGGGGCTGAGGATGCAGAGATGTCAGGGCAAGTGCTGGACCAGCTTTCCAGAGCTGGTGGAGGAGGCCAGGAGTGGGGAGCTTGATGGAATGGGTTTCTAGAGAGCTGAGAGGTCTTCCCCCAGTGACACATTTCTGTGGGTGCCAGGCCAAAGTGGAGGCCGGGCAGGCCACCCATGCTCAAATAGATGGCATGGCTCAGGCCAGGGTCTTGGGGTGCCAGGATCTCATCCAGCTGCCACATAAATGCATGGACTTGCATGCAGCCCCTAACCAGTAGCTGTGGTTGGTGACTGTAACCTACTGTACCCAGAAGGCCTTGATCTTTATGCATCACAGACATGCTGACCAGTCATGTCCAAGCTCCCACATGCAGTCTGACAGCCCCTCATAAATGTGCACATTGGAATGCCCACTCAGCACAAACTGGGTGAAAACCTTGGTCTGGAACTACAATGTGATATGATACAGTCTCCTCCTTGGACCAGCTGGGGCTCTGGAAAGTGGTGTGTGGCATCAGAGAGGACACCAGCATGGCTCTCTTGACAGCTCACTGGGCCTCCACATGGCAGTCCCAGTGCAGGCAGGCCATGGCAGCTAAATGCAGCACCCAGCACTGGGGCATGGCATAGGATAAGCAGGTGTATGGTGGGGGTATGCTAAGAACCAGTGATGGAGTCCAGGCAGGCTGATACAGGTAGTCTGGGGCCAGCTGGAGTGGGATCTGGTAGCCAGAGGCTGGTTGCAGGTGTTCTGGGGCTGTCAGGCCTAGCAAGTGCCTGCAGCACCCAGTGCAGTGTGACGATATGGGCCTAGCATCAGCACAGTGCCACAATGCCAGGGACCAGTGCTGGGGCCTAGTCAGGCTGCTGTAGCTGGTCTGGGGTATCTGTGGGGACACATAATGGCTCAAGATAGCTGCAAGTGGCCCAGGGTCCCAGCATCCCCACAGAATTTTAAGGGCCTAGGGCTAGAGCAGGCAAAGAGCTGCCCCAGCCCTAGGGCTGGAAATGCTCCAAGCCCCAGGGCCCTGGGGCTGGGCTGACAGTGGCTCCCTAGTGGTGGGGCTTACTGGGAACAAATTTGCTTCTCATCAGCATCTACGAGTGCGTTACTGTGCAGTAATTGTGAGTAAATTAGCTACTTGTATACAAGTAGCAAATTTACTTGCAATTACAGCAAAATGCTGTGCAGTAAGAATTTGCACGTGTAGATGAGAATGCTTTATTGCTCAGTAATTTGCTCTATTGCACAGTAAAGTATCTCATGTAGATGCACCCACTGAGAATAAGATGGAGATTTCAATCTACTTCCAAGCAGAGATATGCCCACATTGCAAAATACAATAGTATGATTAGTATGAAGTATAGTAACATGGGCCTTTGTAGAAAAGAATATTGCTGAGATGTGCAACTGGCCTATGATGATTAATGGTGGTTCTTTTAGCTCAGAATTTAAGTACAAAAGGCCAAATTATGTGACAAATTGAGCTCTCTTAACTTCTATTGGTATCAGTGGGTGCATCTACATGAGACCCTGTACTGCACATATAACTAATCTAATACTCAGTTAAGCATCAGTATCTACATGTGCACAGGACTTACTGTGCAGTAAATTAGACTAATGTTCTGTTTGCTAGTACCAACAAATGCAGGTACTAGATTAACAGCAAATTAGCTACTGCAAAGTACCATGCATATAGAGTCTGAAAGGAAGCAATTTGCTTTAGGTCAGCCTAGGCAAAAGTGGGCCACAGAGATGGGGAGGGAGGGGTGGGACACGGGGTGGAAGCAGTGCCGGGACCAGGGGATGAGATACACAGTGGAGAAGCAATACCAGAGACCAGTACTGCTTCCCCTTCATGTCTCCCTCCTGGTCCTAGCACTGCTTCCCCCCAACCCCCCACCCCACCGCATCTCTCCCCCCAGTCCCTGGTGCTGCTTCCTCCTCACATTTCCCCCCTAGTCCTGCTGCTGCTTCCCCTCTGCATCTACCTCCTGGTCCTGGTGCTGCTTACCCCATTTTCAGGCATGGGACATTGCCCCAAGCCAGCACCACAAAGCTGGGCTGTGATCCCAAGCTCTGTGTGGCTGAGAACTGTCTGTCACTCCTGGACAGCTCCTCTCCTTTCTCTGGAAGCCCAGGCCTGACCTTCATGCCCCTTGCCCACCTGGTGCTGGTATCTGGGGGAGCCTGGAGCTCCTCCTGGCTACTGCAGTGGGGAAGAGCATGGCAGTGGGGCAGGAGCAGCTCTGGACTGAATTGTTCCCATTGGGAGCAAATTTGCTCCTGACAGGAGAACACATGTAGACCTGCACCCAGGAGCACTTTAATGAGCCTATATTTTCTTCACAGAAAGACATTGCACCCCTTTCATTTTGCCATCAAAAAGTCTACCTGAGTCTACCAACCCATTAGGCTGGCATGGTTAGGGAGAACAGTTTCTGTAGCCAACAATACACAAAGGAGTGAAGTAGGTATCTCTACCTTGGTCTTCCTTTGACTCCTCTGCCCAAATGATCACGTAGGGCTGGATTTCAGCACAAGTCCAGAGTGTGGCTGAAACTCATCCCTTTGAGCTATGGTGTTCATTCAACTTCCATATCCCTCCCTTTTACATACTTAAACCCTACCCCCTAGCTGGGGAGATGCTTGTAGCATTGCTGCTCTTCCTGTGTATTGGAGAAGATAAAGAACATTCATTTCTGGGACTGAATGCAGAGCACTAAACATGCAAAGCTATACCAGAAAAATATATCTCTCTGCATTTACTAATACCTAGGCAAGTGCCTGGATCCCATTCATTGAACAACACAAACTGAATAAAAAGAATGAGCTACTGTACACTCCAGCTACTAAGTATTAAAAGCAGATGAGCAAATGGACTGTCTGAAATATAAAAATAAGATGCTAAGAAGTAGTGCTTAATGCTTAATACCCAATCTGATCATATTATTTTTATGAAATCCCTCGTCAGGTTTAATAATAATTCTAATAACAGAAGCATATCTAAATCAGCCAGGCTATGGATTATGCATGTCTTAAAAGGGACAGAAATAGCAGAAAATGAAAGAAGTCAATCTAGCTAGTAATGTGGATTTTGTCATCTACATGGGAATGTTTCCATATTTTGTTATTCAGTGTACTGATGTGTTGGCAAAAGGATATCTTTATTCCAGCTGATGTCAGTTAATGCACCACACAATACTAACTTTCAATGGTTTTCTTAAGTTCTTGTTTAACAACAGAAGCAACAACAGCAAAAGAGGGAGCAATTCATCACAAAGGCTCAAGAACAAAATGAGGTCTACGTAAAACACATCAATTCAATACAATCCCAAAACAAGAGGAAATCAGATGAGAAGTAACAACTGGGTAGAAAAATCACCTTCCCCAGGCATCGAGGGGAGCAAAAGCCTTTTGCAATAGATAGTGAAGCCATGTCATATCTGACAGCTGGTGCCCAAAGAACTTGTGTTTCCAGTTCAGAACAGAACTTTAATAGAAACAAGGTAACCATAGTATTCTCTTCAGTAATATTCTTCTCCCTTAATGGTAAGACTCTCTCTAATATCTTCCTTTGGGCCCCTTGCCCAATTGTTCATAGTGCACTCTCTCCCAAGCAGCACACAGAACTAACTTATACACCTGGGTGCAACTGTCCAACAGGTGAGGACCCTCAGAATCCAACTCAGGTTTGGTGCCATCGTGAGCTGCACTAGCCTGCGCTCTAGTGCAAGGCACCTTGAGCATTCCTGTTGCCACATATGACAAGGTGATGCAGATATGCTGAGGAAGACAATTCAAAGGGAGGGATGAAGGGAGAGAGTAAATCTTGCTTGCACCTTTAAACGAGCAGTCACTAATAATGACAAGGCTTGTCTTACTAACCACTGACAGCCATGCTTTGCTACATCCTCACCGGCATGCCTATGTGTGCCAATTTAAGGCACATTAGCCATTTTTAAGGTGCATTAAGGGTACGGGTCTACTTATGGGGACACCTTAACACTGTCTATGTTGACTGAGTGGGCCAGAGCCAAGCCCACGGTGCCCTGCACTGCCACCAGGAACTGCCAAGAAGAAGGTGCTGTAGGTGCTGTTCTCTAATGTGCAGATGCTGGACCTGGAGTGGCAGTTCTGGCAACAGCAGTACCTGTTCATGTGTTTACTGACTTGGGACTAAGTCAGCAGAGGGGGCAGGAGGCACAAGGGCTCCTGTCAAAGCACAAGGGAAAGCCCAACCCCCCATGAATCCCTGCAGGGGAAGGGGGCAGTGCAGCATGGGCAGGGCCTTTGCATGGCCAGGCAGGAGCACAGCTCTCTCCTTGGCCCACTTGATCCAAAGCCAAGCTGCCACCCATGTTGTGTGCAGCCTGCCATTGCTGAGCTAAGCAGAGCTCCCAGGCCCTCACACTGCCTCTCCCATGGGTAGTGTCTGGTAGGGAGGCCAGGTGCTTGCCCAGGATGGAGGTGGGTGGAGCAGGGAAAGCCATGCCAGGTGCTGGGGCCAGATGCAGTCCCAGCCCTCTTGCTGTCCTGGGTGGGAGCACCGATGTGGGCTTAAGGCACCTGAATCCTGGGCAGGCAGAGACACACCCCGCCCCTGAAGGGCTTCATTGCCCAGCCAGCAAACCCACCCCAAGGGAGAGGTGTGGGGGAGCCACTAGTGAAGACCCGCCCTTACTGCACTGTCCCCTTCCCCTGCAGGGAATCATGGGGAGGCCTTTCCCTTGTGCTTTGATAGAAGCCCTCACAATTCCTGCCCCTCTGTCAACTTAGTCCCAAGTCAGTTGGCACACCAACAAGTACCACTGCTGTTGGAACTGCTGCTCCCACTTTAATGTCTGCACTTTAGAGATTAGCATCCACCACACCTTCTTCTTGGTGGTGCCCAGCAGCAGTGTGGAGCCCTGCAGGCTTGTCTCTGGCCTGGTTTCTTCTGACACTGGGGAGGCAGGAACATGGGGGAGGAAGTTAAAGCTGGGGCTGAGGCTGGGGCTGGTACCAGGCTAATACCTTCTGGGGGGACTGGAAGCTCCCACCCCCTTAGCCAGCACTGGGTTGAACCACCTGCCTAAGCTGCTGCAGGCTTCAGAGGGCTGCCCAAGGGGCTGCCCAGGGCAGGCTGAAAACAGTTTCATCCAGTGAACTATGTTAAGGCACCTTAAAGTATGCACATGTAGACATGTGCCTAAATTTTCTTAATGCATCTTGGGCTAAGTTGTGTTAAGTTTAGGCACATAAATTCATGGGTAGACGTGCCCACTCTGCAATAACTGGCATTGGTGTAATCACTGAGGACATGACACTAGAGCTAAAGAGGGCAGAAAAACTAAAACAGGGGTAGAACAATACAGAATGCTTATACAACAAGGAGAAATGCAAAGTGCTGCATCTAGGGAGGAAAAATGTCCAGCACACCTACAGCCTAGGAAATGACCTGCTGGGTGGCACGGAAGTGGAAAGGGATCTTGGAGTCCTAGTGGACTCCAAGATGAACATGAGTCGGCAGTGTGACGAAACCATCAGAAAAGCCAATGGCACTTTATCGTGCATCAGCAGATGCATGACAAATAGGTCCAAGGAGGTGATACTTCCCCTCTATCGGGCGCTGGTCAGACCGCAGCTGGAGTACTGCATGCAATTCTGGGCGCCGCACTTCAAGAAGGATGCAGATAACCTGGAGAGGGTCCAGAGAAGGGCCACTCGTATGGTTAAGGGCCTGCAGGCCAAGCCCTACGAGGAGAGATTAGAGAAACTGGACCTTTTCAGCCTCCGCAAGAGAAGGTTGAGAGGCGACCTGGTGGCTGCCTATAAGTTCGTCAGGGGGGCACAGAAGGGAATTGGTGAGTATTTATTCACCAAGGCGCCCCCGGGGGTTACAAGAAATAATGGCCACAAGCTAGAGGAGAGCAGATTTAGATTGGATATTAGGAGGAACTTCTTCACAGTTCGAGTGGCCAAGGTCTGGAACGGGCTCCCAAGGGAGGTGGTGCTCTCCCCTACCCTGGGGGTATTCAAGAGAAGGTTGGATGTGTATCTAGCTGGGGTAATGTAGGCCCAGCACTCTTTCCTGCTTATGCAGGGGGTCGGACTCGATGATCTATTGAGGTCCCTTCCGACCCTAGCATCTATGAATCTATGAATCTATAAGAGATGTGCTTGCTTGCTTTTACCTTTTAAAATGTATCTCTCCTCTGAGAATCTAAAGGTGGATACCTCAAGAGACCCACAGGAATGATCCTGAGTCAGGTCCTTTGCTGGTATAGTTTGGTGAACTCTACTGACTGCAATGGTTTACTTCAGCTCAGGCTCTAATAACCCCCTCTTGAATGTCAGATGTCAGCAGCCTGGGGAGGCAGGGGTCAAAGGCTGAGTCCCCACCATGGGGTGGGTGAAATGGGCTGGTGGGGTGCTTTCTGTCCATGGTGGCCTGGGGTTCTCCTCTCAGGGAACATTTGCTGCTCTGAAATCCCTTCTTTTATATTATTTTCCCCTCCTGCTGACTCTTCATCTCTGGGTACTGTTGATTGGTTTCCCTGTGGTCGTACTGTCATCATTCTGTTCTGTCAGCATATTTCTTTGTTTCAAGAAACCCACCACATGCATGTATATCTTAATTTGGGCTTTTACTGGTGTCTCCTAACTTGGCCTGTCCACCAAGGCCAGAAATCCCAAGGCTCTGTAGCTGGGTACAGTGACCTAATGCCACGTTATCTCACATTATGGAACAGTGTGGTACATGTCTTCAATTTCCAAGACTGTATGTCTGCTGGTTTCAGACACAGTGAACCTTGAAGGAAACTTTGTCACAAACAGCCCTTTATAAACTAATTAACCCCTGCCATTCCTCTGTACCATTATTTTAATATGTACCTAGTTTCCCTGTAAGACAATTCCCAAAAGCAAATCTCCAAATACCATTTTCTAGCCATCACTTCTATGACTCAAAAGATACCAGAAAAAGTTGTAACCAGATCTCTGAGATAAAAAGATATTAATAGATCCATTTTATAGAGGAAAGTCAAACCACGAAAACATTGGGCCACATACACAAATGTGGAGGCAGCTCAGATGTGCTGAAATTCCAGTGTGCCAGAGCAGTCTTGACTAATCAAGTCTTAAATAATTGAGTCTGCCATGCTCCAGAAGCCTCCTGTGTCTTGTGTATCTGGGGGGATGCTTGAATTAAAGCTCATCAAATAAGCTTTAGTTCAAGCACCCCCATTACCATTTTTAAGTGTGGGGATGCTGATACATCAGTGTTTTAATTAGATAGGCTCTTGGAACCACTCTAATTAAAGTGCTGCCCCTCCTCCCCTCAAACACGTGGATCATGTGCCCATTAAAACCAAGATTTTCAAAAACAGGAGGCACAAACAGGCTCCTAAATTCATATTGAGGTACCTAAACAAATGGGCTGATTTTCAAAAGTGCCAAGCATCCAGCTGAACTCAGTGGGGACTGCTAGGAATGCTCCTGTCTTGAATAGCAGGGTACTGGTTCAAGAGATGTAGGACTCTGATATCGAAAATTCTGGCCTACCTGATGAGCTCATCAGTGTATCGCATCAGGGATACAGTGGGAAATACACTTTATTAGTCTACTGCAACCCAATAGGGTCACATGTTTAGATGGTGATGTTTACTCCAGAGCTAATTAGTCTGCTCTGCAGTAAACGTCTCATGTAGATGCAGCCGCGATGTCAAAAAGGACTTTATTTCATTAGATTTTTATGAATCTCCTAGGTGCCCCCTAGTTCCAATATTCTGGAACCTGATGAATAATAGCTACCTATTCACTTTGTCTACACCCTTCATGATTTTATAGACCTGTTTCACATTCAGCTCAGCCTTCCCATTTCCAAAATGAAGAGTCCTAGCCTTTTTCATCTCACCTGATCTGGCACCTGCTCCATACCTCTGATTTTCTTGGTTGCCCTTCTCTGAACCTTTTATAATTCTACTACATTCTTTTTGGAATGTGGAGACCAAAACATATTTGAAACATATTTAAAATATTTGAACATATTTGAAAATGTTCTTGTGTTGCCATGTGCACACAGATTATAGATTATTACACATACCATAGTGATAGGAATAATTGAACCAGGTTATCTGATCCACTAATACTGGACAGTAGTTCTCCTGGAACACTGCACATGCCAAATGAAGTTGCATTACCCAAAAAACATTCCATCTATCTATAGCTTTTATTGCTAACCAATAACAGCCTCAGCACAGAGCAGAGCATTGCCTGGGGATTAGCAGCCAGCTGGGGTAAACAGATCCGGGGGGTGAGCCAATCCCTCAGCAGGTTATTAATTCCCCAGGAAACGCCTTTAAACTTGATCATGGGATCTGAAGGTATGCAGGCATCACTATCAAAACTTCATTTTTGCAGACTTTACTGAAGGCCTCAAACAACAAAAACGGTTTTTGGAGAAACTCAAAATATGCAGCTTTGAATGTCATTTCTCTAAGAAGCTAAGATTTTACTAATGGTCTGTATTGCCACATGCTTCTAGCAAAATGCCTTACTCATTTATCCTGAATGCTGCATAGAAAGGAGTTGTCCTTTCCCCACCAGCTCCAACGCATCATTTTACAGGTAACTCCCATTTCTAATACTGAGAATTAAATCCATAACCCTGCTTTGTGCAAAAGCCAGTAAGAGCCTAGTCTTTCAAATCTTTTCTCAAGTGTATGGTTTTATTTTATTCCTATACCTTGTGCCAGGGATCAGTAACCCCCAGCACACATGCCAGAATGTGGCATGTAAAGACATTTTCCTTGGCATGTCAACCTTAGGGTGGATGGCAGGGGGCTTCAAGGGGGGCTTCATCCCACCCACTGTCCTGCCTATGGCCCTGACCCCACCTGTCCCTTGGCAGCTGCCCACCATCCAGTAGCAAGTCCCCTGTGGGCTTGGGCTGAGGTGCAGCAGTGCCTCCAGGTGCCAGGACCCATTGCCCTGGCACCTGCTCCAGGTCCCCCACCAGCTGTTGCCTCTCCCTGGCCCTCCTTCTGCCACTCACCCAAGGTCCATGCATTCCCTGAGCAGAAGCTGCCTACAGCAGAGCCAGGATTATGCACAGGCACTGCTGGCCCTGGCCACAAAATTCAGGAGGGGGACCTGTCTGCACAGGCAGAGCAGCAGCCTCCCTTGGCCCCACGCAAGCCCCCCACCTGCCAGCCTTGCTGCACCTGTGGTGGTGCAGCCAGAGCCCAGAGTGCTTGACACCTGTCCCTGGGCTCTGCTCCCTAGGTCCTTCCACCCCACTGTCCCCTACCACAGGAGGGCACATACAGCACATACAGTGTATGTAGCACAGGGAAGAGGGTGCTTCATTGGAGGTGGGTGAGGTGGTCGGTGGTAGGGCTCTGTTGTTTAGGATGGAGGGGGTAGGAGGGGCTCTGTTGTTCAGAAAGGAGGATGGGAGGGGCTCTGTTACTCTGGAGGGAACATGGGATGGGATCTATGTCTGTGGAGGGAAATAAAGTGCTTTGCAGAAAGCTGTCCGCAGTGAGCACAGTGCTGGGGTGCACAGTGGGCCTGGGCTCCATGACCAGCTATCCAGGTGGCCTACAGTGGGGAGTGCAGAAGTAGGTTGTCCACCAATACCTCTCATACCTGCTTCCCTAGCCCCTGTTGCTGGGTATGCAGCTCACCCAAAGCCTCAGTGGAGGGGGCACATCACTATCACTGCTGCCACAGCTGGTGCTGCTGCTTCCAGGTGTTCTCTGTCCACTGTGCCTCCACACATACCTCATGGAAGAGCTCCCCCTGGGCCATGCAGATGTTATGCAGCACATAGGCTGTGACAGTGACCCACCCTCCCTCCCGAACAACAGGCATGTCACTTGCAAATACAGGGAAGTGAGTCTTCTACTCTTATTCTCCAATGTTGAGGCCTCACCTGAAATACTGTGTCCAGTTTTGGGTCCCACACTTCAAGATGGATGTGAACAGTTTGGAAAGAGTCCAGTGCAGAGCAAAATAAAATTACTAGGGACATGGGAAGCAAGACTTGGAAGAAAAAGTGGAAAGAATTAGGGTTATTTAGTGTGGAGAAGAGAAAACTGAAGAGTGATTTGAAGAGTAAGTATAGAGAGGATGGACATGGGATTTCTCTGTGGTGACAGGACTGGAAGCAATGTCATCAAGCTTCAGCAAGGAAAGTTAAGTTGGAGATCAGGAACTTTCTAAGGGTGGTCAAGCATGGGAACAGGCTGCCAGGAGAAACTGAGGAATCTCCATCCCTGGAAGTTTTCAAGAGCAAGTTGGACAGACAGTTGGCTAGTATGGTTTAGTCCGGGATGATCCTGCCTTTAGAAGGGGACTGGACTAGATGACCTCCTGGGTTCCCTTCCAGCTCTACTTTCCTATGATCCTATGTGAAATTAACTTATCAGCTTCTACTTTCTAACCATAATTCAGGAAACACTTAAGCACATGTTTTTCTTTTAGTGTGACTGAAAGTACATTTTGATAGGTGCTAAGCACATGCATAAAACCAAGCCGGTCCTTTAGTATTTTTCTGAAGAGGTCTCTGAAGGGCCTGTTTGCTCAGAGTTTGAATATCATCACAAAGCAATACTGTTTGCATAAATGGCAGTGAAATAATCTGGTCAGTAAACATGGTTTGGTGGTTCCACAAGCCACAACCCACTGGGAAATCAAATTTGTCATTCTACAGGCTCAGAGGTACTCAGATAGGATAGAGGCTGCTTTTGAATATTTCACATCCTTCCATATGTGGTATTCTAAACTTTGCTTCCTTAGACCCAAAGAGTTGCTCCAAGACAGGTAGGAAGGCAATTGTGTTTTCTTCTTCCAAAACTAATCTCTCTGTAAACTGGATTGTGTGCTAAAAATCTCCTTATGTGTGGCAGTGCCAAATGGATAGCTTATTCAGCATTCTTGTGTGGAAATGGCACCTAATACTCAAGCTGAATGCACATCACAAGTTCTTTGGCAAGCCTGAATTCATACTAATCTGTTAGGCTAGTGTCTACACAGCTTTCAGGAAGCCAGCATTATTCAGAACAGAGAAACTGAGGTCCTCTCTGAAAGAAGAACTTCCAAGTGGCAAACAATTCCATATTTAGTAGTAAGCATATGTCTTGCAAGACGACAGAATTACACCAAGTGAGACATCACCTCACTAAACATAATCCTCCCTTGAAAGATAAAGCGAAGCTAGAGTGACCTCTCCAGGGTGCAGAAGCCTGGGCAATGTATATGGAGACATTGAGCTGCCCACACACCAATATCTCCCTCAGTCTTGGTGGTTTAATTCAAAGGAAAGGCAGGTTCCAGTATGTTTGGAACTAGTGTGGCCACAGGGAAGGAAGCATGGCTGTTGGTATTTTCAAGCATGCCTGTTGATACTTTCAGTCATTGTAGCCTCACAAAAACCCTTTCCATGCTGTTTTCTGCCATATCTGTTTATGCACACTGGGGGAAGGGAAATATACTTTGTTTAACCAACAACAATAACAGGTCTCTGTGAGTTCCTGTGCCCCTTGAAAGTTTGTTGTGAAATGTCAGATTTTACTATAAAGCCAAACCAAACACTTCCATTCACAGATGTAAATTAGTGCAAACTCTGAATAAATCTAGGGGAGAGGGATCTTACTGGGGAATCCAGGCATGCCTTTAAAGAAAGAAATCTGTGAGATCACATACTATTTGTGCAGGTTGAGAAGACCTGCACAGAAAATTACGATGTCACCATGCACATACGCACGTACACACATCTTAGGCATTCTAGGAGCAGATGGAAGAGCAGCTCCCAGTTGTAACCTATAGCACTTCACAGGAGTTATAATGATCCCCTGGACCCACAGAGGTTCACTGTTGGGTCCCAGGATTTGGGGAATCCAGCTGTTGTTTAGAGCAGCTGATAGCTTGCAGCCACTACTCCCATAGAAATGCCCCTCCCGCCTCCCATGCTGTTTTCAGAATGAGAGGGGGAAAAGGAGTGGAGGAGGCTTGTTGTGGGGGTTCCCAGCCAGCACTAGAAGGTGAGGTGGGTGGACTGGAACCCTCCTACCTTGGGGGGGCGAGGGCTGCAATACACCTGCACCCACCCTGAAGCACTGGCTGAAAAAAATCCCAGACTGAACTCCTTCCGCTCCCTTTCTCCCTCCCATTCTGAAGACAGCACTGGAACAGGGCTCAGCTGCAGTCAGCCCAGCCCTACACGCAGATGCAAGTTACTGAAGGCACTCTGTTTTGAAGTCTCTTCATTTGAACCCTGGTGCAATGAAGGCTCAGATTCTTGCAGGACTGGGCCCTTTTAAAGGACTCTGCAGCTGTGCACTTCTGTTTGGCCACAGCTGTAGTGCCTACTGTCTTTCTCCTGGCTTAGGAACATTCACATTCTCTTCCTCCTCCTTCCAATTCCACTCAGCTCCTGACAAAGGTCTTCCAAGAGTCCAGTACTCAAACAGATAGGAACCAGCAAATATTGGGTTAGTAGCAGAAGCCAGAGTTTGTGTACATTATAAGAGGGAGCAAGAATGGTTTGATATTATAGTCAGGGCCATTCCCTTTTGGGGGTCCCATGGACAGTGCTGTACAGGCCTCACTGCCACCGCCATGCACTGCTGCTGCCAAGCGCTGCTGGCTCTGCTGCCACCGCCAACACCAAGCACCAACAGCTCTACTGCTGCCGATATCCAGGGTTAAAAAAAAAAATGCTCTGCAGAACAGCGGATCAAGGCACAGTCCCAGATCAGGCCCAGAGCCAGCAGGGAGTCAGTCTTCCAGAAGAGTCAGTCCTCTGGTTTCGGTCAGAGCATCTCTTTGGTTCGCCTGCTGCCCCGGCTCATGTTGCTGTCCAAGGTAAGTAAGGAATGGGGAATGCGGGGGGGTGGGGGGGCGGGGTGTTCATGGGTGTGGGTGGGTGTGAGGGGTGGCAGGGGGGATGTGCCCAGGGTTGCAGGGGGTGAGGGCCTGGCCCATACCGGTGCAGCTCGCTAGTCTGGCTTTGCACTGGAGCAGTTTGCACAGCTCTGGGAGGTGCACACAAAAGAGCTGTGCCTCTGGAAGCCATGTGACCCACTCCGGTGCAAAGCCAGGCTAGCAAGGCACACGGGGCTGGGCCAGGTCCTGCTGCACACCACCTCCCTGCAGGCACAGCGGGTCAGAGGTGGGACCTGGCATGGCACGCAGGAACTGCATGCCGGACCCAGACGGGTCCTGCCGGCCCTGGGGCCCTTCTGCCACCTGGCCAGGTCAGTCCCGTGGTGGCAGGACCCAGCGCAGCACACGGGGACCACGTGCCAGACCCAGCAAGGTCTTGCCAGCCCTGGGGCTGCTTGTGCTGCTTCTTCTGCCACCACGGGACCAGACTGGCCGGACAGCAGAGCAATCCCAGGGCCGGCAGGACCTGGCTGGGCCCGGCATGCGGTCCCTGCATGTGGTCCCCACACGCCATGCTGGGTCCTGCCACCATGGGACCATCCCAGCCAGGTGCCAGAGGGACCCTAGGGCCAGCAGGACTTGGCTGGGCCCGGCACATGATCCCCAAGATCTGGAAGGTGGCAGCAGCATGCTAAGAGCGCCCCACTGCTGCTGCTACTGCAGAAGGTAAGTTATGGGCCCTGGGCAGGGGGGCTGTGGCCCTGTGGGGGCCAGGGAACCCATCCTTCCTAAGCAGCCCCCCCACAAGGTCCCCCACACCCACAGTCCCCCCAGCAGTTGCCCCACACCTACCCACAAACCAACCCACATCCCTCCGCACATACTCACACACACACCTGCCTTCCCCCACATCCCTTCCCACCCCTTTCCTGCAAATACCACATCCCCTATTACACACCCATAATGTGTGAAGAAAACCAAAAGCACACATCTATACATACAAGGTATTTAGAATTTATTTTATCATGATGACAGAGACATTGGTAGGCTTCCAAATTACTTTACCATTGAAAATATACCAATAAAGCATTGCCCATCTAATCAATCCCACTCTCTCTCTCTCCCTCTCTCCTGATATATATATATGTGTGTGTGTGTGCACGTGCGCATGTGCATGTGTGTGTAGAGTGGTCTTTTGTTGTAATTGTGGAAGAACATGGATTTTGGGGTATTTTTAAAAATGGATTTGGAATGCTGCTGCAGCAGTCCAGCTGGCACCATGGGTAGTGTCCCCAGATACCAATTGGCCAGGCCCCAGGAGCTTCTGAGAGTGAGTAGCCCTGAGCTGCTTGCCAGGGCAGCTTTTTATACTGCTGGGGACAGCACAGGTGCTGGCCCTGTGCTCTAGCACCCCCTTGGCTGCAGATTCAGGAGGAGCCAGGCAGGGTTATTTTGCCCCAAGTGGCACAATTTGCTCCACAACAAAGTGAATGTCTGAGCACGTGCACTGAGGCAAAAATCCCTGGCTCACATTTGCACTGCTTCTGTTTGAGCTGCTGCAAGCGCACGTCCTTGCATGTGTGAAAGCACTCCTGAAGTTTATTGCTCCTGGGTGCATGTTCAAACAGCACACCCAGGGGGCAATAAACGCCAGTGCAATAAACTCCAGAGTTTATTGCTGTGCATTAATTGAACGTGCAGACATACCCATTTTGAAATGCTTTGGTCACTTATAAATCCCAGGGGCAAGATTCCCAGCCAATAAAGGTCAACATAGAGCAGCTGAATCCAGTGCACTCCTACCAACTTATGGTCACTAATGATCTGGTCCACCACAATTACTTTAGTCATATGTGAAAAATCAATATGGAAATACACTATGAGACTCTGGAATTCAAATTCAAGGCCTTTTCAGATATTGGACATCTAGGGCCTAAATCTTCTCTCACTTACTTCATGTTAATGATGGTAAAAATTCAGTAACTTGAATTGATTTACTCCTGGATTATGCCAGTGTAAATGAAAGCAGAATCACTCTCCAAACTTATTGTTCAAGAGCTGTCAGCAAACCCTCCTCCTTAATCTGTGTAAAGTCCTGACCCACCAATTATACACAAGATATTTATTTTAAAGAGATAAATTACACATCATGAAAAGAAAAAAAATTCTCATGAAGTCAGTCCACTGCCTTCTACTGTTATTTACTGCATTTTTTTTTTTTTTATCAATTTATGGGTTTTTTAACAGTTCCAAACACTGCCTTGCTTGATTCATTAGTTTGGTCTCCAGTGAATAATTAGAAGCTTTTACAACTCTGGCAAACACTCCACTATTCTATCACTCTTGCCTGACATATAATAGCTCTGATCTTTAGCAGTTCAAAGGATTCTATGTGCACAGAGCTGGGGAATTTTTTGAAGGAAGAGGTGAAAAATGTGTAACCCACCGATTTATTCTGCTGCTGTCTCTTATGCTCCTGACTGTGGGGAATATTTTGTGTGTTTCTTTAAAAAACCCATGCACAACCAACTTAACCTGATAGTGTAAAGATGCAGGCAGTGACTTTTTCACACTTTTCAGGAATTGCCATTGCTGGGAATTCTCATGCCCCTCACCCACCCTGGGTAACTTTCATAACAAAACAAGGCTGAATGCCTTCAGAAATGATTCAGGGCAGAACAAATGTTGCTCATATTTTGTCACCCAGGAAACTCAGAAACTTTCCAAGAATGAAGTTATAGCAGTAAAGCAGGCAGCAGGGTAAGCCAGGGAGCTGTAATGTACGGTCTCTTACAGACAACAAGGCCTCAGTGTCAAAGCAGCAAGACCAAGGGCATACACAGACCAGAGAAGAAAGCCTCTTAAGAACCTACAGAACACTGGTTACAAACAGGTGGCTGAACACTAAAGAAAGAGACACAGAGAGAGAACAAGCATCAAGACACAGACATGCATGGAATATTTTCACAGGCCAGTAAAAGGAATTTAAGGAATTAAGAGTGTTTTCTTTGTATTTCCCCCCTCAGTGGAAACATTCAGACTTTAATTATTACTCATCATGTTGATGGAGCAGAAATACAATAATGTCTCTTTCCAAGGCCGTCTGCTATACTGGACTAATTTGCAACTTAAAAAAAGAATTTAGTTTTGTGCCAATGCTGTTCTCAGTGAACAAGAGACAGCCAATAAAGTTATATTAGTGGTTTCATCCTCTCATCTTGCTCTTATTTTATGTGGTTTGAGGAGTTTAAAAGGGCTGGAACTCAACTAAGCAGTGAAATTAATTTTATCCTAAATATCAACATTCTGCTACGTTGATAGAAACCATAATGCAAACTCATTCCTTGAAATGGTTTCTGACCACTTACTCTGCAAATGACCTCTCCGCTGTAAGACTCTCACAATAGTCCTTCCTAGACTAACAAAACATTTGCACCACTAAGTAGGACTGTTGGCTCCTTAAAACTACCCACAAACTTAAAGTTAATCATGTGCTCAAGACTAAAAGTCAAGCACTCACAACCTGTGTTCCTTCAACAGAACTATGCTGCAAGGTCTTGTTGCCAAGACCCATAGAACGCCTCCAATATACCAGGCCTCTTTGAAGTGATTTTCCTCATGTTGGCACTGTGCTGGCACTGAACTATAAACTCCTATAACAATAATAAAAAAAAAGAATTGTCCAGCACATGGATCAACATGACTTGCTGAGGAGGAATTAACACAGCTTCGTCAAAGGGAAATCATGCTTTACCAACCTCCTAGTGTTCTTTGAGGGTATCAATAAGCACAGTGGACCAGGGTCATCCAGTTGACATAGTATATCTAGACTATGAGGAGGTGATTAGTGAGGTGGTCAAATTTGCCAAAGACAAAATTATTCCAAGTGGTAAAGACCAAGGCAGTCTGTGAGGAACTACAGAAGAATTTTGCATGATTGAGTGAATGGGCAGCTAAATGGCAGATTAAATTCAATGTAGATAAATGTGAAGTGATGCACATGGGAAAAAATAACTCAAGCTGTACCTACACTATAATGGGCTCTACTTTAGCTGTTATCACAAGAGAAAGGGATTTGGGAACCATTAAGGACAATTTGCTAATAACATAAGCTTGGTGTTCAACAGCCATCAATAAGGCAAACAAAATGTTAAGGATTATTAAGAATGGAATTGTAAACAAAACAGAAAGTATCATCATGAACATTTATAAATCCGTTGTGTGTCCACACCTTGAATACTGTGCCCAGTTTTGGTGCCCACACCTCAAAAATATATAGGAGAAGTTGAGAAGATACAGAGAAGGGCAATAAAGATGTTTAGTGGTATGAAGGTACATTCATATAAGGTGAGATTAAAGAGGCCAGGCTGATTCAGTTTAGAAAAGGTGTGCTTGAGGGGGTGCTGGATAAGGCAGGGGTGGGCAATTATTTAGGGTGGAGGGCCACTTAACAAGTTTCGGCGAGCTATTGGGGGCCGCATAGGTAGTTCCACCCTTTGCCAGTTGCCCCACCCCCTGGCTGCCACATTGGGACTTGAAGTCCTGCCCCCAGTCCCTGGTCTTTGCCACTGGAAGTCCCTTCCCTTGCTGCCCCACCCCAAATACTCCTTTGGGGGGGGGGGTTCCATCTTAGACCCAGGAAAAACTAAATCATACACTAGAAGTCAAATACCTACTATAATATATTTTAATTGTATTACAAAAATATTTGTCATGACTTGTGATTGTGTATTGTATATAGAAGGGACAGCACAATAACTCAGAAATGAATTATCCCTCTTTTATATTGTGTGTGTATGGTGGGTTGTGCGGTGTAGCTGTGTGTGTATGTGTGTGCTTATGGTGGAGTGTGAGGGTGTGGGGGGGCTGTGAGAGGGTGTGGCTGTGTAGGGCATAGCATATGTAGGGGTGTGTGTATATGTTCATGGGGTTGTGAAGGCAGGGTGTGGGTGTGTGGGCTGTGAGGTGGGGGGTGTAGGGATCCCCACACACTCCTCCCATGGTGTGCAGCCCCTGCTTCCTGGCAGTAGCAGCAGGCGGGGAGGTTAGGGCGTTAGTGCTGGGCACAGCTGCCCGGTTGCTCACAGCTTCAGCCAGCATTGCGCGGGGGGAAGGAGTGCAGCCTGCCTTGCAGCCTCTATCACTGGGGCTCCACACCACATGCTGTGAGCCTCCAGCTCCCACACTCACAGCGAAGGAAGCCCTGTGCTGGAGCCTGCTGCCTGCTTCACCCCATGCTCCCCACACTCCACCAGGGGTGGAGGGAGCCCCGCCTCCTGTTTCCCTGTGGAGTCCAGCATGGGTCTTCCCCACTGTGCCTGCAGGAGTTACAAACATGCCACTCTGAGCCCCTGCAATAGAGGTGGCCAGGTAGGCTGCACTGGGGCTGCGCTTCTCGCCCCCAGCGCAGCACTGCCCACTTCTATCATAGGGGCTCTGTGCCATGCACCTGAAGCTTCTGGACTCACAGTGGGGAAGCCCCGTGCTGGACTCCATGGGGAAGCAGGGGGTGGGTCTCCCACCACTCCCAGTGGAGTGTGGGGACCTGCGCAGTAGTGGGGAGAGAGGCAGCAGGCTCCAGAGCAGGGCTTCCTCCACTGCGAGTGTGGGAGTTGCAGGTGCACAACATGTGGCACAGAGCCCCAGTGATAGAGGCAGATGGGCAGGGTGCGCTCCTCCCTGGGTGCAGCCCTGGCTGGAGCCATGCCCCACCGGGCATCTGCACTGGGCATGAGTGCCCTGACCTCCCCACCTGCTGCTGCTGTCAGGCAACAGGGGTTGCGCACCATGGGGGGATTATGTGGGGGGTCTCCACACCCCTTACCCTCACACCCACACCCTGCCCAGCCAAGCTCCATGCTCCCATCATCCCCCTGGGTGCAGGCTCTGCACTGCTCTGCGCTTCCACCCAGCTGCAACTTCCCCCTCTCCTTCCCCCACACCAGTCTCACTGCTTTCCTCCCTGCTGCCCAAGTGAATTGGATTTACAAGAAGCTCAACAGGTTCCCATGGGGTGGCTGCAGCAAAAGCCCCACCTAGAAGTTGCTGCTGGCTGGGCAGGGCCCTTCTGCCTGAGAGGGTGGGAGAGAGGAGTAATAGGGTATGTTGAAAGGGTGTACATGAGGGTGCCTCACTCCCAGCATCATGGGGTGAAGAGCTGGGTGGGGCACATTTTGTTGGGGAGAGTACCATGGGCGGATGAAAGTGCCTAGTGGGCCAGGTATTTTGCCCATCCCTGTGATAAGGGTTTACAAAATACTAAATGATGAAAAGAAAGTGAATAGGGTTTATTATTTACTACCTCTCACTATACAAGAACAATGGTTCATAAAATGAAATTAGTAGGTAGTAAGTTTAAAACTAACAAAAGAAAGTTATGTTTTATACAGCATATAATTAAAGTGTGGAACTCATTGCCACAAGTTATTGTGGAAACTGACATGTTAACCAGATTCAAGAAGGCTTTGAAAAAATTCTTGGAGCAAAGGTGCATCAGTAGCTACTGCACATGAGAATTAGGGGTACAGTCTCTGAATATGGACTTCCTGGGGCTTAAATGCTGGAGCTGCAAGTGGAAGAGACACAGGGGACAAACCCTGGTTCACTCTCCATTTCAGCAACCACTCTGCCACTGTATGACACAGCATACGGGGCAGAATGGAGCTATGATCTAAGTCAGTAAATGGCAGTTTGTAAGTTCTTATGTTCCTTGGTACAGGGACACGTCTCCATTTGAATAGCACTGAGAACATGATTTGTATTCAGTACATAACAGGAAAAATAAAATGCTAATAGAGATGGTTTTGCATACCAAACTTTGGGAAAGGTCATATCTAGATATGGATGACCATGCACCCCTTAATTATCTGCAGCTACTCCAGGACTTGTGAATAAACAACATTTTCAGGCCTGCTGAGACTCTACAACTCCCTCTGAAGTGGTGTGATTTGCAGTGTTTGGGATCTATCAAAAGTTAATATTAATGTCTCTTCCTTCAAGACTCCTTAGCTTGGGTCCTAAAGAAAAAACTTCATCCACAAATCTACTCATTTTCAGTTTGTGAGTTACAAGTGTCCCAATTAAGTTGGAGGCTAGACTTATTTAGAGCTAGTGTAAGGTGAAAGATTTACAGTAAGACACTAAATTTCCTTTAATTGGGCCATGTTGTTATAGTCTTTGCTAGTACAGGAAGAATATTTTTGCTGGTCAGGCCTGTGTCCTGGAAACCTGCTCACTTCAGACACGTGGCATGGGCCAAATTCTGCTCTCACTCATATCCATGCAGTCCTATATACTTCATTGAAGTCATATAAGTGGGACTAAGAGAAAAAAGTGGGCCTGCATCTGTCACAAAAGAACAGCCTTCTCTTTATGGGCTGAAGAGATCTCTGTTGCTTGATGCACAGAACTCAGAGCAGCTCACCCTGCTCTTCCTATGGTGTGTAGCAATCAGGACACTAGACTGGAGCCAATTTTTATAGTATAAACAATCCCATTTGAGCTGACAAACCGGCTTAGAAAGGTTATGCTTCCAGCTTGGCAAAGAGACAAAACTGTCTCTGACCTCAGAAAATAGTCCTGCACCTGCTAGTCAATATACTTGTTAGGCAGGCTGGTAACGCTAAAACAGCAGTGACAGAGGTACAGGGATCAATCAACATGTTGTTCATGGTGATAAAACCCTAGGGCAGCGGTTCCCCAACTCTGACAGATTGTGCACCATCAGTTTAAAATGATACAACCTTAAATACCACCAGCAAATTTTTCAGTTCAAGCTTAAGTGCCACCAGCAAATTTTTGTCATAAAAACTAATAAATCATATAACCTAATAATAAATCTGTTAACACGTATCACTGACAGGTTGTGTGCATACTACTGGGGGTACGTGTATCACAAATTGTGAATGACTGCCCTAGGGCTTCATAACAGAAGTTTACATTGGCATTGAAATAAATATGCAATGGTTCGATTAAAGGCCTCATTGCTAGGGCCACAGGCCATGGACACAGTACTCGAGGATCCCCTTCTTCAGACAAACCTCCCTAACTGATGACCACACGGTGCTACTAAGCAGGACCATTCCCTAAAGTGGATGCTAGTAGAGCTGGTAGTAGAGTACGATAGCAGAGACCAAAGTCAGAGAATGTGAGATCCTAGCCCTGGTTCTACCCCATCCATCACACTGAAGATGATGTGATACCTCCTCTAAAGAACAGCAAAGGCAGATAGTGACTGCTTGGTCTGCAGCGGTCCAGGAAGCCCACCCTTGCTTCTGCCCTGTATGCCTTTTTCTGTTGCTGCTTGTACAATATGCCATTCCCTTCCCCATCTTGCTCCACTCTTTTTGGACATTCGCAACTGGAATGTCCAAACTCATAAGACAGCTATCATTAATGTTAACTGACACCCATTCTCTTCTTTTTCCCCTGAGAAAATCTCATACAGCAGGAACACTGGAAAATCAAAATCTTAGAGAGTGTTTTTGTTGGCTAGTCCATTCTCAAAAGTAATATACGGGGAACAAATGCCAGCAAGGAAACTGAAATGCAGCAACTTTCTGACTGCTTACAGGACTTAGAGAGGACTTGGAGTGAAGTAATTTTAATTAAAAAGATAAGATCATGTAGGATACTTAGGTAGCTTATAATAGCTAATACTGCTTAGTTGTTCTAACAAAATAAGTTGTTTGTTATTCACTTTAATAACTACACGTGTGCGCACATACACAAAAGTAATGTACCTGAAGGCTACACCAAGCTCCATTAACAAAGAAATGCTAGCAAAGAAATATCTTCGTAAACTAAAGAGAGTTCCTCTTTCCTGCATTGCAGCTATTCAGAAATCCTGGCTGGTCCTTATATAGTACTTCTTATGGGTGGATCTCAAAGCCATTTATAAAGTCTCATTAATCCAATTTGACAGACAGGGAATCAGGGCCACAGAGTGGCAAAACAATTTGCCCAGGGTTTCCCAGCATGCAATGGCAGATTCAGAAACAGAGCTAGCTCCAGTGGGTCCCTGTCCAGGGTAGATGTGTCTAATAGTTGTTCAGCAAGGAAAGCTGCAACAATCAGTGAGATTATTTTAGATCATTGCTATATGATCATTAAATATGTCAGTACAGAGCCATGACTGACCACAGTTGTTGGTTTGGCCATGCCCATAAGTCCATGCCCTTTATGTGGCAACTGGTTGCCATTCTTGCACCCTGGGACCCAGGCCGCAGCCAAACTTTCTTTAGCAGCATGGGCAACCTGCCTGAGCCCCTGCCCCAGACTGGCACCTCTGGTGACACATCACCAGAAGAGGGCCCCTTGGGTACCTTGTGTCCCATCCTACCAAACTCCCTGGCTGCAGTTTCCACCAGCAGCTCGGAGCCCTGGTAAGCACCTGCCTCGCCAGCTCTGCAGCCCCAGGCCTAGCCATGAACACAACTAGCCACCTGCAGTGCCAGCTCCTCCCTGGGAAGGGGGAGGGAGGGACTCTTCCAGGAGCCTGCATGCTACACCCCTCCACCAAAAGACACCACCCAGAGTCACATGCCACTGCCACCAGCCAAATCCAAGCAGAGCTGCCAGGCATGCCAGTCCTGACCATGTGGTAAGCTCTACACTGGGAGGAGGGAGGGCCCTCCCTGCCCTGGCTCCTGCCCTGCCCTGGCCCCACTTCCCCACCCAACCCACCCACACTCCCATAGCTCCAGGTTCCCACCCCCCATAACACATAGCAAGGCAGGAGACAGTGCAGAACTTTACAGAGCATGCCATGCCCCCACAGCTAGGAGGGCATGGGCCTCTCACATTGGAAGAATGCATTGATGCTGGCAGTGGTGTCTTCTTCAGCAGCAGGGGGCAGGGACATGTCGAGCAGCTACAGGTAGTTCTGCAGGCAGCAGTGGAAGTTGCAGGGCAGCTTGGGTTTGCCCCCCTTTGTTATAGTTCACGGTCCCATACCAGGTGTGCAGGTACCATAAGGATCAGCAGCAGCAGGGCATAGTGGGTCAGGGAGTGCTTATCTCATCTTGTGCTGCCTGGAGCATGAACAGTAGGTGCACACTTGAGGCACAGAGGCAGCACAGTGGGGGGCTGGCCTTGCGGCACCTCCCTAGAGAGACCCCCAGAGGGAGGGTAGAAGTATGGGCAGCTCCTCATCTTGGTCATCTGGAGCACAGGTGCCATGGGCTGGGTGGCAGCACAGCAGAGCGGTTGGTCTGCAGGAGGAGAAGGGGGCGCTGAGGTCTGGAGCTGTAGCAGCAGATGCTGCCAGGATCCTGGCCTGTCCTACCATGGGAATGGAGTGTGGGAGGCAGGCTGGCTGTGGCCAACATCCAGAAGCCCACCAGCCCCAGGGGAGGGAATGGGGATGGGAAGCTCAGCCAGTAGCTGCCTGGGCCTGGGCCTGGGCCTGGGCCTGGGCCTGGGCCTGGGCCTGCCTGGTTGACTTAGCATGGTCCCTGGGCATCTACCTGTGCATGGCCAACCCCTGATCTGAGGCCAAGCAGTACATGGTCCCTTGTACAAAGCATCTCATCTCTGAAATGTTGCAAACTCTTACAAAAAGCTTCTTTCTTATGGCTTTGCAGGTCTTCCAGCTGGATGTTGGGGAGAAGCCATACTTGGCAGCAGGGATGCAGCCTCAGGGTCACTGCCACCCACTGTCAGGGCCCTGTGGATGTGCTGGCTCTGCCAGAGCTGCACAGTGAATCACTTCATCCTCCTACAGTGGCTGGTGGTGGTCTTGGAGGAGCGTCTGGAGGACACATGGACCTGGCAGGCAGGGGATGTCACCAAGGAGATTGTGCAGGATTGACATGAAACAGCTCAAGAAGGAGTGGGACGATATGGACTGGGAGTTCCAGGCCAAGCTCCTGGCCCCGGAGTGTGAGTCGCTCCAGGTGCTGCAGGAGCAGAATGCTATCCCGAGCTAGGCAGTGCAGGCCATAGATGATGACCACAGAGTGCACTGGCAGTCATAGGATTGTGCCACTTTCTGCCTGGCCTCCAACCCTAGCCCCACTTGCCCCCTGGCAGCCTCCCACTGCTGCATAGCAGGCCCCTACCTGGGCCTGGTAGGAGGCTTTGCACTGTCTCTGGCCTCCAGAAGCCCCTGGCCTGGCCCCTGCCCTGGGTTTAGCACAATGCAGCACCCCCACCTGGGCTCAGGACCACTGTTCACCCCTGCTCCATGTAGGCATGGAGCCAGAGCTGCCTGCTGTGCATCCAGGACCACACACTGGCCCTGCTGGGCCTGGATTCTACGTGCCAGAATTGGAGCCACCTGTGCCTGGGGAGCACTGCCTGCTGTCACTCCCTGGTGAGCCTCCTTCCTGCTGCACTCGCTGTGGTGTCCACAATCATGGGAGAACAGACAGAGGCCAGGGTGCTAGCCACCTGCCCCCAGACTCTGCCCTCTATGTGCCCCCACCTCATGGCCCCACCCTGGGACAACCCACAAAGGACAATGTATGAAATTTTAATGGGGAAGGTTTTTTATTATGGGTGGGTTGGATGGTGGAGGGGGGAAGGGGGCTCTGTTCACTGGGGAGGGAGTGGGTTCTGTTTGTTGGAAAGGGAGTGGGGAGAGGGACTATGGTTGATGTGTGGGAAATAAACACTTGTCTTGTTATACTTGTGTACAGTGAGCATGATTCTGGGGGTGAGCAGTTGGAGTTGGGGGTCCATGGCTGGTGGTACTGGTGAACTACAGTGGGAAATGCAAAAAGAGGTGGTCATCCAGGGCCTCCTGAACTCCATGCCCCAGTCCCTATTTGTGGGCGCACAACTCCTCTGCGGCCTCAAAAGTGGGGACCTGCCATTACTGCTGCCACTTCAGGTGGTTCTTCTGCTATCACACGTCATCTACCCACTGTACCTCCTCCACCCAGGTCTCACAGAACAGCTCCCCCAGGGCCTCACAGATGTTATGCAGCACACGGGCTGTAGTGATGACCTAGGGGATATTGAATGAACTTGAGGTGGGCGGTGAGGGTTTGCCAATGGCCCTTGAGGTGGCCAAAGGTACACTCAACCAGGGTGCAGGTCTATTCCAGGCAGTGGTTACAGTGGGGCTCATAGGGGTCCAGGTGGCCAGTGTGGGTCTGCATCTGCCATGGCAGGAGCAGGTAGGCGGGGTCCCTGGCAAGCAGGGGTGAGACCACGATGGCACCCATGAAACATCCACTCTCTACCAGATCCAGCAGGCTGGAGTTGCGAAACATGCAGACATCATGGGTGCTTCCCGCCCAGCCTGCGCTTATGTGCATGAAGGCCCTGTGGTAGCCCATGATGGCCTGCATCCTCTGTGGCTATAACAGGGGCAGCTTCTGTGACCGGCAGGTTGGGGGCAGGGGATGTGTGTCCTGTCCAAGGCCCTGATACACTGGTGGAATCCCAGTGCACAGAACCCCACTACCACCACAAGGGGGTCATGGATATGGAGCATGCTTTGCCCCAGCACATTCTGGAGGGTGCCACACGCCTCAAGGATGGCCTCCCTAGTTGTGGCCAGGTTCAGCAGGATGAAGGCCAGCCAGGTGTCCACAGGGAGGGCCGGGCAGATGCTGATATCCTGCTTCTCCAGGTGGGGCTAGAGCTGCTGGAGTAGGTCCTGGAAGGTGGCCCAGGTCCATCAGAATGTGGCCAGCCACGGCTTATTGTTCCAGGTGTGCCAGATGACATACAGCCACCAGGCCCAGCCAGTATTGCTGGTGCAGCTAGCCCAGAGGCGGCAGGGCTGGAAGACCAGGAGGGCAATGGTGGCCCCAGTGGTAGCATCCTGGAGTCCCTCATTGGCATTCCTGCTGGTGGTAGCTGCGCAGCAATGGCCTTGGGACAGTGCTCTGCAGCCAGACAGGTAGTTGGTGGGTGTGCAGGAGCCAGGCTGGGTGAGATGGCTCTGGGCAGGCAGCAGTTGGCGCAGCAGGCCAGCAGGGCCAGAGCAGTGACCAGCAGGAGAGTGGGGTGCTGGTCATCACTGCCTGGAATTGAGGCTGGAGCAGCCATAGCACGGAGAGGCAGTGGGCAAGGAGAGAACTGCCGTGTGCTGTCTCTGCACTTGGCGTGCTGCTTCTGGGCAAGGAAGAGGCTGGCCATAGAGCAACAAGCAGAGCTGGCTTTTAGAGAGGGCTGCCAGGTGCTGGCAGCTGCAACCAGAGCCTAGAGCTCCCCACAGTGGCTGCAGGGGCCCATTGAAGGGCTGCAGGAAACTTGGAGCAAAGAGCAGCAAATCTGCTCCCTAATCCCCGCATGTGTAGATGCCTGCCTGAAAGCATTTACAACAGAGTAAATTTAAGACAGATCAAATGCCTATGTAGACACGCCCAGCGTGCGCTATGCTGTGAGACTTACCAGTGGAGGAGATTTGACCCATGGATCTGAAATGGGTTCTATGCAGGTAATTCCCTGTACACATCTGGATCCCAGTAACTGCAGTTGTGTGCTATACAAGTGTAAGGTCACATTAATGATTTTATGTTTCTATAAATAAATCACATTAAATGTACAAATAATTAGACGTTTTCTTAATAAAAATAATAAACTCCCTGTTGGTCTCCTAGCTTTTCCCCCTTATTATAAGCAATCTCAAACTAACTTACAGAATAAATATGTTCTTTTTTTCCTGCAGTCTACTCTGAAGCAAATCATATGCACACACAACCTTGAGCTATAAAATGGCTTGCAGCCCTTTGGATTATATTTTACTTGCAACTCCAAATAAGAGTGGTAAAAATAATTATATAAATATAAAAGAAAGTACAAAACTGCATTTCACTGGCAGGAAAGGTTCTTTGAGTAGATGTGATATATTTTATTAGACCAACTGAGTCGTTGGGGGAAAAAAGTTCTTGGCAAGCTTTCAGGCGCAGTCACCCTTCTTCTGGCATTGGAGGGAGGGGGAAGAATCGGCAGGGGGAGGAGAGAAGGCCAAAGTTATATATCCCATGACAGACAGGTTACAGAAATACTGTTCCTCAGTCAGGACTGAATGTACCTGTATTTTTAGCAGGCATCTTGCCTTTATAATCATGGTACAATATACATAGACAGGCAACCCTGATGGTGACATTATGGCCAAGTTTTATACTGTTTTGTATGTGACTCTGATTGTCTTAGGGACAAAAGGCATTTATACATGTGTGGGTGGGAGAGTGCTTTAATTAGCATGGCTCCAAGAGCCACGTTAATTAATAGCTCCCAAAACATCATCTATATCAATGTCCCCAGGCTGAAAAAAGGCAGTGGGGTGCTTGAACTAAAGCTCATCGAACAAGCTTTAGTTTATAGTGCCTTGCTGCCATTTTTCAGCATGGGGACACCAATACATGTGATGCTGGAGGCTCCAACAGACTCAATTAATGGAGTCTGCTCCAACACTCTGAAATTACAGTGCAAGAGAGCAGGCTCCTTGCATGTGTATAGGAGCCCAATGGAATTGGCTCTTTGTAAGAACTGATGATGGAGACTCCATTTTGTTACTAGCCTTCAAGTGCTCTTTTTCCACTGAATGAGGTTCAGGCTGGTTGTGTTTTTGCCAGAAGCTGTTTATCCCTTCTTCATTTCAGATAATCTCATAGCATGTGGTGGAAAATACAAAGGGATTCCTCTGAAAATTAGAGCCAACCATCATCTTTAAAAACTGGAGCTTCATTTTTTTATCCACAGACTTCAAAGCACTCTGCAGGCAATAATTAAGCCTATTTGTGGGAGGTTTTATCATTCCCACTGCACAGAGAAATGGAGACAGAAACAGGTAAACACTTTGCCCAAAACTACTTCAGGGGTCAGTAGAGCCAATACCCTACCCATAGCTCTAATCCTTAAACAATATTTTCCATTGTGGGCAAGTAAAAGAAAGCTTTGGAAAACCTCTTCCTCCTCAGTGGCTTTTAGTTTAGTTTCCATCTGCCCACATCATAAAAGATGGTATTACTACCAGTAATAAATGACCCCAGTGTGCCACTCTCAGCACAGAGGCCCTGCACTGATTTTCCACAGAGACTGAACCATCCCCTCAACTCTAGAGGTGCCCCAACTTGGGAGGAGTTGAATCATATCAGTAAAGCAGGGTGAGGAAGCTTGTACTGACTCTGTCCAGAGAGGATCTGTTTATTAGAGATCAAGAAGACTTTAATTTGCACCATTTGCAGGAAGCTAGATGTGATATAGGGCTCCTCTGTAACTGATTTCTCATGGCTTGTACATTCATATACCCAGTCAGAGTTCATTGTCTGGGGACCCTAGTCACACAGCCTCCCTTGGACTCAGTGTTTGACCCCCACCATCCACTTCTGCATTTTTGCCCCCTGTAATTAGCTGATTTGTGGATGGTGGCTTTCAACCCCTGTTGAGATGACATTTAGGTTTCTCCTTTGGGAACTCTGTTCAACTCCACAAAAACAAAATAGTCTGGTACTTTTGTGTGTGCCAAATTCACATATATTTTAAATTGAAAAAAAAAAGAAAAAGAAAATGTACTTTTTTCCCCCAAATGTGAATATATGAAATTCCTGCTTCAATCCCTAAAGCTTGTATTTAGGTGTTTAAGAGTGATATTTGAAAAGACCTTTAGGTGAATTAGGAGAACAGGTCCCATTGGCAGACAATGCTTTATTAATTAATTTACTAATTGTAATGGTAATGAGTCAGAATCAAATCAGAAGGTCCTTTAATCTCTCCGAATTGAATCGGAACCCTCCGAATTGATTCAGGGAGATTCAGAAAGATTCGGAGATTCAAATATAGAGACAGCTTTAAATGTTTTTTCTATATACCTCTAGGTAGCAAGTGGCTAGTGAATGCTACAATGCTGGGGTGTGTGGAGTGTCCCACAGGAATGCGGGGGGGATCCCCAGTGTGTTCAGCAGCAGACCCAGAAGTGGACCAGAAGCACTTCCGGTCCACTTCCGGGTCTGCCGGAGAGCACCTCCTGGGTCTGGGGGAGGCACATGGGGTCCCCCTGTGGCCAATCACCGAACCAGGGGGGCACGGGAGGGGGGCCCCGTGCACTCCCTGGCAGACCCAGAAGTGGACTGGAACTACTTTTGGTCCACTTATGGGTTCACCACCAAGCATGTGGAGGGCCCGCTCCCACACTCCTGTGGGATGCTCAATGCATCCCAGCATCACGGCATTCATGAGCCGTGCCTGCTACCTCAAGGTATGTAGAAAAAATTTTAAAGCTGTGTCTGTGTCTGAGTCACTAATCCTCCGAATCAGCATCGAATATTCAGATTTGGATTCGGCCAGATCGAATCGGGGCAGTGATCCAAATCAATTAATCGAATCACTGTCCCTGATTTGGGCCAAATCCAAATCCAAATTGAATAGGGCCCATTTTGCACCCTCCTAGTGAACAGTGGGAAAAACTATTCAAGATCTTTTCCCTAATTTTCAATAGCATTAGTACTGTTTTTTTCTTTATTCATTTATCCATTAATTTTCATGTAAATGGACAGCCTTAATGCAAATACCTTGATTTACACATGTAACACCTTCCACAGGCCAAAGTACTGGTGTTCATTAGGGCTTCAATCTCACGCTCACTAAGCCAATTGCAAAACATCCACTAACTTAAGTGGTACAAGGCTAAGTTTTATTTGTGTAAAAAGTAATCAAGACCTCTTTAAAAAGTTTCTAATATCCAACCAGGGAACAGAAATACTGTAGCCCAGACTGTATTTCATATATTGGGTAGATAAATAGACTAAGTGTGATCCTAATCCATCCTGCCCAGACTCTGAAGAGCAGTTACCTCAAGGGATGAATGGTCCTCCTCCAGCTTACTGCTTTTTGCGCACATCTACATGTGCATTTGCTGCAGCACCAGTTTATTCGTGAGTACATTAGTTATGAGTAAATGGTGCCGGGCAGGTATCTACACATGCAGAGAAGTGGGAGAAGATTTGGTGGCAATAGTAGCAAATCTACTCCTGCTTCCTGGGGTCCTGCAATGGGCTCCTACAACCACCAGGGAAAACTCCAGGCTCTGGCTGCCACACCCAGCAGCTAGCAGCCCTCTTTAAAATCTAGCCATGCACATTGCTCTATGGCCAGCCCTTTCCCTGACTAGGAGCAGCATATGCAGTGCAGAGACAGAATGCAGCAGCACTGTCTTCACTGCTTTACCTCCCAGTGACATAGCTGCTCCAGCTCCTGCTCCATTACTGATGACCAGTGCCTTGGGCTCCTTCTGGCTGCCATGTTGGCCCTGCTGGCCTGCTATACCAACTGCCACTTGGCCTATGGCTTCCCCACACCCAGTGACTGCCTGCCAGCTGCACACTATCCCAGAACCCCCACCACACAGCTGCCACCTCAACCCTGTCCTCCTGGCCAGATCCTGGTAGGGATGTCAACTATGGGTTCCAGGATGCCATCGCTGAAGCCACCATCACCCTCCTGGGCCTCCAGCCCCAATGCCTCTGGGTGCCCTGGGCCAGCCAGGACCGTGACAGCACATCATCCAGCAGAAGTGGGACAATGAGCAGTGGCTGGAGGAGTTCTGCATGACCTGGGCAACCTTCCTGGACCTTCTGGGCCAGCTCTGGCCACATCTGGAGTGGCAGCACACTGGCATGTGGCTGCCTCTCCCCACAGCCCTCGTCCTGTTGAAGCTGACCACACTATCAGAATACAGTATATCAGCCACCTGTTTGGTATGGGCAAGGTCACAACCAGGGCGGCGATCCTGGAGGTGTGCAGAGCACTCCAGGATGTGCTGGAGCACACCGTGCTCTGTGTGCATGACCCATTGGTGGTGGTGGGGGCATTCCATGCACTGGGATTCCCCCAAAGGACCAGTGCTATGGATGGGACCCACAGTCCTGTTATCTGCCCACCCCACAGAGACTGCTCCTATTAACAGCTGGAGGGGCTTTCTCTCTGTGGTGCGCCAGGTCTTCATGGACAACTGTGGGGCCTTCATGCATATGAGTGCCAGCTGTGCAGGCAGCGCCCATGATGCCCACATCTTCAGAAACTCTGCTCTGTCAGCCCTGTTGCAGAGCAGCTTCTTGGCACCAGAAATGTCGGACCTGCATCTGGCTGATGCTTCTTTTTCCTTATGGAGGATGAACCCATAAGGGCTGCTGCCCTGGTTTATGTGACCCTACATCAGCCAGTTGGACCCCTGCCAGGCCTATTTTAACCACTGCCTGGGACGGACCCCTGCCCTGGTGGGGTGGTCCTTTGGCTGCCTCAGGGGCCGCTGGCACACCCTCACTGCCTGCATTGAGTTCTCTGAGAACAACTTCCCTCGGGTCATCATCACGTGCTGCATAATATCTGTGAGACCTGGGGGAGCTCTTCCACAAGGGCTGGGCAGAGGCAGCACAGTGGTTGGGGAACTCCTAGCAGCAGGAGCACCACCTGTGGCAGCAGCGGCAGTACCCCACTGCTGAGACCCCAGGAGATCTACGCACCCACCAGCAGGGGCCAGGGCACCAGCTGTGGGAAGCACTGGCTGACTACAGCCTCCAACACGCCCTTTTCTAGCCTGTCTGCACCACCACCCATGGACTCCATCCCCCACCGTCGCCCACCCCGAGTACACTGATCACTGCAGACCCATCTCAAAAGAACAACTTTTTATTTCCCTCACATCAAACAGATCCCCTTCCCCCATCCTCCTCAATAAACAGAGCCCCTCCACCACCCACCAATAATAAAATACCTTCTTCCCCATGAAAAATATGTTCAATGTCCTTTGTGTGCCATCTCAGGGTAGGAGGCGGTGTGGTGGGTGTGCCTATGGGCCAAGCCTGGGGACAGGTGGCCAGCACCCTGGCCTCTGGCAGTTCCCCCAAGGGTGTGCATGGGCAGCTGGTGTTCCCTCGGTACACATGGCTCCCCATCTGGCAGGCACTGTCCAAGACCAGCAGGGCTGATGTGCAGTCCTGGCCCTGCTGCAGGCCCCTCTGGTTTTGTGCCCATGTAGAGCCAAGACAGGTGGAAGACCTGGGCCTAGGCAGGGGGGCAGGGTAGCACCAGACCAGGGGTGGAGGACAAGTCAGGGACTCCTGGTTTCTGGAGGCAGTGCAGGACCTCCTCCCAGGCCCAGGCAGGTGCCTGATGCTGGGTGGCGGGTGGGTGCTAGAGGGCAGAGGGGCTAGGGTCAGGGGTCAGGCAGTGGGTGGTATGAAGGCAACTGCCAGGGCCAGAATGGTGTCCAGCGCCCAGCAGTCACTGCCTGTGGCCTGCACTGCCCTGGGCAGGACTGTGGTCTGCTCCAACAGTGCCCCACCTGCTTGTGCTCCAGGGCCAGGAGCTGCACCTGGAATTCCCAGTCAGCCTGGTCCTATGCATCCTTGTGCCAGTTCCGCACATGCTCATAGGGTACATCTTCCACCCACCACCTATTCTGGCAGGCCATATCCTTCATCCAACTCCTGTTCTGGTGGACTGCATCTGCCACCTGCCAGGCCTGAGCATCTGCCAGCTGGTCCTCCAACACCACGACCAGACAGTACAGGAAGAGGGTCCTGTCCTGGGTCCTCCTCTGGTGGAGCTGGTGCAACTGCAGGGCCCTGGCTGTGGGCATCCATGACCCTGAGGCTGCATCCTGGCTGTGAAGTGTGGCCTCTCCCGCGTGTGCAGCTGCAAGCCCTGCAGAGAGAAAGAAGCTGTTTGTGTGAGTCTGCAACATTGCAGAGATCAGATGCTCTGTACCAGGGACTGTGCGCTGCTTGGCTTCAGATTGGGGGTCAGGTGTGCATAGGTGCCCAGAGACCATGTTAAGTCAATGAGGCAGGCCCAAGCCCAGGCAGCTGCTGGCCAAGCCCCACATCTGTGCTCACTCCCTTGGGGCTGGTGGGACACTGGGTGATGGCCACATGCAGCCTGCCTCCCCCACCTCGTTTCCAGCGTAGGACAGGCCAGGGTCCTGGCAGCATCTGCTGCCACAGCTTCATACCCCACTGCTTCCCTCCTCCTCCTGCAGGCCAACTGCTCTGGTGCACTGCCACCCAGACCATGGTGCCTGAGCTTGTGGGGTGCTGGGCTCCTGGATGACTGGGACAAGGAGCTGCCTGTGCCCCCAACCTCTCCGCAGCTGTCTTCTCTGGGAGGATGCCCTGGGGCCAGGCCCCCACAACCCACCACTGTGGTCTGAGTGTGTCCCTGCTGTCTGTGCCCTGGTGCTGCACAAGGAGCTGTTTGTCCAGACTGAGGGATGCCCAATCCACTATGCCCTGCTGATGATGATCATCATGGTGCCCCGGGAAAACCTGCACACCTGGCATAGGACCCTGAGCTATGACAGCACAGGGAGGCATGCAAGGGACAATGAGGGCCCTCCCCCTCAGTGCAGGGCTTAACATATGGCTGGCATTGGCTTGGCAGTGGCTGTGCATGATCATGGCTGTCAGCAATGGCGTGCAGTTCTGGGCAGTGTTCTCAGATGGTGGGGTGTGGTGGGTGGGAGCTGAGCTCCCCCGCCTGCCCCGGAAATAGCTGGTGCTGCTGGCAGCTGGCAGTATCATGAGTGGCCATGCCTCCTTGTGGTGCTTGGGGCTGCAGAGCTGTCATGGCAGGTGGTGGCCCAGGCTCCCCAAGCTGCTGGTGGAGGCCTTCCCCCACTGACATATCACCAAGGGTGCCAGGCTGGGTCAGGGGCTCAGAAGGGCTGCCCATGCTACTATACACAGCATGGCTGTGGTCTGGGTCCTTGGGCATCAGGATTTCCATCAGTTGCTTCATAAAGGGCAAGGACTTAGAAGCACTCCCTGACTAATGATTGTGGTCAGTCATGGAGACCCACTATGCCCTCAAGGCTTTGACCTTTATGTGGCACTGCTGTGCTGACCAGTCATGCCTGTTCTCATGCATCTGGCCTGGCAGCCCTTCATAGACTTGGGCATTGGAGTATTTCCCTGCTCAAACTAGAATTGCACCTCTGTCTCACCCCACTGTGCCATAAGGTCACCAAACTCCTGAGAGCAGTTGGGGTCTCGGGTGGTGGGCACAAGCATGGGCATGGTTGCTCGTAGTGACAGCAATGTCATGGAGTGTTCCACACAAGTTCTCTAGGACTTTGTGCAGCTGTCCCTCTGCTGCCAGGCCTGGGGAGCTACCTTCTTGTCTTTGATAGATTTCTGGTGTGTGTTCAAAGACAAGAATACCCAATTACATGTTGGGGTACATTTCTCACAAGAAAACCACTCTCTCTCCAATCTCTCAGTTCTAATCCTCAAATGGAATTTACAAAACACCTTTTACAGACTAGCCTATGAACTTCACAACATCAACATCCTGGATACAAAAAATCATGGACTAAATATAGACATTGGATTTATGACACATTATAATCTACCTAACATCTGACTCCCCAGGTACCTCTCTACTATTTACTAGCTACATTCACCACCGTGCCCCTCCCCCCCAGCTTATTTCTCACCCACTGACTCCTTGATTTATATCTTCACTGACTGGCTTTCTTGCATGCATACTAGGAGGATGTGAAGTGGGCCCTATTTGATTCGGATTTGGATTCAGCCTGAATCAGAGACTGTGATTCGATTCATTGATTCGGATTACTGTCCCTGATTCGATTTGGCCATATCCGAATCTGAAGATTTGATGCTGATTCAGAGAATCAGCAATTTGGACATAGACACAGCTTTAAATGTTTTTTCTACATACCTCAAGGTACCAGGCATGGCTTGTGAATGCTGCAATGCTCGGGCAGATGGAGACTCCCACAGGAGCACAGGGGGACCCCTTGCATGCTCAGTGGTGAACCCAGAAGTGGACTGGAAGTGCTTCTGGTCCACCTCCAGGTCTGCTACCAAGCACACTGGGGAACTCCCTGCAGTCTTGTGGGACACTTCATGTGCCCCAGCTTTGTAGCATGCACAAGCCGCTTGCTACCTAGAAGTATGTAGAAAAAACATTTAAAGTTGTGTCTACGTCCAAATCGCCAAATCTCTCTGAATTTATTCAGAGCGTTCTGAATCAATTCAGGGAGATTAAAAGGTCCTCTGATTCGATTCGGATTCGGAGATTCAGCCACTGAATTAGGCTGAATCTCCACCAAATCGAATCAGGGTCCGAAGCTTCACACAGCCCTAATGCATACAGCCTCTGGCTTCTTTACTATTCATTCCATCCAGGAAGACCACCCACACAGCAACTGCAGATTCTTCCTCAGCCTGATGAAAGGTATTTCTATCTGAAAGCTTGCAAAGAAGAATTTTTCCAACCATTTGAGCTGGTCTAATAAAAGATACAGGTTTACCCAAAAAAACACTTCAGGGAATTTTAATGTTTCTACATGGACACTGCCATTTGCCTTCCAGATCAATCATTAACTTACTCTACTTTATGTGTATAGCTAATCAACATTAGGAGCTAAAGTCATTGGTATTTGCTTCTTTAGAGTGAATGTTACCATGGGTGTGAGAGAGTCTGAACAGCCCCACATCCAAGAAACACCTCCCCATGCACACCCAAGACCAGGAAGAACTCACTGAAGACTGGGGAACCAGGTCTTGGGATGTAGTGAGTCTCCCAGCAAGGGAGCCGACACAGGTGTGGTGAGTAAGAGTTAGCCACCTAGGCCCACAGTGGGAAAGGATAAAAGATGCTAAAAGCAACCTCAAGGGACTGCACCTAGCTGGAGTAGGCTGCCTGAAGCCTGTAGTTACCAGGGGATAAGCAGCCACCAGGAGGGCTGTCTTGGTCCTTTGCTTTGTTTGCACAAGCAAGCAAGCTCTGCCAAGCCTCTGAAAGATAACAGACAACCAGAAGGTGAAGCCTGGAAAAACTGCTAGAGGACAGCTAAGTGATAATTTATTTGTTTAACTTCCTTTGTTTGTTTTGCATTGCTGCAAGCCCGGGGTGGCCTTGGGGTGTTATCTCCTTATCTGGCTATCGCAGAGGCAAGGGCCCTGAACAATGTGTCTGTGGCAGGGCACTGCTAGTGCCTGTCACTTTAAAATCAGACCCAAGCAGCCAGCAGGTGCTTGATTGCAGCAGCCATTTTAGATCCCTGGCTGCCTATATAAATAGATCAGTTCCCTGCTGGTGGGCCAGGCAGCAACATTGCCTGGCTGCAAGGCTGCTGGTATCATCCTGGAGGTAAGGGATGAGCTGTAGGGGATGGCTTGGAGGCTCCTGGTCCTGGGCTTGACCTAAAACTGCACCCTGCCAGGAGTGGGTGGCTGGGTGGGGCTCTCAGTGGTGCAGGAGCCCCCAGGAAATGCCAGGCCAGTAGCCACCCCAGTGACAGGTGGGTCAGGGTGCCTTAACCCCAGCTCCCACAACCAGGTGGGTCACCTGCTAGTAGGGCCCAGAGGGCATAACCCAGGAGATAGAGTGGGGCTAGAGACTCAGAGACCTGAACTAGAGAGAGTACCCTCGACTGGTCAATGCTGGAGCCAGGACCAGACCGGTCAAGAGGGCCTCCCAGAGCTAGGAGGGCCTGGGGTTTGGAATGGAGGGATCTTAGAGGGGTCCTGATCGGAGAAGTCTGGGTCCCAGGATGGGGCCAGTGACTGTAAGAACTATGGATGCCAACTGTGAGGAATGGGCTGCAGTGTAGGGAAGGTACGGAGCCACAAATAGTGTCCCCTGGCATTGGGGAAAGAAAATGGGCAGCCTCCTGCCTAATTAAGATCATTAATTAGATAACAACAATGCATGGCAGGCAAGAAGGTGGGCAGTTGGCCCAGAACAGGTGAGTGGGCCAAAGGCAAATTGGCCCTGAGAAGGCCTCCTGTTTAAAGGGTCCTTGGCCAAAGCCAGTAGCAAAAGTAAAACTGGTCAGCTGTACCAGCTTGACCAAATATACCCTGCTGTGATCTGCTTGGAATCTGTCTATAGCAGCTTACAGAAGGTTATAGATTCCTTATTTAAGTCACTCTGGCCCTTAATAGAAACAAAAAGATTGTGCCATTGAAGAGCTCTTATCAGCAGGAGAAAAATAAAATGCTCAGAAGGTTCCAATAAAGCATATCTGAAGATTTAATTGGAGGAAATGAGTCACAATTGTTACACAGTACCATGAAGGCTCAAATTGAATGCTCAGTTAGGATTTTGTCTGGGGTTACAGATCACTTCCTGTTTTGTCAACTTTACTAAAAGGAGTGGACTCTATCCTCCCCCCTGCCCCTTAGATGCACAGCACACCAGATAAAAATAACTGAAAAAAACAAAATTATTTGAATTCTAGTCAAGGTAATTCATCACTGAGTCAAAACTCTTTCTAGTTAGACTATTCTAGGCATTTGCCTAGCAAGGGAGACGGGGCTAAGACACTTACAATTCAAGGTCTTGGGACTGAGTGATACCACAACAGGCTTTGTCTCCACCAGGGAAGAAAGAATTATATTCTCATTCTATGTTAGCTAATACATGGTAACCAACATGTAGCAAAAGTTTAGTAAGGGCAAGGTGATAAAAGTTCTTAGGGTACAATAAACCTTTAGCCAGGGGTTGGCAACCTTTTGCCTCCATGAGCCACCCTGGGATCCAAGTAGTGGCCCAGCACCTGCCATAAGCCTCACCCCCCTGGCAAACAGTGGATAGCATGAAAGGAAGAAATAGAAAAAGGCAGACTATGGAATCCTGGGGACACTTCCTCCATTGCTTGGGCTGGAGCACGCTGCTGATTTCCTGAGGTACCACAGGCTGGATCTAATCTCTTCATCGTCTGAATCAGGTCTGCAGGCTGTAGGTGCCAACCCTTGCCCTGGACTGTTGACCTCAGTCCTGCCATGAGAAAACAACATACTGCTTTAAGCCCTTTAGGGTTTTACTGTGTGTTAGTTACCTCATGTCAAAAAGCAAGGGAGCTTATAAGATAACAGCTTTTTCCTAGTGTGGATACAAACTTATTTGCATCTTTTACTGTTATCCATTCCCAGGTCGTAGCTGGCTATGAAATGACTGAATCCTTATATACGTCTTCTTGGTCCAGCCTCAAATTGAGACCCTTGTAGGTCAGTGGCTTTGCTAAAGGCCAGCTATTAAATAATACATTTTAAATGGGTTAAAGGCAAACCTCCCAGTAGATCAAGTTGGTGCTGTGGTAGGATTTTCTAGTAGGCAAGCTGCTTTTAAACATAACACATGAAACTTAACCATCCCAGAATACAATAGATCAGCCAAAGCTACGAAAGGAAGCTAGACATCTTAGAGGAATAGCTCACGACTTAATTTTGGTTCTTATTGGACACACCTACACATTAATTAATGCACAGCAATTATGACACATTAAGTTTAATACAGGTACGAACTTTAATGTGCCGTAATTAGTATTACAGTGAATTAGGGAAGATTAATATTTTTTATGTGATGCTAATGCACAGTAGAATAATTCTACTGCACATTAGCACATTAGCATGGTTTTGCCAGCCATGCTAATGTGCAGTAGAATTACTCTACTGTGCTGTTAGCATCTTGTGTAGATTTGCCCAGTATGTGTTTTGCCACTCAGACCCTATTCAGGATGGACCTTTGAAAGCACTGATAAAGAGACCGGGCAGTTAAAAATGTTTGCTGTTTGCTGTGCTGTAGCTGGTACATTATGAACACAGGATGTAGTTAAATTATAAACTGTTAAAATGCCACATGGTGGCCCAGTTGCAACATCTTGTAGTACTAGGTTGAAGATCTGAGTTGGGTTTCAAAGGTATAGCAAAGTACTTTGGTCCAGTAGTGCTACTGAGGTGTTACACACAGCTGCTTGGCAGGACATTTTATTTCAATCCACTTAAGGGCTCTCAGAGAGATCAAAAGATGTGATGGACTGCAGAAATATTCCCATACCAAATGAATAATGTAGTCCTTTAAAGGTCAGAGAGGATCTGTGTACTCCATATGAGTGGACTAGGAATAAAAAGTATGGAAATTCAGCTGAAATGATGCCACAAGAATGGATCAGATAGTCAGACAGATGGAATACAACATGGTTAATGCAGTACATGCTAGGGGCATATAAAGTAATTAAGGGTAAAGATCAGGCCACATAAGCACTGCTACTTTTTCTTTTTTCTTTTTTTTACCAGAGTACACTGTGAAATTAAAAGGAATAAGGCATAAAAGGAAATATCTTCTACTTCCATTCAAAAACCTCTGACCTGTAGTATTCTGCTGCAGGATTTTATTGTACAAGACCTTAAACAGATGCGCAGACTCAAACAAGACACTAGCTATTAGCTTCTTCAGTATGTTATTAGCTTGGTACATTATGGAGAAGAGGAATTCTCCTTTATAAACTCCTGCCCAGACATAAACTCAAAACTAAAGGGATCGATTAATTTCTTTAGGCAGGATCTATTTAGGATTTTTTTCTCAATTACACTGAAAACATCCTGATGTGTAATTGAGAAAACATCCTGATGTTTTCTGTTGCAGTCTGTATCAGTTATGTAAATTCAGAGAAGTCATTTTTAGAAGCACCCCTCACTGCAAGGGGACAGTTTCTAACAAACAACAGCCTTTTACCAATCATATTACCCATATAACAACTAATGGGTATTGGATGCCAAAAAACACTCAGCTCCTTCCTGAAAATGAAGAAACACAATCTATATTAATCTTGTAAGTTTATAGTTTGCATGATAACAATTATGTGTCTTCAGTAGCCCCTATTTGCAACAGGAACTACATAATCCTTCCAGAGCCACACCTGCACCTAGTATTACTCTGCTGCCAGGACTGAAATGACAGTGGGTGCATCTACACATAAGTGTTTACTGCACAGTTACCGAAATTACTCCTCAGTACAGGTGCACATCTACATGTGCATGCCCATACTGCACAGTAAATATGTTGACTTTTGGAGACTTGAACATCATGCAGGTATCAAATTTACACCCAATCAGTTACTGTGCAGTAATGCCTATGCAGATGCCTTACTGCTCAGGAGTACTGTGTGTGTGGACTGACTTGGAAGTAACTTTAGTCCCAAGTCAATCCACATGTAGTGTTAATGTGCTTTAATGCCTACACATGTAGACACCAGCCTATTCCCACCTACTGTAAAGTAATTTACTGCACGATAAATTTAAGCCATTGTAAATGCATCTGTAGACATGCCCACTGAGGATGAATTTGGCCCAATGAATTTGGCCCTGTGAATCCACAATGTGAAGACAATACAGAGGAACCACTGATTCTTATCTTGCCCCAAACCAGTACAATTCCTTCAAGACACTGTAATACCTGCTGCCATTAATATTTTTCTAAAGTGAAGGGACTCCAAGCTGAATCATTTTTTCCCCATGGAAGTTTTGGAATTAAGGGAAGGGACTGTGAACAGGGAACTCTAGCCCTGTTATGGAAAGGAGAGGGCCAGGTTAAGGAAAGCAGTGGAGCCCCTTTAAGGCTAGGATTTTTGTAGCCTGAGAGAGAGGGTTGCCAGCCTGCAAGGGGGAAAGCGCTAACAACTGTGCCAGAAAGACCAAGACACCAGTGGCCAGAAAACACATGTGCGTACCCATGAGGGAACAGCCAGGGGCCAGGGTGCTGGCTGCCAGTCCTTGGGCTCTGCCTGCTAAGTGCCCCCACTCTGTGGCCACCCACCCCAGGAGGGCATGCAATCAATTACGGCACTTCACTTATAAATAGTTCACACGGAGAAGAGGGTGTTTTATGTGTGGTGAGTAGGGTGGGTGTGGGGGGGGTTCTGCTGGGGAGAGAGGGGTGATGGGCTCTGTTGCTGGGGGGTGAGAGGGGATGGGCTCTCATGTTGGGGAGGGGGGAATCTGTTTGTTGTGAGGGCAATAAAGTGCTCTTCTGAGAACTGTCCGCAGTGAGCATGGTACTGGGGTGGGTGGCAGAGGGTGGGGCTGGGGGTCTGTGGGCAGCTGTCCAAGTGGTCTAAAGCAGGGAGTACAGGAGGAGGTGGTTGGCTAGTGTCTCTCACACCTGGTGCCCTGGCCCCTGCTCAGGGGTGTGCAGCTTTCCCAGGGCCTGGATAGCAGGGGGCCAGCTGGGCCCAGCAGGGCCAGCACTATAGCCAGCAGGAACCCAGGGTGTAGGCATCACTTCCTGGGGCTGAAGCAGCCATGGCAGGGTGAGGCAGAGGCTGAGGTGAGAGAGCCACTGTATGCTGGCCCTGGCCTCTGCCACTGATCCTGGCCAAAAGAGCAGCTAGCTGGAAAGCAGGGAGCAGGACTGCCTTGAAAAGATGGCTGCCAGCTGCTGGTAGGTGCAGCTAGAGCAGGGGTGGCAAAATGTGACCCGCAGGCTGGATGCAGCCCACCAGGCCATTCTGTCTGCCCTGTGGGGCCCCTAAAAAATTTAGAAAATTAATATTTATCTGCCCCTGGCTGCCTGTCATGTGGCCCTCATTGGCTTGCCAAAACTCAGTAAGCAGCCCTCCACCTGAAATAATTGCCTGCCCCTGAGCTAGAGTCTTGAGCTCCCCCTGGTGGCAGCAAGGGCCCACTTCAGGGCTGCAGGAAGTGGGAGCAGTTTTCTTCTACAAGCAACAAATCTGCTCCCATGTCTCTGAACATGTAGATGCCTGCCCGGGAGCTTTTACTCACAAGTAGTTTACTCACAAGAAAACTGGACTTAGGGTTACCATACATCTCGGTTTTCCAGGACATGTCCTCTTTTTTGGCCCTATTTCTCAGTCTGGGCAGGTTTTTTAAAATATAAGCAAATGTCTGGGTTTTTGCCTTGCCTCTACTTTTGCTCAGGGCTAGGGGCAGTGGGGAAGCTGATTGACTGTTGGAAGATCACATGCTCTCCATGTGGGCCCCAGCAGCTGCTGGAAGGTGTGTGTGTGCACCAGCAAGATGCTTGAGCAGCAAGGCTGGGAGGGAGCACTGAGAGGCAGGGGGCAGTGAACAGAGAGTGAGAGGCAGTGGGTTGAGTGTGAGGAGCATCAGCAGGGCTGGGAGGCAGGGAGCTGTGGGTCAGGAGTGAGGGGCACCAGGTGGGAGCAGGGAGTAGTGGGTCAGGAGTGAAGGACACCAGCCAGCAGGGCTGGAGGGGGGTGGGAAAGGGGCTGCGGGTCAGGAGTGAGTGGCACTGGCAGGGCTGGGGGACCAGGGAGCATATCACTGCTCCCCCATCATAGACCCACTCCCCACCCAGTGTCCTCTTTTTTAAAATATGGTAACCTTAAAACTGGTCCTAAATCAAATGCATGTGTAGACACACCCACTGTGAACAAGGTTAGTATATAGTACAGCAACACCTGTGATGTCTATCTTTTAAGCTGTTCAGGCATATGCAGCTTGTTGTTTCTTATGTTCCCAAGGGATTTGCTGCAAGCCTGGAGGGAACTTTACTGGTTTAACAGTTTAATGTTAATTTTGTTATCTGGGAGACATATGGTATACAGGAATCAGAAGGCTCTGTTCTCCAAGGTCCATGTTGTAATATATGGAGTCAAGAAGGAAGCTGCTTGTCCCAGCTAGGTCTTCTGGGCTGAAGGTGTAAGGCTGTGGACAGCATTGGGAGGGTGCAGAGGAGGGACACTCGTATGGTCAAGGGACAGCAGGGCAAACCCTATGAGGAGAAGCTGTAGGACCTGAACCTGTTTAGCCTCCACAAGAGAAGGCTGAGAGGGGGTCTGGTGTCCATCTATAAACTTATCAGGGGGACCAATGGGGAATGGGAGAGTCCCTGTTCCCCCGAGCACTACCTAGAGTCACTAGGAATGACAGCCACAAGTTGATTGAGAGTAGGTTCAGGCTAGACATCAGGAGGCCCTACTTCACAGTCAGGCAGCTAGGATCTGGAACCAACTTCCAAGGGAAGTGGTGCTTACTCCTACCCTGGGGGTCTTCAGAAGGAGGCTAGATAATCACTTAGCCAGGTTCATTTAAACCCTACATTCTTTCCTGCCCATGGCAGGGGGTCAGACTTGATGATCTGCTCAGGTCCCTTCCGACCCTACTAGCTATGAAATTATGAAGCTGTGATATGCAGCCTGCCCACAAGGTGCACTGAAGGAATGGAGAAAGCAGCAATGAAAAAGAATACAAAAAAGAGAGGAATCACGCATGCTTAGCTGTTTCCCTTCCCCCCATTCCAGTAAATCAGAGTCAAAAAGTAAAATGGAGACAAGGCCCCCTTTTGCTCTCTAAAGGCTAGAAGTCTTTTTATATTTAAATGAAAATCTGTCAAACTAATTAAATGAAGATATAACGGTTCTCTAATGAGCACAAAATTGGGACATCATAATGGCCATAAATTCCTGAGAGAGGAGGGGAATGTGTGTGAATATGAATGTCTGTGAGTGCTTTTTTTCAATAACTTCTCAAAGTTCCAGACTGAATTATGTTCTTTGTTTTTACTTTAGACCTTGGAAAACATACAAAGGCTGCAGTACTGCTTAAATTAGATACAAAGTGCTATGTTACTGCAATGTTATGGTTGAGACCTGCACAAACAGACCAGTAAATAATTTAAGGTATGGTTCCTACTGTGACAGGAATTTGGTCATTTTGTAGGTATGTGATGCAGTGTATTTATTGCTTAGTTTTCTGCTTGAATATATATAATACACTTGTTATGTTATGCTTTGAATTCACTGTAGGTAAATATCAACCATGATGCTGCATTAATGTCACTTCTTATTTTTATGCTTATTTTTTTAATAAATATAATTATTGGGATACAGCATGCTGCACAAAATTCTGTCACATATAATTTCCTCTGTGTCAGGGGTGGCCAGAGTTACTCACCCTGGGAGCCACATCTGATCCTTCACTAAAGTTCAAGAGCTGGAGAATGCAAGGGGTGGGGAGGAAGGAGGGAGGTGCTGAGTGACCCAGTGACAGAGTATGGGGGGGTGCCGAGTGACCCAGAGAGAGTGTGTTTGCAGGGGAGGGGTGCTAAGCGACCTGGAGTTTAGCCACTCTGGCTTTCCCTGTGGGGAGTACGTCCCAGGGTAAGCGGCATGGCTGCACCCACCCCAGCAGCCCAGCACCTAAGCCGTCAGTCCAGGAGACATGTGTGGGGCTTCAAGAGTGGGGCGAGAGCCGCAAGTATTTTGCCAGAAAACTGCATGCAGCTCGCAAGCTGCAGTCTGGCCACCACTGCTCTATATCTTGTTCTTTCCACTGTGGTGAGCTTGCCGACAGCAGCCTGGCTGCTACCTTGAAAAAAACCTTCAAGGGATTGGTGGGACATTCCCACCAATCAGATGATGGCTGGGGAGAAGCTTGCCCTGTGCTTACCTGGACCTCTTTGCTGGATGGGAGCAGTGAGTGGCTGCATTGCCAGCCCCACCACTGAGGAGCACGATGTCGGTGCACGGAGCGAGACTCTGGAAGCTGCACAAGACAGCTCGCTTCTCCAGCTCAGTCGGTGCACAAGCAGTCCATGGAGTGAGGACCCTGGGAGCTGCAAGCAGCAGCTTGGGTCTCCAACCCCTGGCATGAGGCCAGGCAGTCTGTGCAGACAGTGCTGCATGGAGCGTCTGGGAGTGGACCAAGATCCTGGGAGCCGCCTGAGGCACCTTCGATCTCCAACCCCTTGCACAAGGCCATGAACACAGTGCATGGGTAGGCACATGGAGTGCCTAGAAGCAGGCCTAGGCCTGAAAGCCATTTGAGGTGGTTTGGGTCCCTATCCCCTGGCACAAAGCCAGAAACACAGTGCACGGACCAGTGTACAAAGGGTCCAAGAGTGGATCGAGCCCTGGTGCCGCACAAGGTGGCTCAGATCTCCAACCCTGAGCAAAAGGCAGAGCCCCCAGGGGATGTGATGGTGCCTAGGGCTCCAAGTGGGCTGGTGGCACAAAGAAAGCCCGAGGCAGCTAGGGCCCTGGTGAAAAAGGAGGTGACTCACTGAAGAGAGCGAGAGCGCCCCCACCACCGGGTCCTGGAGTCATAAATTACTGGGGAAGGGGGAATTTAGGGTGACCACAGGAAGGGTAGCCCAGAGGAGAGTGCTCCCTGGGTTTGGGGTTTTCCTTGATGGGCTGTTTCAGCTGGGTTGTGGAAGGGCCTGAAGGGCACTGGGGAATCTCCTCTCTGTCACTAGAGCACAGTCACTGCTCCAGGACAGCCTGGGCCCTGGGTGTCCCTGAAAGATGTTAGTATTCATTGTTCCTGTGACTTATTTTGTATGTTAGTGCCTCATATTTTGTGCATTTGTATTTCATGATTGTGAGCTTGTATTTTAGTATAGTTTAATATTGCCATAATCTTCACTGAAGCCCTTTTCTTAGTTCTTTCATATTATTTGCCTGTGTTCTGAGTGGTGGTAAAGAATTTATCTATCTATCTATCTATCTATCAATCTATATTGCATGAAATTCATGTTGTTGTGTGTATGTACACATATACATCGTCAGTACACAAGTGGTGCATATACATACATACATACATACATATAAATACAGTGAAAATTAAACAAAACAAAAAGCTTCGAAACAGCTTTGAAACAAAATGAGGGCATTTGAAATGTTTCAAAAGTTTCAAACCGTTTCAAGTTTTGAAGCAGCCCAGTGTCAGGTGGCAGGGGAGAGCCAGGGCTGTGCTCTGAGTGGCTCCGCAACCACATGAAACTCAGCCAGGCAGCAGGAGGCGGAGCGCAGCCCTAGATCTCCCCACCTCCCACCGCCATGCTGAGCTCCCTGGGGCTGGCGGAGCTGATTGGAGCACAGCCCTAGCTTTGCCTGCCTCCTGCCACTGGGCTGCACTCTATGGGGCTGGCGAAGCCAATCAGAGCACAGCCCTGACTTTGCCGGCCTCCCATGGCTGGGCTGCACGCCATGGGGCTGCGCAACTGCATGGAGCTCAGCCCGGTGGCAGGAGGTGGAGCGCAGCCCTGGCTCTGCCCACCCCCCACTGCTGGGCTGAGCTCTGTGGGGCTGCAGAGCTGCTCAAAGTGCAGCCCACTGGTGGGAGGTGGGCAGAGCCAGGGCTGTGCTCTGCCTCCTACCGCTGGGCTGAGCTCCATGGAGCCCAATGCTGGGCACAGGCTGCACCCAGCACCAGTTCCAGGCGGCAGCAGCAGCCTCCTATCATCTGGTGCAGATCCAGAGCCCCACACCCCCAGGAGGAGTCCAGCACAGCCCCACAGCCCTCCCAGGGGTGCAGACCCCCGAATCTGCATGCCAGATGACAGGAAATTGAGTTTCTTAAGTCTGAGCTCTGGGGAGCAGGCTCCTCCTTCCGGTACCTTCCCCCTGCCCCCTATAGTTCCTAAGTGTCTGCTGATGGCATGGAGCAAGCACTGCAAGAAGGAATCACTTACACTACTGCCCATAGTTTCTGAAGGCCCTGGGAAAGCCCCAGACCGCACCCACCTCCACTGTCTAGCTGGAGACTGTAGGCAGCAGCTGCACAGAGTACTGGGCTTGGCTAGGGATAGCAGCAGTAGTTCGCAGGTTCCTCCTCCTTCCAACTCCTGCTCCCTGCTCAGCTGCCCCCCTCACTTCAGGTGTTCCCCACTGGCAGGGAGGAGGCACTGGAAGGAGGAACCTCTGCACCACCACCTCTGTTTCTAGCCTAGCCTGGCACCCCATGCAGCTGTTCCCCTGTAACCCACAGGGGGAGCTCTGGGGTTCCCCCTTGCCTGTATCAGCCAAGGACAGTGACAGTGTCAGGGAGTGGGTTGCTCCTTTCATCGCCTGCTCCTGACCAGCAGGCATCACAGTAGGCATGTGGCAGGTTCAGAAAAAGAAACACAGGCTGCTGCTGTCACTGTCCCTACAGCACCCCGGACAGCTGCAGCCTACCACAGGAGTAAGGCAGGGGTGTCTCTGGGACTCCCCTCTGCCTGGGTCAGAATATGGGTGCATCTGCACTGCTGAACTCCTGCAGTCTTTCTGCCCCTATATATGCAGTAGAGACAATGGATAGGTTTAGCAACAGGTGGTGGCGAGATGCTCCTGGAACCCCTAGCTGGCACTGAGCCTTGTGGGAGAGGGTAGGCAGGGGGGACAACACTCTGAATATAGCAAATAAAGAAAGAATAGGCAGGATGCCAGCATGAAGTCAAACTAGGAAAAAAGACAAGTGAACATACAGCACCATCCTGCAATATTCCTAGGACTGATAAACAACAGCAACATAGGGTCCACTCTCATCATTGTTCCTACTGTAAGAGCTGCAGTTGCACCTAATTAGGAAAAAATTAACCCTTCAGTTCTCATGCTTCAAGTCTGGTCACCAGCTGGAATCAGAAAAGCCTCTTTTCTCATCACACATTGCTGCTCAAATCAATGCATTAGAGGGTATTTCCTGAAACCACCTGTACTGAGACATTGCTGAAGCAAGATGCTAGAACGCATGGCCCATTGATACATTCCAGTATTGTGGTTCCCATGATCCGAGTTACTAGAAGTATTTATGGGTAACTCAAGAGTTTGCCTACAGAGCACAAAATATTTTATTCCATTTTGATAAGTTATTTGAACTTTTATTGTAAGCCACTCTAAGCCATTTTGGAAAGGGCAGCATACAAACCTAATGAATGAATAAATTATTCTGTGCAGAGATCTCATAACTAGGTTTGAACAAACCAAATCAGATACTAGCAGCAGAACAGTTTCATAAGCGTGGAACTCCATCCTATTATGAAGCTGGGTACATTAACGTGGGCACCGTGTTATACTAATATGGCTATATTTCTTCTGGTAACAATTTAGTTTATTTAGAGCTAGTCTGGGTGTCTTAATATGGCATTGCCCTGTGATTTGTAGATATACTGTAAAATGTAAGGGATCAGAGATGAAGCTATCAGCATGCATTGGCTGTTCCTAGAAATGAGCCAATAGGAGCCTGATTTTCCTCAAAACTGAACTAGTTTACAGGCCAGTAACTTGCTGGGTAAATGAGTAGAAAGTGACAGTGAGGGAGAACAAGGATGTTCATTAGACAATTGTTCTATTGCAAGCATTTATCTCCACCATTACTGAAGCTTTGATGCTTTTAAGGAGGGAACAGTACAATGAAAGAGCAAAAACTATTAATTTTCCTACCTCCCCCACCCCCAAAAGAAGTTAATCTAATGTAGTGATAAATGATGCTGTATTATTGCAAAGATATAGATTTTAGCCAAATCGCCCCCATGAACCCAAGTGAGATGAATGGCTTTCAATTTATAGGATAGGCCTGATTTTTCAGAGGTGCTGAACACTCACAGCTCCAGTGGAAATTAGTGGGAATTGTGTATATCTAATATTCTGCATATATTTAACACATTACTAGACATGACCGCTTCTCTCCCTGTGCAGAGTTGCCAGCCTTAAGTGTTCTAAAAGATATGAGCCAGGCCACGAAAAAAATTAGAATGACTTAATAACCCCTAAAATAATTAAAGTGAATAATAAATCTGATGTTGTTTTAATTGCTTCTAATGCTTTGAGTCTCCTGGGATAAGGGGATAACTTTTTTTTTTAAGTGAAAGCCTCAACAATCACATGACTCTGGGAGCTGAGACATTAAAAATCATGAGCGGAGGAGTAAATCTGCACTGTTCTTGTTTGTTTTTTTTAGAAGCGCCCTGAAAAGTATGCAACTCTAGAGTAAACTTTGTTCTTTGTAGTGATGGAATGAAATCAAACCTGTGAAGTGCTCAGAAAGCAAAAGATCAGAGTATCAAGCCTGAAAATAAATAATGGGTGGGAGTAGAGAGAATGAGAGAGAAAGATTTACTGAATGTTTCGGGACTGGTTCAGATGTTCCATTTTTTATTCATTTATAGAAGTGTGCATTAGTCAGGGCAGTGAGGAGTTTTTGATCTGTCTACCTATGTTCTTATCTAGACAAGGATTTCCACTGCCAAGTTGTACAGTCAGAGCTGTCTGGTTTTAGACTGGCCAGCATCTAAACCTGACACGTAGCTCACTAAACTCGATCAATGAATGCTTTACTACGGACTTTTATGGGCTTTCGACCAAGGTCCCAATTTACGTTTGAACCATATTCACCAAATCTTTACTCACATAAGTCACCTGTTCATTTCCATGGGTCATTTGTTTGAAAAAGGAGGATTTGAAGGCTCATCTGTCTATTAATAAGTCCCAATTAGAATGAATTCATTTTGATTAGTCTAAATCTTTTCTAGCAGAAGCACAAAGGTTTTCCCAGGAAAGGTTAAGAGGAAAAGAAAAGCAGAACAATGGAAGATGTTTCCATTATAATGGAGCTTGCTTTATATTTGGGAGATTTTTTTTTAAATAACTTTTTCTTTCATTGAAGGGAGTTACTGGATTTTAATGACTCTTGTCCTGCTCTTCACACCATTCCCTCCCCCACCCCCACTTCTGCAATCTCTCCAGCCTCCCCATTGAAGAAGTGCTTTGCCTTTCTTCTTATTACAGTTAAATGATGCCATACCTCAGAAAGCATCATCAGGTCCTCTCCCCTCCCCCCTTTGTACTTCTCAGAAAGCTGATAGGAGGGCAAACAACCATCAGATGATAATGACTACCTGATGATTAGAGGGAAAAGTCCCATCTCTCCAACAGCCCTCATACAGCTATCAGTTTTCACTGTAATTTTCATTCCCTTTCCTATGATCAAGCCTGCCATTATACTGGGTGCCACGTACATCTGTACATTTCAAACATCCCCTACAGCCTGGAGCATCTGGGTATTTTTCTCTTCCAATGCAACGCACATCTTTCAGTGTGATTTGAATGGCATGAGAGATTCCTTCCACTGACCACTTTCTGACCCTATTTTGTATCTGCAGGTTTTTCCCACCACGTTTATGTATTTATTGCAGCCCACTTGTGTGCTAGTGTAGGAATATGCAAACAGCCATCATGAAAAAAGTCAATATGCTCTTTGGAAACTGAGCAGAATCAGGCATCTTGGAATGTCTGAGCAACTCGAGGCCTGTTGAGACGGCTCAGCCCAAGCTTCACATCAGTGATGCCTTGGGTGTACTTAACTCGAGAAAGTAGCTGCCCAATTTCATGGTCAGACCTGCCTTATTCATGGGCCTACTGAAGCACAAACGCCCGCCTCTCCCATGCCTCTGGTTACCTGAGGGGCCTCAGTGTCCCCACCCCTCTGGGCTGGTTGGGTGCAGTGGCAACGCGTAGGGGGTGCACGTGGCACCCCCTGAGACTGATTGCCACCGACGCTGCCATCAGTGTCAGCAGGCAGTCCCCGCTCGGCCCGCCCTCACCGCCAATGTCACCATGGCCATCTGCAGGCAGTCCCCACTCGCCGCTGCCATGCCCCCACTGCTGACACTACTGCCACTACCTGCGGGCGGTCACTGTGCCCCCCCAGCCTCAGGAGGCACAAAGATTTTATGACTGGTTGTGAGGGCTTTTGGTCATGTGGTCCTGCCCCCCACTGCCAATTGGTAGAGAGGGGTAGAGAGGGGTAGGGCCACATGATGGGCAGCCCTATCATACAGTCAGTGGTAAGGGGTAGGAGCAGAGGCAGCAGCCATCTTGGGCTGCCCTTCTTGCAGGCAGTCCCCCATCCCTCCTTCTCCCATGGTCGGCTGCACAGCTAGGCCACAGCACTGTGAGGACTTCCGGCACCCTCTGGGGAGTCAGCATTTTATTTTCAGCAAGTTTTTTCTTTTCATTTTTTTCCATGGATTTTGCTGACATTGGCCACTTTTGCTAGATTTTGCAATTCCTGCAAAATTTGCGAAATTGCCATTTTGGTAGGTCGCGCATGAAGATGCATCTCTGAAGGCAGTTGCTTTGGCAACATCTCATGGTTTGTGTAACCAGCAGACTTTTTCTAATGAGTCAAACAGCCATACACATTTGGAACAGATAACACCCATTTTGTACCCCTAGCAAATCTACTCCATCACCATCTCCAAGGCAGGTTTATTCTAATCCACCCTGAAATGTTTTTGCTTTCTCATTTGAAGGCCCATAGTTGGGATTTTCAGAGAGATCTAAGGGAGTTAGCATCCAGCTGTCATTGATTTTTCAGTAGGAGTTATCTTCTTTTTTAGAGCCCTTTGGAAATAAAGGCCAGATATTTTTAAAAGGCACTTGGAATGCTAATATAACTGTCCATCTACATTTGGTCAGGTAGCTGCAGATTGCATCTGCCGACAAAGCCACTGCAGCGATGCCTAAGTAGCTATTGAGATATTCAGTATTATATGTAGCTGTACGTTCCTGCCAGGTCAGTTTCTTTGCAGAATGGAAATGCATTAAAACATTATAGCTGCATAGGCATTGTTTTGACATGTCCTGTAAAATAAAAGGAATTACATGTCTCTCTGCTACTGAGTGGGATAACAATGTGGTTATTCATATCATGGGAAAGATGCTATCTCCATTCACGCAGGCCACTAACATGCCCTTAGATGACAAGCATGTTGGGAAACTAGTGACCAAGAGTAGACTTGAACTGGTAAGTTTTTGGTGATTTAAAAAAAAATTCACATGTGTTGGTTAATGTTCTCATATGCTTTTGGAAAGTGCTACTTGAAAAGAAAACTGCCACCTAAAAGGCCCCCACTAAAAATACAAGCTGAGAATTAAACAGTATTTTTTAATTTACATCACTCTGTAGAAGGAATCTAAGCCCCTATCTTGCTTATTCATGAGTATGCGAGTGAGGGGGTTTCTTAATAAAAAAAAAATCATTCTTGAGAAGCTGTTGCTATGAAACTCCATGGCTCACAACAGATGGCAGAGAGAACTGTTCTCAGCCTCTGGCTCTGAAGCTGTCCGCTCAAGCATGCCATTAACATTCCTTGCATACCTCAGGCTCTGGCAGCTTCAGTACAGGGCAGCCAGTCCCCTAGCTAGACAAGCTCAGTGCAGGCAGCTCCACTGCCATTTTTCAAGATGCTCTGAGCTGCAGCCATCTCAGACAAGTTTGGGGCTGGTTTTGTTGCCTCCTCAGCTTTCGCCACCAAATGTGTCAACTGGAAAAATACGCTTTTTTTGGAAAGCAAAATGAAACTCCTCTACCAGGTCAAGACACTTTGTAGAGTTTTCTATGCTGCTCTGGGTATGTTAACTACTGTCTTGACCCTGATAGTTGCTGAGCATTTTCACATCGGGCTCTTACAGATCATTTTTGTTTGATGTTGAGAAGACAGGAGTAAGTCAAGGAGCCAGCTTCCTCAGCTCTGAGGATCACTATTACCTTTGCCACACATTTGGGTGCCCACACAGACAGGCAGCTCTTCATTCTGGGCAGCTATGTGATGCCCAGAGCAGAGCCAGCTGCCACAGTGCCAATCGCAGTAGCACAATCAGTGGTTGCTGCAGTTGCAGCAATGTTTGTGCCCTTGAGAAAGGTGGCAGAGGGGGCTGCTGCTCTTGTTGACCCACACTCCATAGCTATGGGGGGTTCAGCACTTTACAGAGGCAAGATCACTTCCTTAAAGAGCTTAAAGGAGACCTATAGAGGACAGAAGAGGAAGACAGAGATTGGGTGTGGGAGAACAGCAGCAAACAATGGGAAGGGAAAGAAGCATTGATGGAAAAGCAAATAGAGAAAAGGGCGGTGCAGTAATGGAAGAGGCTAGAGGTGGAGGAAGATAATTCACTCCAGGAAGAAGGAACAATGTGATAAGCTGTGTAACCATTGTTTTGTATGCAAGTCAATATACTCTTGTTCACTGGCAGACCACTGATTAATAATATGACAACATTGCCCCAAAACAGCTAGACACTGTGTGCCACATAGGCACAGCCCCTGCCTGGAATCTGCAATTTCTCTCACTTTAGTGACAGTGGGAGAGTCTACACATGCAATTAATGCACCTGAATTTTCTGTGCAGAAAATTCAGGTGCATTAAACTGGGCCCCTGAGTGCATTTGATCATGTGCCTATTAGGGACAAATTTGCTGTGGATGGGAGATGTTCAGTTTAGGGCTGTTCCAGCCCTGCTCTTCCCCCCTGCAGATGCCAGGGGGAGCTCCAGACTGCCCTGGGTGCCAGCCTTGGGCCTGGGAGAAGGTACAGGGGATGGTGTCAATCTCCACAGGTTGGGGAGAGCTGTCCCAGCTGCTGAACCGCTAGCTGCCTCCCAGTCATGTGGAGATTGTGATGGTCCTAGTGTCCATGTTGCTGCAAGGCAGCATCCTGATGAGCTGAGACAGCTCTCCCAGGCATGTGGAGAGAAGGGTCCCAATCTCTGTATAGCTGGATTGGGACCTATCCAACCCAGCCATCCCAGCAAGCCAAAATATCCCAGCAAACATGTCCTGTAAAATGTCCTGCCAAAACAGCTCTCCCTGCCTCTGTGGTCACCTAGGCTGGCTGGGACCAATTTGCTCTGTGGATGTGTGGAGAGGAGTGGATGTGGTATACCTTGATTGTAGCAAGGCTTTTGATATGGTCACCCACAACATTCTCACAAGCCAGCTAAGGAAGTACTGGCTGGATCAATGGACTTTACAGTGGATAGAAAACTGGCTGGAGCATTGGGCTCAGAGAGTAGTAATCAATAGCTTCATGCCTAGTTGGAAGCCAGTATAATGTGGAGTGCTCCACAGATCAGTCCTAGGGCCAATTTTGTTCAATGTCTTCATCAGCGACCTGGAAGATGGCATAGAGGGCACCCTCAGCAAGTTTGCAGATGCCACCAGGCTGGGGGGAGTAGTAGATATGCTGGTGGGTAGGGTTAGGATTCAAACTGACCTAGACAAGTTGGAGGATTGGGCCGCAAGGAATCTCATGAGGTTCAACAAGGACAAGTGCAAAGTCCTGCACTTAGTGCAAAACAATCCCATGTACCAGTACAGGCTGGGGGCTGAGTGGCTAAGCAGCAGCTCTACAGAAATGGATCTGGGGATTACAGTGGACAATAAGTTGAATATGAGCCAGCAGTGTGCCCTTGTTGCCGAGAAGGCTAATGGCATACTGGGCTGCATTGGTAGGGGTGTTCCCAGTAGTTCAAAGGAAGTAATTATTCCCCTGTATTCAACACTGGTGAGGCCACATCTGGAGTACTGTGTTCAGTTTTGGGCCTCCTGTTACAGAAATAATGTGGACAAATTAGAGAGAGTCCAGTGGAGGGCAACAAAAATGGTTTGGACAGTGGGGACATGATGTATGAGGAAAGGCTGAGGGAACTGGGATTATTTAGCCTAGAGAAGAGGAGACTTAGAGGTGACTTAATAGCAGCTTTCAACTACCTGAAGCGGGGTTCGAAAGAGGATAGAGCTAGACTGTTCTCAGTGGTGGCAGATGACAGAACAAGGAGCAATGGTGTCAAGTTGCAGCAAGGTAAGTTTAGGCTAGATATTAGGAAGAATTTTCTCACTAGGAGGGTAGTGAAACACCAGAACAGGTTACCCAGAGAGTTGGTGGAAGCACTATCCTTAGAGTTTTTCAAAATGCAGCTAGACAAAGCTTTGGCTGGGATGATCTAGTTGGGGCTGTGCCTCCTTTGAGCAGGAGGTTGGACTAGATGACCTCCTAAGGACCCTTCCAACCCTAATTTCTATGATTCTCTGATCTTTTTAGAATCAAAGATATTTGGCACTGCCATCACCAATGACTTGAAATCATAAAAATAAATAAGCAGAGTGATTTTCATCTCACCATTTGCCAGCTGTGTGGAAACCCTGGCAAACCAAAAGACACCTGATTAAACTGTTGACACACAATGTGTTTTCCATGATTTCTAATTTAGTGTGTATGTCTCCGGAGCTGCATGTGCAATAATTCCTAGAAACGTCATTATGAACTTCCAAAAAGAAATAACTGCTTTGGATAATATCATGCTGAAAATGAGCCCACACACTGCCTTGATGCATGCCCAGCCAACTAAATCTGTCTTATAATTAATTTCATTCATAAAGGTGGGATTTATTTGACTTCATTTTTTTCACTCTGTCAAAGCCAATGTGAAATTACATTAGTCCTGGAGGAGGAGGATTAGGCCAAAATGGTCTTTGAAGAACTGTGCTGGCCCTTTGCTTTTATAAAAATGCCAGCAGCTAGCTTACTCACTCGCTTGCTCTCAGAATAACCCATGTCCTCCTAGGAAATGAGAACCACTACGCACTGAGGGGCTGACCCAAAGCCACGGAAGCCTGTGGGAATCCTTCTATTGACATCAATAAGCTTTGAATCTGACCCTAGTGACAGACTTAATGCATTTTCTCTAGAGCCCAAGTATCATACTTTATCCCAAGGTGAATAGAAGATTTTTCACGATCTTTGTTGGTGCTGCTGTTGTTGTTGTTATTCATGTGTGGACAACAACAGAGGCTGTCTCAAGGAAGAATGGATTTATAGTTAAAGCACTGGACTTCATACCACCCACATCTGTATTTGAGCCCTGATTTTACCATGAAATTCCTTAGGGAAGTCGCTTATGGCAAAATTTTCAACTGCTTAGTGCTCACAACAGGCACTAAATTTTCAGCACCCAGTTCTCCCATTAGACAAATTGTCAACATTTCTGCACTTTTCATTGTGATTAACACTTGAAAAATGTAACTCCAAATAACATGGCCTCTGAATACCTCAGCACTCTTAACACATAGGGAGCTTGTACACATGACAATGTCATGATGTACATATGACCAAAATTTCCCTTTCTGTGGCTTAATGGCATCACAGATTACACATACCTGGATGCTTTGCACCCTGTCCAACAGGGTGACCCCCTTGGGCGCGTGGAAGACTGATGCAAAGTAATTATTTAGGATCGAGTTTCTCAACCTGTGGTACATGTACCCCTGGGGGTATGCAAGACACTGGCAGGAGGTATGTGGGTGCTGAAAACCCCCATAGCAAGGGGGCACCACCACTCCTCCCACCACCACTGGGTTCATGTCTGATCATTTGCCCCACTCCAAGCTGGCCACAGGTTGCTGAAGGAGGGGGAGGGCTGGCACACAGATACCCACACATTCCTCACTGACCCAGTCACAGGCAGGTAAGTTTCTTCCATTATCCTCCCTGGACTTGTGGGGGGGTGAGGGGCAGACCAAGACCCCCACAGTGCAGGAGGGAGTGCAGTAGGGGCAGGGCGCTGCCCCACTCCCTCCTGCACTGTGGGGATTGCACCACAACCTGGCCCACCCGGGGCCCCATTCATCACACGCGGGAGGGAACTGGCTGCCACTGCAGGCTGGGGCTGACAGTGGCACTGGGCTCTTCCTGGTGCTCAGGGTGGGCTGTGGTGATGGGAGGGGGGCTGCTGCCACCCCAATATTCACCATAGCCCTCCTCAACCTGCTCCCCCAGTGCTGCCGCCAAATGCCGGAAAAATCCTGGTGCCATTGCCAACCCCCACCTGTATCCAAGCTGGACTCTGGGCAGCTGCAGCAGGCAGTGGGTGGTCTGCAACCCCGGCACCTGCTCCATACTGGCAACTGCACGCGCGCCTCAGAGCAGAGAGTGGGGGCGGGGTTGTGCTGCCTCAGACCCTATCCCGACTCTCTGCTCTGAGGTGCACATGCAGTTGCTGCTGGCACAGAGCTGATGCTGGGCTCTGTAGTCTGGCACAGCTGTTTGTAGCCAGCCTGGGCTCTGGGCAGCTGCAGCAGGCAACGGGCAGGCTGCAAACAGCTGCACTGGGCTACAAAGCTCCAGCATCTGATCCATGCTGGTGACAACTGCACACTAGGCCTGTGCAAGTCAGCAGCGATCTGATCCGGCTTTGGATCCAGCTGCTTTGGATGGCAGTGACAATCCAGAGCTCCGGACCGGGTTTCACCTTGATCCAACCGAAGCTTCAGAGCTGCCTCGGAGATCTGGCCATAGGGTATAATAGGGAATCAATGAAATAGCTATAACTTTTTTTTTTGTCTGATTTGGATGAAGCTTGCCAGGATAGTAGCCTCTGCTGAGAGCATGAAACCTGCCAAGTTTCAAGAAGATCGGTGCAGGGCTTTGGGGGAAACTGTACCCCAAATTCTGGAAAGCCGAACTCATGTCACATCTATATGTTACATCACAGGGAAGTGAAAACTGCAGGGTTGGTAGCTCTTACCGAGGCCACAAAGCCTGCCAAGTTTCAAGAAGATTGGTGCAGGGGTTTGGAGGTGCTTGGCCCCTCAAGCTGCAGACAAGTAAAACTCATGTCATGGGTGACACTGCATGTGTTAAGGCGCAGCGGGGAGACAGCTGCAGGGATGGTGGCCCCTGCTGAAGCCATAATGCCTGCCAGCTGTGGAGGATATTGATCAGTGCAGCTGGGGTCTGCGGCCCTGCACCCCTAGCTGCTGACAGACAAAACTCCTGCCAAGACTGTGTCTGTCTTGGGGCAGTTGATTGTCTGTATTGAGTCTTTCCTCTCCTTAGCCTGGTTTTGTAGGTGCTAATTGATGCTGGTTAAGTCCTTATGTAGTAGCCAGGTCCTGTGTATTGAGCTGGTCCCTGAGTCCCTGGTCCCTGGGTGAATCATGATTGACTGATTGGTAACTGGGAACACAGCAGATTAGCAGCCAGGCCTGCAGCAGTGTTTCCCTGCCGCCCCAAGACAGACACAGTCAGTCCCGCAGCACCCATGGCACCACATTTGCTTGTCCACAGCTTGAGGGGCAGTTCTCCCCAAACCCCTGCACCAGTCTTCTTGAAACTTGGTAGGCTTTGTGGCCTCAGTAAGAGCTACCACCCCGGCAGTTTTCACCCTTGTGTGGTGTAACACATAGATGTGACAGGAGTTTTGCTTTAAAAAATTTGGGGTGCTCTTCCCCCAAACCTCTGCATCGATCTTCTTGAACATTGGCAGGCTTCATGCTCTCTGCAGAGGCTACCACCCCTGAAAATGTCATCCAAATTGGACAAAAAACAACAAAGTTATAGATATTTTATTTTCCCCCCGTTATAACTGATGGCCGGATCTTGGAGGTGGCTCCAAAGTGCTTCGGGAAGCCGAACGAGGCAGCGCTGCAACCTGGACGTGCTGGTTCCGACCCCGAAGTGCCTGAAGCTTCTCCGGATCTGAAGCTCTGTCTGAAGCCTCGCACAGCCCAACTGCATACACACCTCAGAGCGGACAGCACGGATAAAGCCACTCTCTGCTCTGAGGCCCCTGTGCAGTTGCTGGTATGGAGTGGATGCCCGGGCTGCAGAGCCTGAGCATCGGTTTGCAGTCTGCCCACTGCAGCTTCCCAGAGCCCAGGCTGGCTACAGGCAGAGATTAGCAGCAGCACCAGGCTTTTCCAGGCTGCGCTGCCTCAGGGGACCCCCCCGCCTCGTCCGCTACCACATACACCTACCAGTATGGAAATGATACCAGAGCCTGGAGCAGCTATTTGCAGCCTCCTGGCTGCAGCCAGCCTGGGCTCTGAGTCGCTGCTGCCAACCACAAGAGCCTGGGCTGTTTGCAGCAGGGCTAGCAGCCTCACAGCCACCTGCTGGGAACAGCCCGGGCTCCATGGCTGGCAGCAGCTACCTCCTTGTCTGTCTCTCTTTCTTGCCCTCTTTTCCTCTGTCTCTCTCTCTCACCCTCTTTCCCTGTCTCTTTTGCCCCTTCCTCCTCTCAAAACTATGGCAAAAAATTTAGCACGCTGCACATTGCAAAGCACTTTAAATTCCCCAGTAATAATTTGGCATTCAGGAGGATTCTGCCCTCCTAGCTTTGGCCAACATCACCTCTACCCAGGTACATACTTGAGTTACCTGGTGTAAAAGGTAGCAACCCTACCCACACTAAATCGGACATCTGTCATATCACTGCCTTATATACACAGCCCTTCTTCCAACATCTGGCACACATTAGTCTGTAAATATAAAATCCCCTGGAAAATTGAGTGTTTGGGTACTTATTAAAATTTTCAGACGTTAGTGGGTACTTGCTACTTAAAAGGTTGAGAAACACTGATTTAAGAGATTGGCCTTTTCCTGAGCATCAGATATCAGCTGCCCCATTTGATCTAGCAGAGGTCCAATGTTGCCTTTGTTCTTTCTCCGACTTCCCACATATCCGAAGAAGGACTTTTTGTTGTCTTTGATTCCTGTGGCTAGCCTGAGTTCGGTTTCTACCTTGGCTTTTCTGGTCCACTCTCTACAGGTGGGGGCTAGTGCTGTGTAGTCCTCCTTGGTGACGATTCCTGTTTTCCATCTGGTGTAGACTTCTCTTCTTAGTTTCAGGAGGTCCAAAAGTTCCCTATTGAGCCAACGGTACCCCAGCCCACTGACTGCATTTCCTGCGGGATGGAATGGACTTTCCTTGTGCTTCAAGGATTGTGTTCTTAAGGAACAACCTTTCCTCGTGGACTCCCCTTTATAAGGGCCCGTGGTCTCTTAGTGCCTGACTGACCAGTCTCCTGAGTTTGTGAAAGTCAGCCTTCCCAAGTTTGGAAAGTCAGCCTTCTCAAAGGCTTTGGGAATCTTTTCAATCTGTTTACATCCTTCTTGAAGTGTGGGGTCCAAGACTGGACACAGTACTCCAGGTGAGGCCTGCTCAGCACAGAGTAGAGCAAAAGAATCACTTCCCTTGATTTTCAAGTGACACTTCCGTTAATACAATCCAGTATGTGGTTGATGTGTCTTTCAACAAACGAGCATACTGGGGGTTTATATACAGCTTATGGTGTACTTTAACCCCCAGTCCTTCTCTACAATACTGCAGCCTAGCCAATCAATCCCCAATCTGCATTTGTGCATGCATTTATTCTGTCCCATGTACAGGACTTTGCACTTGTTCTTGTTGAATCTCTTCTGATTGACTGTGGATCATTTTTTCAGACTCTCTAGGTCATTCTAGATCCTAAACCTGTCCTGCAGAGTGTCTGCAACTACACCCAACTTGGTGTTGTCTGTAAATTTGCTAGGTGTGAACTCAATCCCATCATCCAAATCATGAATGAAGATTTTGAACAATACTGGACCCAAGGCAGACCCTTGAGTAACCACCTCCTCCCAACTAGACAGGCTTCCTTGTTTTCACTTGCATCTTTAGATTTACACATATGCTAATTATGAAAAGCATTAAGTGTAAGCTTTACTTTGAATTTGTGCTAAGACCACCCTTCATTAATACACTTAAGCAAAAACTTAATATTAAGTATATGCTTGAGTGCTTTGTTGAATAAAGATGGAGTTGAACACATCCAGTTATACGTATATACTCTGTTGCACTGGAGTTCACATCAGTGCAAATTGAGTATAAAAGGGCACGTCTACACAAGACGCTTAATGCACAGAAGACTAATTTCTACTGTGCATTAGCACAGTGGGCAAAACCCATGCTGATGTGCTAATGCACAAATTTAGTCTAATGTGTATTAACATCACTAGAAAAGTTTTGTCTATGCTAATGAGCAGTAGCACCTATTATGATGCATTGTTAGTACCTGTCATTACAGATACTAAACTTACTGAGCAGTAATTATGGCACATTAATGAATATGCAGATGTGCCCACTGGGCATTAAACCAGAGGTGATATTATCAGCATTAAAAACTTTTACAAGTCATGTAAATACAAGTCATCCCACCAGGAAACCCAAAATGCAGTGATCTTTCCTAGAACTGAGTTCTTGAAAGCACTCTACATCGTGAGATTTTTCTATAGAACCTCAGCTGAACATGTTCTAATCCTACAAACTCTAAACCATCCCTTTTTCTTTACCTGTCCCCTCTCTTTGTGTCACTCACCCATGCATCCACCCACCCACACACTATTTTAGTTAAAATGACAAAAGATTCTCTTCTCTCTCTTCTGTCAGAACATAAAATCCCTGTCCACTTTTTCTAATGAGAAAAATTTGTGCCTACTGGGAAATGGGACACCAATCAATTCACTGCCCTGTTACACAAACAAAATACTGAACCTTTTCCACAGCGGTATAAAACACAGTATCAGCAATTTCTTGCAGATTAAAAACTTTCCCAAGTAAATATCTTCTGCATGTTAATACCAGATGTGAACAAAGCAAAGGGGCCTTTAGGTCTCATGAACCTTATCTTGGAGTTCAAAAACTGAATGAGTGGCAAAAAGTAGGTGGACAAAATATTGCTTAAAAGCACATAAATATTTGCTTGAGGCTGGGGATTTAGTTTTAACAGATATGAAGCTGGCTAGATACATGTATTACACCACCCTTCTAGGTAGGGACTGAATCGGGGACCTCAGCGTATGATTCTCTACTGAGCATGAAGCAAAATTGCTCAATCCTGTTGGGTGCCCCAAGATCAGCACTGGGCCACCCACCATTAGAGCCACCATAAGAGGATACGTGGGCCAGCAACTATTAGAGGAAGACAGAGTAATGTACTACGAGAGTTATACATACAAGGGGACCATATGGAAACTATGTACACAAGCATGAGAGCAGACTTGATTACTTGAGTAATTGTTTTCGATCCGAGCCTTCAAGAGGCCAAGAAGCGATTACTACACTCTAGCAGCCTCCCACTCTCATGTATCAGTATCATTGCACTTCAAAATGGTGGTGGGGGTGCTTTAACTACAGCTCATCTCAGAGTTGCTCTAATTAAAGAGCCACCCCCACCCCTGGACCACCTGTAAAAGTGCCCTGTGTGTGGTCAGGAGAGCAGCCTTCCACATACTGCACACATAAAGGAAATGCCAGGGGAGTGCCTATAGCAACTGAAGCTATGGGAGGAATTCCAGGCTTCTGTTGGGAACTCTGGGGAACCTGATCTACCTTACACCAGGAGCTGTTTTAGCTCTGCAGTTGCTCATACTCCACAAAAGGTGACTGAAATCCACTTTTGCCCCCAACCCTGTCCCCAAGCGGTACTGAGTATGCCCAGGATGTTCAGCATAAAATCCAGCCCTAAAGCTTTGTACCTAACCATTTCCTTCCTGCGTTTGCAGGAAAGCAAATAGAAACTGAAATCTGGAATAGCCAACAATTCCCTGGAGATATATTCTGGGCAAGAACATTCCCCATTATTGTAAAGGTTTGGCTTTCAAACCTGAAATGAGATCCATGTGTCATAATTAGAATCTCATTGTGATGGTGTCAGTCTCAAAGATTGGTGTTATTCCCAGCAGATCTCAGTGGTGGCAGTGGCCATCCTTCATGGTCAAAGATGGTCATTCCCATGGGCAAAGTAAAGGGTTGTAAATGAGTCCATTGATGGCTAAGGCAGCCAGTCCTAGAGCCGCAGACTCTCTGACAAATGCTTCAAGTGGTGGTTAAAGGGAGGGTTGGACCACAGATTTCTCGGTCTTGTTTCTTTTCCTTCCATTTCTGTCATTTTTCTGCCTTCAGGATGAGATGAGTTTCCTAAAAGTAAACTGTACCTTCTCTCACAAGATGTCATCATGTAGCCCTATCCTGGGCTAGTTTTTCTCAATTTGTGATGTTAATGCCACGCTTCTTAATGTTCACCTTGAGGGTGACCTTGAAGCATCTCGTCTGGCCCCCATGTGTCCTTTGTCCTTGGCTGAGTTGGGAGTATTGCAACTGTATTGGTAAACATACATCAGGCACAGGCACACAGTGCCCTGTCCGCGACAGTTGATGTTGAATAACCAATGCTCCCATGCTGGTGATGTTAGCATCAGTGAGGACACTGGCATTTGTGTGATGATCCTTCCGCTTTATGCAAAAGATCTTTTGGAGGTAGCGCTGGTGATGGCATTCCAGGCTTTTCAGGTGGTCTCTGTAGGTTACCCAAGCTTCACAGCTGTAGAAAACAATCGAGATTACCACAGCCTCATATAGTAGGAGCTTTGTACAAGTCCTGATGTTGTGATCACATGATGATACAGTCATCACCAGAACACATGACAATATAATCTTCTGAAGGCAGAGCTGGTACATTGAATCCTATATTGGATCTCCTTATCGATGTTGGCCTTCTTTGAGAGATAGCTGATGAGGTATGCAAAGTGTCCAATGTTTTCCAGCTCCTGCCCATCAATGAGGATTTTTTCCATGGGAGTTGATTTGTCCTGGAGTAGGCTGGTGAAGTACCTTTAAAGGTTAGTCCCAGGAACTGGTATGCTTGAGAGAAGCAGTTAAGGACCATTTGTAAGTCCTCTTCCATATGTGCAATGGCAGCACAATCATTGCCATACTGAAATTCCACAACTGAGACCAAAGTAACTGACCCATCTATCTTGTGCTGGACGCTGATGCCATGTGGCAGATGGTCATGGATCAGCATCTTGATGACCACAAGAAAGATGGATATATTTTCCCCATCCACTTTGAAGACCTCAGCTAGTGTGCCATAAGGGCCAGAAGCTTTGTTGTTCTTCATCTGTCTTATCATCTGGTGGACTTCTTCAGAGGTTGGTGGACAGGTATGTGCTTTCCTTACTGCATATTGTGAGATAAATTTGATGGTATCGTCAGTCACTGTGGATTCTTGGTTCAGGAGCTTTTTGGTAGTGCTCCTTCCAGCAGTTTTTGATAGACTAGTTGTCTTTGAGGAGTGTACTGCCATATTCAGATCTAAGCTGGATGAGTCCTCAAGAGCTTGGTCCATACACAGCCTTGATTGCACTGAGGAAGCTCTGTATGTCATTACCATCAACAAATTATTGGATTTCTTGAATCTGAATCTGATGGCTGAAGCTTTAAGCCATCAAAAAGTTCCCTGATTCTGCCTGGATGTTGGATGGTTTTACTAGTCACAGAAACCTTTTCTCAGCTGATCAAGAAGGGCTTTGATCTCAGTGTTTTGTTTTTGTCCATCCAGTCCTGATGGCATTGGATGATAAAGCCAATTGATTCCATTCAAGCCTCATGAATGGTCTTCTTTAGAGCTTGCCAATCTTCTTCAACATAAGTGTTATCATTTTCAGTCCTGAGATTGGTGAGTTTCTTGCTGAGGTACGTTTGGAGGGCTTTGTGGTGTCTAGGGGTCTGAAGGCATTTGGTGTTGTACTGTCTTTGGACTGATTGGGGTTGCTTTCAGTGTTTCATTGCACAGGCAATGCATAGGGTGGTACGGGGGGGCACATGCCCCTCCCCTGAGATTGGGCCTCGCTGCCTGGGGAGTGAGGGGCGATGGCCAATGCCCCACTGAGAGTGTGGGGATGCCAAGAGAAGCACCAGTGGCACTTCCAAATGTGCCATCTGCAGTTCCAGTTTGCCACCAACACTTCTGCTAGTGGCAGTGATCAGCTGCTGGTTGGTGATCGGCTGCTGTGGGACACCCCCCCCGCCGTCAACAATTAGCTGCTGGTGCCCCCCCAGGATCAGGAGGCACCAGTCGCTCATGTTTCAGTGCAACCCTAATGTACATGATTGATCTCATTAAGTGATGATCGGTCCATCAGTCATTGGCTTCTCTCATATCATGCATGATATGAATGTCTTTTAGATCATTTGCTCTTATGATGATGCAGTCAAGGAAGTGCCATTGTTTCAAGTGGGATTGTTGCCATGTTTTGTATCTGTCACATTGTCTCAAGATAGTGTTAGTAATGACAAGGTCATGCTCTGAACGTTTACTAAGAGGATGCCATTGGAATTGGCCTTACCCACTCCTTCCTTCCCAATGGTGCCCCTCCACATGTTAAAATACTCTTCTTTATGTTCTTCTTCAGCATTGAGTGTTGGGGCATATGCACAGTTGGAGGCAGAGAGTCATGAGGTGCTTATTAATGCCAAAAGAGAATTTGGATATTCAGATGACAATCTGGTTCTTAATGGCAAAACCAGTGCCTTGTATTCACCTGTTGTTTGCAGGTTTCCTTTCCAGAAGAACATCTAGCCACCCCTCTCCTTCCTCAGATGGCTTTCACCTGTACATCTGGTTTTACTAAGAATAGCTATATTGATGTTGTATCACAAGACTTCTTAGGCAACAATAGCTGTTCTACCTTCAGGTCTGTTAATGTTTGAATCATCTACTAGGGTGAAGTGATCACCAGGAGTCCCTCGTCACAGATCCACATACACAACTAGTAGGGCTTGTACATTCCAGGATTCAAAGGACACTTTTATGTTTCAACCGTAATTTGAGTGATTCCCTGGAAGCAGCTATCCAGTCGGATAAGATGGGACAGCCAATGTTTGGGGGACCTTTTCTAGCCTCCTTCCCATGCAGGGTGAGTAGAGGGAATCCTAAAAATGACTGCTGAGTTATGATCACAGCTGTCGAATTGCCCTCCTATCCCATTCCAAGGGTGAAGTGATCAACATGTGACCACCATCTTTATGTGGATTTGTGACTAGTGACTCCCAGTGATCACTTCCTCTGTCTCATCTATCCCTATCACCACTCGTCCATCACTGCAGGACTTTGTAGAGGTTATTGGTATTGGTGATTGGTTATTGTGGTAGATATTGGATTCAGTGGGAGATGTCTGTGTGACTCTTTTATGTGAGGAGGCCATTGTGCATCAGCAGGCACATGGATCTTGGCAGAAGAGAAACCTGTGTCCAGTTGCAAGGAGATCCAAGATGACTGGGGTTAGTCTTCCACTGCAGCCTACATCCACCTTCACAGCTGCTGAGAAGTATGCTTTCTTCACCCTCCTGCTCCACCATTGATGTCTTTATGTTATAGATTCATAGATTGTTAGGGGCTGGAAAGGACCTTGCAGATTATCAGGTCCAGTCCCCTGCACTAGGCAGAAAAAGACAACTGGGGTTAAGTGACCCCAGCGAGGTGACTGTTCCAGTCTCCTTTTTAAGATTTCAGTGGAGACTGAACCACCACTGGAGGGAGTTTATTCAACAGTCTGGACACCCTGACTGTGAAAGAGTTTTTCTTGGAACTGAACCTGAAGCAGCCTTCCAGGAGTTTGTATCCATTGCTCCTGCTCTTCCCCAGGGGTGCCCTGGTGAACAGCTTTATCATTGATGATTGATCAAAGATGTTGAAAAGCACTGGTCCAAGCACGAACCCCTGAGGGACACCACTGGCCACTTCTTACCAGGACAACACAGACCCATTCATGAGAACTCTCTGGGTCCTACCATGCAGCCAGTTTTCTACCCACTGAACTGTTGGGCAGTTAAGCCCACAATCATCCAATTTTTCCACAAGGATATTGTGGGAATCTAGATCAAAAGCCTTTTGGAAATCTAGGTATATAATGTCGACCTTCTCTCCCATGTGCAGATGGCAAGAGACCTGTTTATAGAAGGAGATGAGATTGGTAAGAGAAGACCTACCCACAACGAAGCCCTGCTGGTTGCTGTTCACAATCTTACCCTCAACGAGTGTATCGCACATAGATTCTTTAATGAGTTTTTCCAGGATTTTCCCAGGGATGGAAGTTAGGCTGATTGGCCTGTAGTTGCCTGGATCCTCCCTCTTCCCCTTCTTGAAGATGGGCACAATGTTGGCCCTCTTCTCCTCAGGGATTTCCCCTGCGTGCCACAATTTCTGAAAGAGTTTTGCCAGCAGTTGCGCAATGACTCAGCCAGCTCCATCACCACTCTCAGGCGAAGTGCATCTGGTCCTGCTGACTTATGTCTAGCTTTTCTAGTTGGTTTTGCACCCGCTCAGCATCCACAGTGGGAAGGCTATCATTCCCACCACGCCCCCCTGTGATCTTTATCTCACTTGTCTTTCCCCTTGGTCTGGTGAAATAACAAAGCAAAGTGGGCATTCAGGAGTTCAGTTTTTTCTTGAGTGTCCATTACCAGCTGTCCCAAGGTGTTAAGCAGGGCCCCACACTTCCATTTGTTTTCCTTCTGCATGCTACATACCTAAAGAAGGACTTCTTATTGTCCTTGACTCCCTTGGCTAACTTAAACTCAGTCACCACCTTATCCTTCCTAATCTTTTCCCTACAAGTGCAGACCACTGTTGTATAGCCCTCAAAGAGGACTGTCCCTTGCTTCAACTGTGTCTACGCCTCTTTTCTTTTTCAAGAAAAAAAGAAGCCTCATGAAAGAGCCTCATTATGAGAATGGGCGGAAAGTGAACCTGATGAGCCCATGGTCACTCTTGCCCAGGCTACCCTCAGTGTTCAAGCCACACACCAGTTCATCTCCTTTGGCCAAGACCAAGTCTAGGAGGGCGGTACCTCTGGTTGGTCCTTGCATTTCCTGGGTCAGAAAGAGCTCCTCGATTACAGTTACAAAGCTACATGACTGATGCGACCTAGCTGAATATAACCAATCTATGTCCAGGTAATTGAAGTCACTCATGACAACCAAGTCCCTTGTATGTGCAGCCTCTGTCAGTTCTTGAGAGAACTCCAGATCAAGTTCCTCCCTTTGGTTCAGTGGCCTGTAGTAAACACCCACAGTTAGGTCTCTCTCACCTCACCCCCACTCTGAAGCTTGACCCGGAGGGTTTCAAGCTGCTTATCTTCGGAGCCAATGCCTGCCTCCACAGAGGTGTATTGCTCCCTCACATAGAGAGCTACCCCTCTGCCTTTTCTCCCTGCTCGGTCCCTCCTGTGCAGGGTGTGGCCCTCTATGGCTACACTGGACTTCTCTTCATCTGATACCTCACCTTTAACCTGACCCTACCAGGAGTACAAGACTCCTGATAGTGTTGCTCTCAGGGTCATCAGGGCACACAGTACTGTCCACCTTATCAAGGTGGCAGTCCATGGAAAGGGCAGCAGATTAATACACAGGTTGTGTCATGTAGTCCAGGCATCCCAACCTGATACTCAACTGAAGCACCCTGGATGTGGACCCAGGTCAACTGAAAAGAAGACAAGTACCTGATAGCCCTGTGCCTGGATGATACCAAGTGTTATGCATTTCCAATGGCAACACAGTCCACAGAGAACATCCAGGAAAGGACATAGAGGACTTTGGTTTCCTGCTTATGGCATGTCTGTCCCACCTTAAGTTGGGCTAAAAAATGCCAGCATGAAAACATGTGCAACCTACTCGCTCTTGCTCTGTGTCCATCAAATGCCAAACAAGACCCATATCCATTACTAGAGCACTGCTGGGCACATGCCAATATGCCAAGGCTAAGAGTGAAGCTATACACATCAGGACATCTACCAAAGAAAACAGCAGATTATATTTTTCTGGCCTGTGGGATATATAGGCGAGGAGCAAACAAGCAAGCGGGTCATGTTTTCACAGCAGCACTCCCTAGTACAGGGATGTGCAATTATTTTGGCTGGTGGGACAGTTTTAGAATCCTAGAATCCTAGAAAATTAGTATTAGAAGGGACCTCAGGAGACCATTTAGTCCGACCCCCTGCTCGAAGCAGAACCACCCCAACTAGATCATCTCAGCCAAGGCTTTTTCTAGCTAGGTCTTAAAAATAACTCAAGGATAGATATTCCACAACCTCTCTGGGTAGCCTGTGTCACTGCTTTACTGCCCTCCTTAGTGATAAAGTTCTTCCTAATATCAAACCTAAAGTTCCCTTACTGCAACTTGAGATGGTTGCTCCTTGTTCTGTCATCTGCCACCACTGAGAACAGTCTAGCTCCATTCTCTCTGGAACCATCCTTAAGGTACCTGAAGGCTGCCATTAACTCCCACCCCACACCCCAATCTTCTGTTCTCCACACTAAATAAGCCCAGTTCCCTCAGCTTCTCCTCCAGAATCATATGCCCCAGCTCCCTAACCATTTCTGTTGCCTCCACTGGACTCTCTCCACATTGTTCATATCCTTTCCATAGTTGGGGGACCCAAAACTGGACACAATACTCCAGATGTGGCCTCACCACTGCCGAACAGAAGGGAAGAATCACTTATCTTGATCTGCTGGCAATGTTCCTACTAAAGCAGCCCAGTATGTAATTATCCTTCTTGGCAAAAAGGACACATTGTTGGCTCATATTCAGATTACTGTCCACTGTAAATCTCAGGACCTATTCTACAGAGCTGCTGCTTAGTCAGTTGGTCCCAAGCCTGTAATGGTGCATGGGATTTTTCCATCCTAAGTGCAGGTCTTTGCACTTGTCCTTATTGAACCTCATGAAATTTATTTTAGTCTAATTTTCCAATTCATTGAGATCACTCTGAATCCTTGCCCTACCCTTCAGTATATCTACTACTCTCCCCACCCCCCGCTCTTAGTATCATCTGCAATGACACGACTGGTGAAGTGCAGAGGGCCACACACATGCAATCTTTCAGGAGTCATTATTTTAATAAAATTATAGGTAAAAAAACAAATCCTATATTAAAAATCAAGCATTTACTATTACAAATTTTAATTTTGTTTTTAAGTTTTTTTTTCTCCTGGTGTATGGTTGTTTTAGCAATATATACAGAAGTGATTGAATAATAGCTCAGAGTAAAGTCTTACACTTGTATATTGTGGAGGAGTTGAGGGTGAAGAGTACTTGTGTAGGAGGATGTGGGAGTTGTGGGGTGTGTATGTGTGAAGGGGTGTGTGTTCATATATATGTGGGGGTCTGCCCACATGCCAAGTCCTAGGAGCTGGCTGGGGGTGGGGGAGAAGGAGGTGGGGAAGCAGGGAGCAAATGCAGCAGAGCTTGCCCGCATGGTGTGGTGCAGGTGCAGCTGGGTTGGATTCCACCCACCCGGCTGCCTGAAGTCAGCTGCTCATTGCACCACACAGGTGGAGTGGGGGGAAGCCAAATGGGAACTGAAGCCCTGCACTCTGGGGCAGGAGCTACCCACCTGCAGCTTCCTACCACCTGTCACCACTTCCCTATGCTACCTCCTTCCCAAAGTGGTGCAGTAGGAGGAGGAGGAGGTGGTGCACTGGAGGTGGGTGGAGCTGAACAGTACCCCTGTGGCTACAGCAGGAGCAGCCCTCCTGGGAAGCTGTGACACTGGCTGAATCTGTGCCAGTGCTGTTAGCAGTTGCAGGCTGAGTGCAAGCCAAAGCATGGCACAGGCTGTCCCATTGTGGGGCTCAGCCCCATATGAGGCAGCTCTGGTCCAGATACAATCAGTTGGCAGGCTGGAGCCATCATATTTTGCCCATCCCTGCCCTAGCATTTTGGCCTTCCATGTCTCAAAAGTAGATACTTTCTACCTAAGTGATGTAGGGATGTATCAGTTTCAGAAAAGGTTGCTATGACTGTGTGTAGAATGTTTGCATTCAAGGAGTGGTGTCTCCAGGAAGAATGCCTGCATCAATTAAGTACACACCATACACACATGCACACACTGTACATACACACGTATACAGTTCTATCCCTAGGTAAAGTAAGAATTGCTGCAAAACCAAACAAACACTGAGGAAGTCACAACTTATTCAAATGAACACCTGTGTCAACAGACAGGAGTAAAACCAGTGAAACCAGGAAAAGCCACATCAGGAACAGGAGGACAGCTTAAATGAAATGGGACAAAATAAGAGAGGTGTGTTACTCTGAACTCAGGCAGACTACTACTATTTTTGTATGATATTTTAGGATTACAACATTAATAGATTAAGATCTAAATTTGCTAACCATTCAATTGCTTCAGGGATAGCTGCATGGACTGATTTTAGATCGTCATTAAATTATCTAATTGGGCAATTGTTCACAAATGTGTTGCACCATCTGAAAATCACACCATAACAGCTACCTAGACTCCCTTTGATTCCTCGTTTATGGAGTAGGTGTCCACATACTCAGGCTGAAGACAGGGTAGATTTGAACCTTACAGACAAAATACAGATATGTATAGCATAAGCTTTCCAAAGCAGAGGGCTTACTTCATCAGATGCTGTGAAGGGACTTCAGGAAACAGAGTTGCTAAATAGAAAGCAGTGATTATAATATGAAGTGGAGGCATGGGTGGAGAACCTCACACTATCTGTTTCATTCTGCACACCAGGATTGTGTTACTTCTCAGACCAGTTAAACATATAAGAAACTAGGGGTCAGCCTGAACTCTCAGCTGTTTTGCATTTTGTTAAATTAAGTCAGACTTTTTACTCTATTTATTCAACTGGGGATTCACTCCATTTGCAAATGATGGCTCTCTTGTGATGGGCCCACAGATACAATATCTTACATGACACACAGGAAATATGTGAAAACAATGGATTCACTGTGTGCTGGGCCAGTAGAGGGCTCTTCTGTGCCAAGACACCCGCCTCACTGCACCCCACCAAAAAGCCGGCTTCAGATGCCTCCCCAGGGGCACCAACTTCTGGTCAACCCTCTTCCTGGAGCACACCCACAAGCCTTGGCTACCACTGCCACCACCCGGACTCAGACCTTTTTCTGGGCCCTGTGCTAGCTTGGTTCACAGGCCCTGTAAACCTTGGGATCTTAGAGTGCTTCTGTTACTCTGAAGCACATAAAGTACCCTCCCTTAGTCAACCAAGCCAAGGGAATAGAAAAGGCATGCCCAATCCCTCTCATGCAGGTACCACAAAGCTTGTTATAGTGGACAGCTTTATTGGGTAGAGAGGGAAAGCAGGGGGAGGGTTACAGGTTAGAGAAGTATCAAAGAATAACCCAGAGCAAACAATATGGCTTGGTCACCTTTCCACATGTTTCTACATTACAATAAGCTATATTTCTAGATAAGTTTCAGGTAAGTTACTCACAAGTATCATCCAGAGGCTGATTGAACTTCCCCTGGAGGCAAGCAGTTCATCGTGTATGCCTCATCCTCCTCTCCTAAGATGGAGGGGCCCTTAAATAACCTTTCTGATCTCATTCCTTGGTACAACCATAAACCAGTATTCTCAGACTGTGGCTGACACTGGTTGGTCAGTTTAAAAAACATCAGCGCCCTCAGGTGAGACTTTAGGATTATACAGGACAGAGGATGAGGAAGTTCTCCCCCCTCCCTCTGGAATTTGCAACCCTGTTACCATGGAGACCAGGTGCCTCCTGCAGCCAGAGTTTGTAACCAGAGTGGGGGGTTTTAGGCTGTAGCCCTACATCAGTGAGACAGGCAAGAAAAGAGGTTTGTTCCTCCATGCACTGTCAGGAGGAGGGCTTGTTATATATCACAAGGTTCTGCAACTCTTACCATGAAAGTATTTTTTTGTTGTTTCCTGGCAGCAGATGCAGAACGCTGGCTCCTCAGAAGAAGCCCGAGAAGACTGAATATGTAAAATAATAGCTTTCTAAAAAAAATAATAATAACCAGGTTTGGTAGAAGACAGCCCAAACACCTGCGCAGGGTTTTTTGTTTTGGATTTTGTTTTAAACCCATACTATAGAATTCTGGGGAGGAAGATTGCTCTTGGACTGACGGCACCCAGGAGACCTGGATGGACTATTAGCCACACACTCCCTTTGTGATCTGGGGAAACTCACATAGATCTAGATTTGGAGATGCTTACTCAGGAGCGGTAGAATCTTATGAACATACTCACTGAAATCAGTAGAAATCCTAGGCCAGCGAGATGCTGCTTCAGCAGAACAAGGAGTTCAGTCTTTGTGCCAGCTCCCGCCTTATAAAATGGAGATGCTGTTACTAACTTTGTCTGTCTTCTTTCTTTCGAATACAAGTTCTTTGCGGCAGAGACTGTCTCTTACTACGTATCCACAATCTTTAGCACAGTGGGGCCTTGAGCCTGGTGGGAGCTTGTAGGCACAGCTGAAAGACAGTTGATAACATTAAAGTCAGTGGCATAGGATGAGCCAAAATAAGGATAGAAAAGCTTCTGCTTTCCATTAAATCCCAGAGGGCTTTTCCAAAAAAGCTGCTCTTTCAATGTCTCTCCTCTGCTCTCTTTTTCTGTCTTGGATCATAGGCAAGTAGGGCTGAAAGAGACCTCATGCAGGGCCTTTTCAAATACATCTTGTCAGTTCATTCAGCTGTTTTCAGAAGGACATAAAAATATTTCCTGCCAAACCAGGCTCTCCTAAAACACATCCACTTCAAACCATCTTGACAATGTCCTTGGCTGATGCAAACAGGGAGGTCCATTCAGTCGCCTTTATTGATGGTAAAGCACACTGTGTCCATTGCTCTTCCCTGTAAATCCAAAAGGCCACCCCAGGGCCTGCTTTACATAACCACTCTCTGGCTCCATTTTGTCACCTCTTGTCATTCAATAGATTATGCAGGGGACTTTGAACCCATCTGTTCTTTTGTTTGGCTTACTGTAAAAGCAAAAAATTGCTTAAGCAGATCACCAAGGACACATAAGACTTATTACTACTGTCTTTTGTCTGGTTTCCTATGGTTACTGTAGGTTCAGAGAATGCAGTCTAACTGAGATCCTTTCTTGGTTATTTTGAAGAGATTTGCTTTATTTATCCCTCTTGCCCTCCCCCCTTCTCTTTCAGATAAGATCTTTAGTAACAATGAAATCTCTGTACCTTTAAGATGGATCGTTCCTGCTCTGTACCCATTATAGGATGAGTGGTGCACAGGATTACTAAACTGCAACTATTTCCTGAAGTTTCTTCATAAAAAGAGAAGAAAGCAATCAAATATGCCAGAGAACTCCATGATCACATAGAAACAAGAGATCTGGGATGGTAGTTTTAGTACAGTCACTGGGAAAGTCCACAGAAAAAAAATACAGCTATCTTTGCGGAGTGTTGATGGAAGTAATGGAAATAAGTATGACAAACCATTGCCCTTTGTTTGTCAGATATGATAATGGTAGTAAAGAAGCCACCACATACAAGCTGCTGGAAATGGCTCTCTGTAATCCTACTGGCTGTGGAAACCCAAGAGGGTGAGAGGCAGAAATATTATTCCTGGAAAGCACTACACACTGTAGCTTCCTCAGCTCCAACAAGTCTGTAGTTGAGGAAACAGGGATTTAATCCTGAGCAACACACAACAGCGAAATGCTCTTTTTCAGATATCTCCAGCAGGCTCCTTCTCAGGTAGTCTTTTCACCACATCTACTTTTGCGTAAGTCTTGATTCCATGCCGGATGGTTATGGATATTTGGTTGGAAACTGTTTTCCTGACAAAAAGTATTTCCAATGAATCCAGGGGGTCTGACTCATCTCTGCCTTACAAGGTCACTTGCACCTGTGCAGAACAGAGTTAATAACTCGGAATAGTACCATTCTGTGCTGACTGGCATTTTGCACGTGGATTGCAGAGCGGTGGAGAAAGAGGCCCAATGAGCCACATCCTGCTTAGCTCACTTCCCCCTAGGGTTCAGCTAAAATGAGTGGAAGCACTCAGGGGAAAAGAGCAATCAGGATTGGGCCCATTGCTGAACCTTTGTGATACCTAATAGATTCCTCTGAAGTCTCAGAATGTATTTGGAGTGTCCCTGATTCTTCGAAAGATCAGAGGTAGCTCTGGAAAACGAGAGGATAATGACAGAGGTGCCAAGTGAATCTAAAGAAGATGTTTCTTTTCTCTTTCAGGCTTAATGTAATTTGACAGGTTGTGGGAGGGTGGGGGAGCAGAGAGTGTTTCCAGTGCAACAGACAGACATTTCTTCCCCATTGTCCATAAACTGGATGTCAGCATGATAGAGCTGGGAAGACAATTACATTTAAAAAAATAGTTAAGTCAAAGGTTTCCCCTTGGAGCCATATCTCTGCTGGATATCTCCTTCCCCAGTACAAGCACTCAATTAGGGACTGAGAATCAAGCCATCAAGACATGCTCCAAGCCACAGATAATGCTTGCAGGTGGTGCTTTTTATTTCTGAGAGACAAGAAAAGCATCTTTTTTAGACTACTCTGGACCTGCCCCAGTGAAATTTCTGCTCTCCCACCACAAAATATTCTGCACCCTGGGCTCCTTGAATCTTTTGTTACTGAGTACTTTATCCACTTTGCCTGACTACTGATTCTCAACCTTCACTTGGTACAGTCAGTGAAAAGGATTATTCAGATGACTATATAGCTCTGTGTCTCCATACTGCCTTACATGAGAGGCCGCAATAAGCTTTGCAAACCAGAGCACAGAGGCTCTGTTCTGATGCCCAGTGCTTTGGGTGGCGTATTTACGCTTCATTCTGATTAGCTCTCTAGACTGTGCTCTACAAGCTGGAAATCAGTAGAAAACACATCCAGAGATTCAAATGGACTTTCTTAGGGCTAGTACTGAAGCAGATCAGAAGCCAAATTTAAACTTAAACCTAATGCATCCTCCTAGTGTCATGGTCTCACCTCTAGGGAGTATATATTTGTGAACTGCCAGTATCAATATACTACAGTGAAATCCTATAATGGACTCATATGAGATGAATGTGTCCCAATTAATTAAAGGGAAGAACAAGGTAAGACCCTGTGGGAGCATCAACATAAGGCACTAACTACACAGTAGCTGAATAATACTGGGTGGTAACGCATCACGGCACAGACAGTGCTAATACACAACTGCACAGTATTATTAGGCTACTGCACAGTAGCATCACTTAAAAGATGTTTGCCGGTGCTACTACATAGTAACTCCTGTTACTGCACATTTATATAGTATTTGCTTATACTAAATACATTTGCAGTAGCTACTGCACAGTAGTGTCTCATGTAGACGTGCCCTGTGTTCTCCTAAGATTAAACAACCTTTTGGCTCCTCCAAGAATTTTTTTCTAACAGGTGCAAACAAAAGGCTCTCCCCAACTGACACTGAGAAAGAGCAGGACTATTTTAATAAATATTAAAATTATAATAATAATCAGCCTGAGGCAAGCAGGCTGGATATGAAATTTCAGCCTAAATAGCTGAAGCTTAGTAAAGTTAAAGCTATTTGAAAATAAAGGTGTGCAGGTTTCCCTCAATTTATGTGGGTTCATTATATGCAAATTCACTCTTATGCAATGAGCATATTTAGACCCATAATTCCCTATATGCGAGGTAAATTCGCTCTTATGTGATCAGCAGAGATGCCCCCCTGGCCAAGCAGGTAAGTCTGTGAGTGGAGGGGAAAGGGCCATGGCCTCACTCACCCCAGCCCCGGTTGCAGTGGCCCTAGAAACATCCAACACCAGCTGCCTGCACCAGGGTCCGGTGCAGCCCATGAGCAGAGGTGAGTGGGGACAGGCGGAGCACGGTGCAGCCTAGTGGCTGCAGGCAGCTGGAGCCGACTGTTCCTGGGGCTGCAGCAGCCGGGGCTGGGGTAAGTACCACTCTGTTCCCTGTGCAGCCCTGGGAGCGGCCCTCCTCCCCCTAGTCCCAGCCTCCTTCCCTCCCTCACCACCATGGGAACCTATGCCTATTTGCTACATTGTAAAGTGGGTTCACTTTATGCAAATTTGATTTATGTGCCGTTCTCTGGGAATGCATGTACAGCACAAATCGAGGGAAA